>NC_136516.1:24049950-24267450 GCF_053919585.1 Euprymna scolopes | reverse complement strand
GAACACCCTCGACAGACCCGACAAGCTGCAAAATCCCAACCCCACACTGTAGAGATCCCTAGATGTAAAAGATCTTTCTACTCCAGTAGTTTATTCCCCAGAACTGCTAGACTTTGGAATTTCATTCCAGGTCACTGCTTCCCCAACTGTACTGACATGCATAAGTTCAAGTGCAACGTGAACCAACATCTCGCTGCCCTAATCCCTACATAGTACCCCAGTAGATGTTTCCCCTGATAGTAGCCCCCTACACCAAAGTGGCAATGTGCCTTGTTTGGGGTGAAAATGTAATAAAAAAAAAAAAAAAAAAAAGAGCTGGTTTATAGTCTGTTTATTAAACACATATTATTGGTCACATATGTGCATACATGTTTCAGTGTAATTCCAATTAAAAGAGACCATTTTTTAAGACTAAAAATGGGCGACATTGAAACGAGAGTCAAGATTACATTCGTTTTATAAAATATATTCGGGTGTGTTTTATGCTCTGAAAGAAATTGGAGTGCAGACTTTGTGAATGTGAGCAGTAAAGGTTATAGAGGGTGGTGTGGTGAAGAAAGGGAGTAGGGGTGGGCGGGACTGTGGGAAGAGGGGGAGGTACGATTCAGTGTGATCAAGCTGTCATAGCGGGGAGGTATTGGTATTGTTTTAACTTGGCGGTTGTTTATTGGCCTAAGTTTTCGCTTTGATCTGAAGTAGTATTATGCCCTCATTACTGTTACTTCCCAATCTTAAGTCTTTGCGGTTGTTTTTTCTTTGTCGGAGATATGTACGTCGAGGGTGCACAAGTGCGATGAGTTCATCGGAGCACATTCTATTAAAATACTTCTAAAACTGATACAGGTTGAAACAGTGCGACTATTGCACAGGGGTTGGAGCCAAGTTGACAAAGTGGGGCTTATTATATTGGAGACCATTTTTGTACCTTATCCAAGAGGGAAAGACTACTGGTAGTTCACCAGCCCACATGTGGCAGCAATACTCCATGCATGAGCGAATGGGGGCATTGTAAAGATACATGATACTCTCAGGTGTGAGTAGTTTTCTAGTACAATAGAGTGATACAACCTTCTTTGCAGCAGTCTTCCCAATGTCCTCAATGTATTTGTTCCAGTTTATAGTTCCCGTGAACGTTAAGTCGAGGAGTTTGAAGGAAGAATTCACAGGTAGGGACTTAAGCGTCTCTCTCACATTCTGAAAATTATATATATATATATATATATATATATATATATATATATATATATATATATATATATATAAAGCTGAATGTCTGTGTGTGTGCGTGTGCGCGTGCGTGTGTGTGTCTGGTCACGAATAGGCTCCTATATGGTTGACTATTTTAAAAAACTGATTACATATAATGATAGATGTATCGAGACACAGGAATGGGTATGTTTGATCTGGCAAAAAGATGATTCATTAAAATTGTGGGGTCTGCGTTCACGCCTGGTCCAGCAAGTATAGAAATAAAAAACTAAAAAATTAAAAAAAGAACGTTTACAAGTGTTTTTTATATAGATGTACATAAAAATACTTTGATAAGTATGTTTTAACTTAAATAGGGGTGGTATAATAAAATTGTGGGGTCTGCGTTCGCGCCTGGCCTCCATGGAATGGAAATAGGCACACACTTTAATAAAGACTTTTCATATCTATCTGCGTAAGTATACTGTGATAACTATGTTTCAGTTTGAAGAAATATGGTGTAACAAAATTATTGGGTGTTCGTTCGCCCTTACCTCCATAGAATGGAAATATGTCACAAAGTTTAACAAGGTTTTTTTAATGTAGATCTACAGAATATTGTGATAAGTGTTTCAGTGTGAACAGGTATGGTATAATAAATTATGGGGTTTATCTATTTTTACTTTCATCATATTTTGCTTTGGTTTTGATAGCCCAAAATTCGAAGCTATCTTTTTACAACCCTTTCTTTTCATAACCTATCATACTTTCATAAATCAGAGTCCATTTTCTGTCGGCGTTTTTGAACCCAATCAACGACGGGTGCTAGTATATATATATAATAAAAATTAGAATTAAATTTACCAAAATGATCCAAGATGGTACAACTAAAGTATATTATAAATATTAAAGAATTAATATTTATAAAGTTATCTCAACCAAATGTAAAAGCTCGATAAAACCAAATAGGAAATAGAGCTTATAATATGAGCAAATAGTTAATAAAACATGTTAAAAAAACTTGGAAAAAGAGTTAAAAGCATATCTAATCTGAAAAGGAGACACTTGATAAGTGGATAGTCCTTAATCCGCGGAGTTTTGAAGAAATACTTTCCTTCTCATCAGAGAGTAGGGATTAGCAAAATGCGGGATCGGATTTACTTGCAATTTCATCAAATACTTTTGTATGCAAAATCCGATCCCGCATTTTGCTAATTCCTACCCTCTGATGAGAAGGAAAGTATTTCTTCGAATCTCCGTGGATTAGGGACTATCCACTTATCAAGTGTTTCCTTTTCAGATTAAATATGTTTTTAACTCTTTTTCAAAGTGTTTTTTAACATGTTTCACTAACTGTTTGCTCTTATATATATATATATATATATATATATATATATATATATATATATATATATAAAGTATACCTCTAAAATATATTTGTGATAAATTTCAAACAAGTAAAATATTTGTTTATTTTCCTAATATTACGTTGTGATTTGGCTTTCAAACGCACTTGATGCGTATTTTATTTTATTCAAATTAAAACAACGTTTCTATATGAACCCTCATCCTTGACGATATATATATATATATATATATATATATATCTACTTCATTTACTCACATAAATTTAATATACGAAAGTATAGATTTATGCGTAAACTTTAAGTATTTACTTCAAAAGTGCTCAATACGTAGGTAGAGCTAGTTAGTAATTTATGAAATATATATGGCGATTAAGCTACACTGAATATTCTGCGTTCCATCCACTATAGGATTCGTCAGGCTTATGCGAGAATTCTGTGGTTGTTTCTAGTTTTTTATATCCTCAACATATATAAAAACAAGAAACAACCACAGAATTCGCGCATAAGCCTGACGAATCCTATAGTGGATGAAACACAGAATATTCAGTGTAGCTTAATCGCCATATATATTTTATAAATTACTATATATATATATATATATATATATATATATATATATATATATATATATATGATTCAACAAATATGTACATAAGATTATAAAAATTCAATTCATAATCACATCTTTTCTTTCGATATGAATCTATTCATACTATTAATACAGAAAGAGTCGAAAACAGAATTGGCCAACGAGTATTTATTATTCTTACGAGCTCACAAGGAGCTTTCAAACAGGTCATCAAAGATCTCATTGAATGCAGCCTGTGGTGTTCCCTGGAAGCTGAGTGACAACAAGTCTCCTCAGATTTACTAGTACTCTCCACTTCTTTCGATAACATTTGCAAATAAATTTGCATTATCACAACAGCTGCTTGCCATTGATTTCTTTTATTCTTTACTGGAATTTAAGTGACAATAAGCCTCCCCAAGGTTCAATTTTCTTCGCACTTATACAGTGGAGATCTGGTCAGTGTTTACTCCTCGGCCTTTCCTTCCTCTTTGACTACTTGGCTATTCTGTGTCACTCTTTTTGGGAGAGGTGGGGGACAGTGATATGTGAATGGGGGATGGGGGTGGGGTTAGAGAACTTACAGGTATGCAGCTTCAATGTTCTTGGTTCCATGTAGCGCTTCATGTTTTGTCTTTGTAGCAATTTGTCTGGTCTGTGCTTGTGGTTGGTGTGTGTTAGTCTCCACATTCAAGGGTTTTTCTTTATATTTTAGCTGTTTTCATCATTGTTATTCGTTGTATTTTTCCAGTCATTCCTCTGATTCCAATTTCTCCCATTCTTTTTCAAAGTTTTTCGGGATTGTTCCTAGTGCTCCTAATATTATAGGTATTATTTTTATTTCCTTTATCTTCCATATCATTTCAGAGTTTTATCAAGCTATTTCGGTATGTTATTTTTATTTATTTTTTCACTTTGTTTTGGATTTGATGGACACGGAAAAAGTGAATCTCAGCTGTGATCTAATCCATAAAGTCCATTTATGGCGATGGAGACGTGGTTGCTTGGCTCAGAAAGGTGCGCTTTGTTGTGAAATAGATGATGTAGCAAACCTTTTATCGTTATATTTGGAAGGAGATTCGCTACATTTCTATCTGAAGATGGATGAAGGTCATCAAACGAATATCAAGTTGATTAAAACCCGGGAAAAAGAGGGCATTCATTGCATATGCAAAGCATAAGCAATGTAAGTGGGCAAGAGAACGCATGGACATATATACCAACAAAATATGACAACTTGCAGAAATAGCTGATTTCACAAGGAAAGGGTTCGAGGTGACGGGGTTCCCCAATAATATTTCAATAGAGGTACAACAGACACCGAATATTGATGCCTTGACTATGGGTGATTTTTTATTTTTTATTTTTTATTTTTTTATTACATTTTCACCCCAAACAAGGCAAATTGCCTATCACTACTAATTACTATCAGGGTCAACAACTACTGGGGTACTATGTAGGGATTTGGGTAGCAAGATATCGGTTCACGTTACACTTAAACTTCTGCACGTCAGTACTGTTGGGGAAGCAGGGACTTGGAATGGAATTCCAAAGTCTAGCGGTTCTGGGGAAGAAACTATTGGAGTAGAAAGATCTTTTACATCTAGGGATCTCTACAGTGTGGGGGTGGGATTTAGCAGCCTGTCGGGTTTGTCGAGGGTGCTCACGTTGTAGGGGCACAAGTGATTGCAGTTCATCAGAGCATGCACCACTAAAATACTTGTAGAAGAGGCAGAGGGATGCAACATTTCGTCGATGGGACAGAGGCTGAAGCTTAGATGCCAGTCCAGTGCCTATCAGGTTTGCGAGTATCTTTTGAACCTTGTCAAGGAGCGAGAGACTAGTAGCAGATGCACCAGTGATTTGCTGGCACGAAGTAGGGTACTCACACCAGGTGAGGCTGAGAATACTATTGCAGCCGCGCAGCCACTTCGAAGTGAGATCAAAGTGTCATCCACAACGAATTCTCGGAGAGGGGTCATTTGTTATAGATACAGTGGCCAGGGTCATATAGCCAAAGACTGCGCACCGGATGGCCCGATGATACAAGCGTCCAAAGAGGTACAAGATTGACGACTTTGCTACAGAATGCCAGGGAAACGATTCAGAGATAAAGACGTCAGCGCCAGTTTACTCCTTGTGCAAAGTGAAAAACAAGGCGCATCCAGTCATCTACATAGTTGTTGACAGAGAACAATGCATAGTTGTTGAGGGACACCGGCTGTTCCCAAAACCTGATGAACAAGACAGTATGTCATTGATGGCGATGGCAAGCTGTTAAAGTGATGACCGCGGATGGAATGGTTATAAGATGTGTTTGATAGGCGAAGTCGATCTTACAATTGGGAGCGTGCTCTCTTTTCAACTTGGGATCTAAGTTGTCAAAGGACAACTTAGGCTGTGAATTATTAATGAATTTGATGCTCTCAAAAAGTTGGGAGTGCATTTGACTGAATCTGGTGAGGACGCATAGTGTTAGGTGAGGGATCTGAAGATAATAGTCCGATAAATAAGCCGTTAGATAACACACACACAAGAACGAGAACAATACACAACAATAGGAAAGCAAAGAACAATGTTTTTGGAGAGTTGGTTTGTACATTTTATGGTTTTCCGCTAAAGGGAAGTAACTCTGATTTTTTCAAAGAGTTTCTTGCTTTACGAAAAATTATTCATCGGCGGATGTATGTAAAGTTGTGTGTATGTACGCAATGAATTTCTTCATTTGGAAGAAGTCGGTTAAACCCATATAGGGTTAATACCGTTTCCATTTTCTATGTGTGCGTATGTCCAGAGGATAAGATGGGCTATCCGGAGTATATGAAGATTGAAAACGGGGAAAGGTAAGATAAAGAGATAAATAGAGGCATAGGTATAGAAGTTTTAATAAAAAATATGTTACACATTTGACGCGGGCAACATCGATTAGCCTTGCTAGTTTATATATATATATATATATATATATATATATATATATATATATATATTTCCTTTAATTTTCATCCAATACTTTCTTTCATTTATTTGTCTTTGTCTTCAATTTTTAGAGTCCTTAGTAGGTCAGGATTAATCTATTTATAAAATAACGCATAACCTACCCGGTTTCCACATCAGAAAATACGGAAGGCGTTCCCAAAGTAGTATATACTATTTTTTATTCCGACTGAATAAATCAGAAAGGATTATAAATTACATTGTTAAGATGACCGAACTCATGCATTGATAGCTTGAAAGTTTCAAATCTTTGTTGTAGATATTGACGGTGTGAGACACTAAAAAAGCAACTCTTATCATGAACGCGAGTTAGAAGCAGAGATGTGTAATTGATTCCGTCCATGCAGAAAAAAAAAATGAACCAATCAAAATTCGCCGACGACTGTCGAACGTTTAATAACCGATACAGAAATACAGGGTGTCCGTAAAGTTACTATACAGTCTTATTGTTTCATTGTATTATATTTGTATTAATAGTTAATTTTTTTTTTTTACAGGTTTATTTAATCAAGCATGCCACGCAAACTAACTTTGGAAGAGCGCAAATTTATTTTGAAGCGATATTGGAAAACAGAAAACGCACAGGATGTAATTCGTGATTGGAATCATTATTTTAATACAGATCCTCCAACACGTTTGGCTATTTATAAACTTCGAGACAAATTTGATGATACTGGCTCAGTTGCCGATGCTCCGCGTTCTGGTCGGCCAAGTGTGTGCACTGAACAAAATTTGGCTACAATTGCTGAGGCATATGGCAGAAGCCCAAAGATTGTTACAGTCTTTTCGGATGTAACACGTGTATTTTCTGAGATTTTTATAAACATAAAGGTGTTGTTTCTTTATTTATTTTGTTACAAATAAATATTTTAATACAATATCTTACTGTACTGTTAATATATTACAGGGTGTCTGTATAGTAACTTGTAAGACTGTATAGTAACTTTACGGACACCCTGTATATCGGCATAGTAAACAGATGAATTCAGCGATTTCAGAGTGGCAACAGCGATATGAGTGACAAAGCACGCTTCAGACACCCATGCACAGCCACCACCACATCGGTGGCATGAATGCATTGAGATTGGTAGTGACTATGTGGAAAAATCAATTCTGTAGCACAAAAGTTTGTTCGTTTTAATGGTAACACTTCCGTATTCATTGCTCTTCACTTTTTTTGTTAAAAATAGAAGGAATTAATTTTGGAGCGACCCGAGTATTCAAAAATTTAAATCTAACAATATTTTTTGTGCGTTTGAGTAAGGGAATAACTACAATTACATAAAAGGAAATTTGACTACGTGTGTGTGTCTCTGATAAGTATTGATAATCTATAATCGAAATAATCCGATAAAAAAAGGAAGAGGTGAGTTGATCAAAGTTAACACATTTACACAACCTAACATCACAAGTGCGTTTGAGAAGTTTATGGGGAATGTATGGCTGGTTCATTACATGTGAGATTCATTACGTGGTGAGGTGAGGTTAAACAAAAGAAATAACGTGTTCAATAACTTCGACCATAATATCCCCCCTCTCAAATAGCTGGAATCTAAAAGGAAAGAAAAATGAAAAGGAGCATGCAGATGTATGTGAACTAAGAGTATCAGAACGAAGAGGAAGAAGAAAAAAAATTAAGAGGTGTCGAAGTCTGCGTATTTACGTGGAAATACTACATGACGACCACTTTGAGTCGTGCATGTTGCAGGTGTAGGTGCAGTTTCACAGTCTGGCGAATGTATGTCTGGTTTATTACGTGGTGAGGTGAGGTGAATCGTTGTGAGATCCAGAAGTGTACAATGATTGGCGACCTTTTCTCAACGTGACAGAGGTGAAACATATAATACTTATGACTCCTGATTTTCAACTTCAACGTACCGTGCATAGTCTTGCGCATGCTTCATAGACTCCGCGGCAACCCGCTTAAAAATGTTCACCAAACATTGTACACTTCTGGATCTCACCTCACCTCACCACGTAATAAACCAGGCATACATTCGCCAGACTCTGAAACTGCATCTACACTTGAAACATGAAACTCAAAGTGATCGTCATGTAAATACGCAGACTTCGACACTTCTTAAATTTTTTTTCTCTTTTCTCTTCGTTCTGATACTCTTAGTCCACATACATCTGCAGGCTCTTTTTCTATTTTTTCCCTTTTAGCTTCCAGATATCTGGGGGGGGGTATTATGGTCAGAGTTATTGAACACGTTCTTATTTCTTTACCGATCGATATATCCGATCCCAACAAGTTTTATTATCACATAATCCGAAAGGCCCGATAAATAAAATCAACGGTTAGTTGATATGAAAGAGGAGCGTTCAAATTGAATGTTTCTGTTTAAAGAACAATTGCACCATTATACTTGACCTTTTCATTTTAGACTAAAACTCAAACGATTATCACCGCACAAGCAGTAAAGCCAAGCATATAAAATCAACAGTAAGTTTTTGATTTGAAAGGGGCGCAAATGAATGTTTCTGTTTAGAGAACAATTGAACCATGATACTTGAGTTTTGCATATTAAACTCCAATTGAAGCCACAAGCACCATACAAGCAAAAGGGCCAGGCGTATAAAATAATTTTATAAACTCAACTCTAAGTTCTCTACAGTGCAATGTGAACTAGAATGTATTGTGGAGTAAGTCATCGTGGGGAGGCATGTGAAACTTCTTACCATTGCACCGCGATGGGTCGCCAATGAGTGCAGGCAATTAATCGATTTGATTGAAAAATGGCGATTTTATCGATTTCGTTGACAATAAAATTATGGAAGTGGGAAATATTCGTTGCTTATCATTTACTATCAGACAACGTCGGGTCACCATGCTAGTCCCTGGATTCTTATATATATATATATATATATATATATATATATATATATAAATATATATATATATGTAAGTAGATGGTAGTTTGCTTGAGGCATTGTGGGTAAAAGAATATGTGGAAGTTTTAAAAGCCAAAAGCAATGCGGAAAAGACCGGAATCATGAGAGTAAAGAAAGGAAAAATAAATAAACAAATAGACGGGTATGTTTGAATAGAGAAATGTCTAACTGTTTATTCATCTATCATTCCTCACCTCATTGTATAATTATTTTGCAACCAAGTTGTTGGTATGTCCGGTGTATATAAAATCCGTTGGTGGTATGGAACTTTGATTAATTTCGGGAGAAATACCCCCCTTTTCAAAAAGAAAACAAAAGTATATTAAAGATGGCCAATTAGTTTTCCAAGGAATGATAAAAAAAAATTAAGTAAGTTAGTTTTATAGTTTTAAAACTTCCAAGATTATATATATATGTGTGTGTGTATGTATATGTAGCTATATATATAAATTCGTATTCCTGTGTGTTTGTTTTTTTGTTCACAATTTGATTATTATATACAAAACGTGCTTTACTTTAATCTTTCATTTATTTCTATATATAGTATTATACTTGGAAAATATACAATTAAGAGATCACCTTATTTGCATATGACATTAAGAAAAATTGATTTTACTAAATAGCGGTATCTTAGTTAATGTATTTAGTGAGATAATTATTTTAAGTATTCTATTTAAAATTGTTTTTTTTTTTATAAATTTTAAACAACAATTATATTGATAATATATTTCATTTAATTTTTTTTTGGAATTAATATGTCCAACAGCGACCTTTTTTTTAAAACTTCCTTTTTTTAGAGTTATTTGCCCCTAGATGCTATCCATAAAAAAACACAAAGTAAATGACTTAGAATGACTTTAATGAACTTAAGGATGAATTGAATGACCTTAACAATGACTTGAATGCTTAAAAAATAACTAGAATCCTTCAAAAACAACTTGAATGATCTAGAGAATGACTTTAATGACTTTGAGACTGTTGTAAACTGGGTGATAATTTTACATTAAATTAATACCGAAAAGTGATCCCCCTCTTTATATCACAAAAAGTACAGCATGTAGTAAGACAGATACTACACTTTGATCTTGGCCGAAGGGGAAAGAAAAAGGTATTATTTGCTCCCCCACCGAGCAAATTAGGCACAAGGCCGATTTTTAATGTGGGAAGTGAAGTTGTTTTGGGGACCAACTCACCGGGGAGTAGGGGAGCTGAATAGTGACAATTGTTATGAAGGGTTATTCCTATATTGACCAAGGTTTAATATTTGGGTTGGCCCCCACATATGGTCTTTGCTTGCAGTATCTGCCGGAACAAATACTACACTTTGATCTTGGCCAAATGTCCAAGAATAGAGTATTTATTTGCTCCCCCACTGAGCAAATTAGGCACAAGGCCTATTTGTAATGTGGGGAGTGAAGGGGAAATGTAGACCAACTCCCCGGAGAGTAGGGGAGCTGGATAGTGACAATTGATATGAAGGGTTGCCCCACATTGACCAAGATCTTATATGTGGGTTTGCCCCCACATATTGTCTTTGCTTGCAGTATCTGCCGGAACAAATACTACACTTTATCTTGACCAAAAGGCCAAGAAAAGCTGTATTTATTTGCTCCCCCACCGAGCAAATTAGGCACTAGGCCGATTTTTAATGTGAGGAGTGAAGGGGAAATGGGGACCAACTCCCCGGGGTGTAGAGGAGCTGGATAGTGACAATTGGTATAAAGGGTTAGTATTTATTTGCTTCCCCACTGAGCAAATTAGGCACAAGGCCGTTTTTTAATGTGGAGAGATAGGGAGGGGTAGGGAAAAGGGGACCAGCTCCCTATGGGTGGGAAATGGGAGCTTGAGAGTGACAATTGGTATGAAGGTTTGCCCCTATATTAACCAAGGTCTTATATATGGAGTTGCCCCCACATACGGTTTTTGCTTGCAGTATCTGCCGGGCAGATACTACACTTTGAGGTATTTATTTGCTCCCCCACTGAGCAAATTAGGCACAAGGCCGATTTTTAAAGTGAGGAGTGAAGGGGGTATGAGGACCAACTCCCCGGTGAGTAGGGGAGCTGGATAGTGACAATTGGTATGCAGGTTTCCCCCACATATGGTCTTTGCTTGCAGTATCTGCCGGAACAGATGGTGTTTATTTGCTCCCCCACTGAGCAAATTAGGCACAAGGCCGTTTTTAATGTGAGGTAAAAACCAGCTCCCCTAAAAGGGGTCACTCTGGTTACCAAAAATAATAATTGTCCCAGTATAGAGGGTTTCCCCTCCATTGACTGGTACAAATTATCTTAAGTGCAGCATCTGCCGGAACAGATACTACACTTTGATCTTGGCCAAAAGGTCAAGAAAAGGGTATTTATTTGTTCCCCCACCGAGCAAATTAGGCACGAGGCCGATTTTTAATGTGAGGAGTGAAGAGGAAATGGGGACCAACTCACCGGGGAGTAGGGGAGCTGGATAGTGACAATTTGTATGAAGGGTTGCCGCTACGTTGACCAAGGTCTTATATGTGGGGTTGCCCCACATATGGTCTTTGCTTGCAGTATCTGGCGGAGCAGATACTACACTTTGATCGTGGCCAAAAGGCAAAGAAAAGCTTAAAAAGCTAAATACAGCATCTATTAAAAACAGACCTTTGATCTTAACCAAAAAGGCCAAGCACAAAATTTACGGAGAGACCGACCGTCCGACCGACGGAGTTACTTATAGAGTCGCTTGCACGGGACTAAAAACGAACATTTACCAAATATCATTTGGTAATTTCATTAATTTCTAGCTGGAAAAATAATTCTGTGTAGACAGAAAAAATGTTTGGCTTTTATTGTTTTTTTTTTTATTAAATATCAAAAAAAGAAAACACTTATGAAAAAATCTGAAAAGATTTCATTTCTTTGTTTTATTTTATTGCTTACGGCAATACAAAAATCGGTAAATTGTTACCATATAATTCAGCGTCGTTTAATACCTAAAAAAAAATGAAACTTCTCGTCTAAATTCCACAATTTACACCTTTTTTCTATTTTCGCTTTTATTTCATCGATTACAAACTTAATTTTCTAATTAAAAAGTTAACTTTATACGACGTGACCCAGCGGCATTTAATCCCTAAAAAAAATGTCGATTTTTTCAGCATAATACACTTAAACAGTCTTTATAAATATTATTATTTTGCAGAATTGCAAATAAGTGTAAAAAAAGTAGAAATTTTGGAAAAAAAATGACATGTTAGAGTGGGGGATCACTATTCTATATAAATTTAACGTAAAATGAGCACCCAATTTTTGCTCACCAAGCGTCCAACGAGACATGACACCTCTAGCATTTTTTTAAAGTTTGGCGATTGAGGGGGAGGGAAAAACTGGGGGGGGGGTAACATTGGAAACATAAAATAACGATAAATTTAATTATTTTTTATGAGACCATTCTCTACTTTCACCTAACAATTTAATAAACAAAACAAAGCCCAAAATATGACGAATTCAATTTTTTTTGTTGAGGGGATTACATGAGAAACATAAAACAACAAATAAAAAGCAAATCGAAACGCCCCCCCCCTAAAAAAGCAAATCTAAAATTTCCTTTATTTACAAAAAGAAGCCAGTAAAAAAGTGCCCTTACAAAAAAATAATGGTAAATGTGTAGTTTAGCGACGTAAATTATTTGGCAGTTAAAAAATTATAAAAATTATTTATTTTTATATAAAACATTATTAGACCCAATGGCTGAAATAAAACAAAAAAAAAATCATTTTTATGTTTTTATCATTTTTTATTAGACTAAATGGGCACGCCTTACACGTTTAAAATTTGGCCTTTTTTAGGTTTAGCAGATTGGCTTTTTAAGGCCAAATTTGGCCTTTTTACGCTCTTTCATTACAAAAAAAAAAAAATGGCGGCCAAAAACATAGTTCATGACAGAGCTTAAAAAGGCCAATCTGCCAAACCGTAGAAAGGCCAAATTTTAAAAGCAATATAGTGGCCTCGAATAATAAATATAAATGAGAAAAAAAAAATAATTTTTTTTTTCTGGTTTTATTTCAGCCTTGGGGTCTAACAATGTGTTTTATATAAAAATAAATAGTTTTTATATTTTTTTTGTTTGGCAAAGTATTTACGCCGCTAAACTACACATTTACCAAAATAAAAAATAAATGCATGCATTAATGTTTATAAACGTTATTTTTTTAGGTTAACAAAATTTATCCCTTCTGCCGAAATATCTGGTGGAGAGGGTATCAGATACTTCTTTTGGGGGCGATTACATTTACATGTTTTTATCCGTTCTTTTATTTTTGAAATTGTTGTGGGTTATCCATGTTACCCATGATGAAAATGATTAGTATAGCAGGCGTGTTTCAAACGGAACTTCATATCTTCCCAGGCAACGCCGGGTACCCATGCTAGTGTATATCAATGTATATATATGTATATGTATGTATATATATGTATATATGTATATATATGTATATATATATATGTATAGATGTATATTTATATGTATACGTATATTTTTGTATATATATATGTATATGTATGCATATATATATATTCAAGCAAATATTATTAAATACAACGGAGACATTTTGTATTATAATTCTTTTTTTTAATTTTTCAATTTTTCGTATTGTCTTTTTTGTTTCAAAATCAAAAATATTAATAAAGGATCCATACATGTTGCTGTTACGAGCGCTTTCGATTCGTCCACGAATCATCATCAGGTGTTAAAAATACAGGATTGCGAAAATGAGGATTAAAAATGAAAACTAAAATATATATACTCAGTGAGGAGTTAAAATAAAAGTCGATTAAGAATAAAAGTCGATTAAAAATTCGAGTGTTAAAACCAGCAAGTTCGTAGACACCATGTACGAAGTCCGTCAAACACGGACTACGCAAGACATTTCAGAACGTTACTGCTTTTTTGAAATGCAATTTCATTTATATTAGGTTGAAGAGTTCTAATGTACGACGCTTCAAGAATCTTTAATTTTTTTACATTATTTTCCCGTTGTATAATTTTTGTGTTGTCAACGAGGACCTTTCTAACATTGGAGGGGGGACAGCTATGTTCTTTTTTTAAATATTTGTAAATCGCGCTTGTGTCGTTAAGGTGCATAGTTATTCGCCGGGACAACGTTGTTGTTGTATGCCCAATGTATGTATTATTTTTGGAGTTACATTCTCCAATAGAGCATTTAAATTTATACACTACATTGGTTTGCTCCAACGTTTTTATCGCCGGTGAAGAGTTGTTTTTAACCACAAGGTTTTGTGTTCGAAATTTCCTATAATAGATAATAAATTTAATTTTAAAATTACTGTCAACAGGCGTCAAGTATCTTCGTATAATATTTTTTATTGCATTTTCTTCGATTCTGAAATTAGGCGTCATTTGATTTTGGTAAAATATATTAATGGGGTTTGCATTGCGGTGTTGGCTAACATTATTATTCTGGTTATCGGAAGATTGTAGCATTTTTTTTATTTGTTCATCAACAATGTAATTGGGGAAATGATTATTGATGAGTACTTGTTTAATGTTTTTTATTTCAATTAGCAATGCTTTTTTTGTGGAGGATATCATTTTAGCACGATTTAGTAAATTTTTTATTATGGCTATTTTGTACCTTTGTGGACACTCACTTTTAAAGTTCAGGAGGCTAGAGTTTATGCTAGTTGGTTTTTTATATACAGATGTATTACAAGTGTTATTAGACGTATCAATAAGGACATCAAGAAATGGAATTTTATTGTTATTATTTAACTCTACTGTGAATTTTAAAATTGAATTTTCTTGAAAGAGGTGCTGTAATTGGTGTATCTGTTCATTATTTTCAGCTAAAATGAGAATGTCATCCACGTAGCGTACATAAATTGGTTTTTTTTTGTTGTTTTTAAATATTTTGTTCTCTAAGTCAGCCATGTAGAATCCACTTAGGGTTGGTCCGAGGACTGATCCCATTGCCACACCGTCTATTTGAGTATAAATGTTATATATGTATAATATATATATATATGTATATATGCATATAAAGGGTGACCCCCCAAAAAACAAAAGCTAAATGGAGGCCATCTAGAACATATGCTGTAGAACGGAGAAAAAAAGGCTAAAGATCCTAGTGTTTTGATGCAATGTTTTGAATATAATAAACTAGTTATGACCAAAGTTTCATTTCATTCGGACAAAACACTAAGAAACGGGGCCTAATTAGAGTTGGGGTCCGTTTTTTATTGGTCACCCTGTATATGTATATGTATACACACATATATATATATGCACATATATATATGCACATATATATATATGTGTGTGCGTGTGCGCGTGTGTGTGTGTGTGTGTGTGTGATTGTTAAGACGGATGAAATCCGACGATATAAAAAATAGATTGTAGGTGGAAGGACCTGAACGCTGAACGTTTCGCCCGATTTATGCGGGCTTTTTCAGGAGGGATCAATGATTATCCCTCATGAAAAAGTCCGCACAAATCGGGCGAAACGTTGAGCGTTCAGGCTCTTCCACCTCCAATCTATTTTTCATATATATATATATATATATATATATATATATATATATATATATATATATATATAAAACCCTTATCCCTGAGTGGCTTCCGGGCCTTGATAAGTAGTGATCACTGTGTAATATATATATATATATATATATATATATATATATATATATATATATATATATATATATATATATGTGTGTGTGTGTGTGTGTGTGTGTGGATTTTTTCCACGACTTCAGATGCTCGATTTCTATTTCCGCATGAAAATATAATTCAATTCGATTCCATGGCATCCAGAATAATTTGCGATTAAATCTCAAAGATATATTTTAGAGACATTTATCTTTTGTTTCTTATCAAGAAAGTGTTTTTTCTCCCCAGACATTTTGTTTCATTTCTAACGTTTTGTTTTCCTTTTTATTCAATCAATGTATTTTCGTCGTCACCACCTGTTGCTCCCAAAATATTCATGAAAGTTTAAAAATTAAAAAAATATTAATGTCAGCAATATATCACAAGAATATAAGAAAAAAAAACTAAATGGAACAATAAAAGTGCTTTCGCATATATGAGTGTATTTTTCGTCCGCCATATATATGTTTTTTTTTAAATAAATATTTCCGTTCGCTATATACATGCTTTTTTTTTCTATATAAATACTTTCGTTCGCTATCGAAATGTCTTGTTTTTTTTATATAAATATCTTCGTTCGCTATATACATGTTTTGTTATTTTATATAAATATTTTCGTCCGCTATATAAATGTCTTGTTTTTTATATAAATATTTTCGTTCGCTATATAAATGTTCTGTTTTTTATATAAATATTTTCGTTCGCTATATAAATATCTTGTTTTTTTATATGAATATTTTCGTTCGCTATATAAATGTCTTGTTTTTTATATAAATATTTTCGTTCGCTGTATAAATGTTTTTTTTGTATAAATATTTCCGTTC
This sequence comes from Euprymna scolopes, assembly GCF_053919585.1. Taxonomy (NCBI): domain Eukaryota; kingdom Metazoa; phylum Mollusca; class Cephalopoda; order Sepiida; family Sepiolidae; genus Euprymna; species Euprymna scolopes. The sequence goes on along the minus strand of NC_136516.1, from coordinate 24,250,966 downwards.
GCTATATACATGTTTTGTTTTTATATAAATACTTTCGTTCGCTATATAAATGTCTTGTTTTTTATTTTCGTTCGCTATATAAATATATTGTTATTTTATATAAATATTTTCGTTCGCTATATAAATGTCTTGTTTTTTATATAAATATTTTCGTTCGCTATATAAATGTCTTGTTTTTTATATAAATATTTGCGTTCGCTATATAAATGTCTTGTTATTTTTGTATAAATATTTTCGTTCGCTATATAAATGTCTTGTTTTTTATATAAATATTGTCGTTCGCTATATAAATGTCTTGTTTTTTTTATATAAATATTTTCGTTCGCTATATAAATGTCTTGTTTTTATGTAAATATTTTCGTTCGCTATATAATTTTTTTTATATAAATATTTTCGTTCGCTATATAAATGTTATTTTATATAAATATTTTCGTTCGCTATATAAATGTCTTGTTTTTTGTATAAATATTTCCGTTCGCTATATACATGGTTTGTTTTTTATATAAATACTTTCGTTCGCTATATAAATGTCTTGTTTGATTATATAAATATTTTCGTTCGCTATATAAATATATTGGCATTTTATATAAATATTTTCGTTCGCTATATAAATGTCTTGTTTTTTTATATGAATATTTTCGTTCGCTATATAAATATCTTGTTTTTTATATAAATATTTTCGTTCGCTATATAAATGTCTTATTTTTTATATAAATATTTTCGTCCGCTATATAAATATATTGTTATTTTATATAAATATTTTCGTTCGCTATATAAATGTTATTTTATATAAATATTTTCGTTCGCTATATAAATGTCTTGTTTTTTGTATAAATATTTCCGTTCGCTATATACATGGTTTGTTTTTTATATAAATATTTTCGTCCGCTATATAAATGTCTTGTTTTTTTATATAAATATTTTCGTCCGCTATATAAATGTCTTGTTTTTTATTTAAATATTTTCGTTCGCTATATAAATATCGTGTTTTTTATATAAATATTTTCGTTCGCTATATAAATGTCTTGTTTTTTATATAAATATTTTCGTTCGCTATATAAATATCTTGTTTTTTATATAAATATTTTCGTTCGCTATATAAATGTCTTGTTTTTTATATAAATATTTTCGTTCGCTATATAAATGCCTTGTTTTTTTTTTAACAAATTGAGGATGAGAGATTAAAAATATAAAAAAAACTTTATTTTCTTTGTGATGTAAACGTTTAACTAAATGTGTTAATTTGTATTCAACTCTTAAATAATCATATATTCCATAAGTTTTCTATATTTCGTTTTTATTTGCGTTAAAATGGCTCACACGAAAATAAATATCACAAGAAAACGCCAGGTATGATGTTTTTATCGATTAACATTACGTTTCAATTAATAATTCAATCACTAAACTATACCGTAATAATTAGCTTTAATGTTTATAATTTTATTTCTCTGTCTATTAAAAGTTTCTGAATCTGCTGGAATTCAATATTGTTACATGTTTTATATTTTTAACCCTCTTGGTGCTGTTGCTAAAGTTGCAACAAGTCTAGCACTTCTATTAGTAGATCATAATGCATGCAAAACTATTTTAAATATAAGAAAAACAGCACAAATGTAAGGAGCGTTCCAAATGTAATACTCCCTATTTGTATTCCGCCCGAATTAATCAGAGAGCATTATAAATTGCATTGTCATGATGACTGAACTTATGCTTTCCTGACCTGAAAGTTTCATATCTCTGTTGAAGATATTGACGGCGCGAGGCTCTAAGAACGGACCGCGTGCCATGAAACTACGTCAAAAGCAGAGGTGCGTCAATGGGTTCCTGGCAAAACTGTATTGGAAATGATACTACGTAGAAAAATAACTTCTAAAGCACAAAAGGTCGCTCGTGTTAATAGTACCACTCCTGTTTTCGTTGCTTTACAACTTTTTGCGTTTAAAACCGGAGGCTTTACTTGGGAAACGATACTCGTATGAGAAGGGGAGCTCTGGACGCCCATGCATAGCCGTCGTCTATCCCTGGTAAAATTGCATTGATAATAGTGGTGACTATGTATTAAAACAAGTGAAGCATGTATGGTCCCCCGTGAGTCCACAGTAAACGAGGCATAAAAATGACTAAGTTCAGTATTTGCCTCCCCCCATTTAGCTCCAAAACTCCCCAGGGGACGTCAAATCCTGGCGAAAATGAACAAACGCTACAGTTTTAGGCCTTAACATATTTAAATTTGAGTTCAGCACCATGCAAAACTGCTAAATAGACATACACAGAAAATGTTGGACAAATATGGCAAAATAGTCGCCAAAATGGAGTGTTTTTATTAGCCCTAAAAGAGCCCCTGGGGCACACCCAAGAGTTATGGCGAAGTATAGACAAACAAAATTATATAGAAATTAGTTAGTTACAACTTTTCAGAAAGTTTTATAAAAATCCAAGGCATCAATTTTTTTTTAATAAGCACAAAAGTTTCAATTTTAGCTATTTTAACCCGAAAGGCACCCTAGGAGGGGGAGGTAACCGGAGTTTTACCGGAAAATCCGTTCTGTTACTTTGTCACTCATATCATGTTTAATGTTTGTGCAAAATTTCAAAAAATTCCAAGGCGTAGTTATTGGGAAAAGTGCGGACATACGAACGGACGAACGGTCAAGGGTGAATTTACAGGTCGACCCTCCTTTGTCGAGGACCAATAATAAAAAAGGTACAAATGATAGCTCGTTTGGATGGTACAACTCATGATTTTGTAGTTCTACAAGTTTTGAGCAAAAAATATAGGGCATTACTTTTATAACAATCGTTGTACGACAAAGCGCACGGCGGACGACCATGCCCAGTCATCTGTTCATCGCTGGCAAAAACGGATCCAGAATGGCGATAACTATGTAGATAAATAATTTCTGAAGTAAAAACGATCACTCGCTTCGCCGAGGGTACTCGTGTCTTCGTAACTACGAATTTTGAGTTTAAAAAAGTAGGAGTCATTATTTTCAAAACAATCCTCATATGATAACGCGCGAACTAGACGCTTATGAAATGCCATCGTTCATCGCTGGCAGAAAGACATCGAAAATAGTGGTGATTCTTTTTTTTTTTTACATGGAAGTCACCACTTATCAAGGCCCGAGGGGCAATCGGGGATAAAGGTTATTGCGTGTACAGTAATCAATGGGATAATGTCGTAGTAATCGTTAGTAATGGAGATTTGATAAAGTCTTGCTTAAGGGGGCGGTTTATCAGGAATTTGTTTATGTTGGACTTGAAGACATCCAAGTTGTAGTCAGGTGGCAAACAGGCAAACGGAAGAGAGTTCCACAGGCGGGCATTTCTAAGAAAGAAGCTTTGTTCATGGAATCTACGATTTGATTTAGGCACAGATAAAGAGTGGGGAAAATTATTGATAGTGGTTTCATCTAAACGGGTTTTTTCGTGAAAGATTGGCGAGGGGGTACCAGTGATTGGAGCTAAGATGAGCACTTGCCATGGAAATAACAATAAAATAAAGACAGGCCCGCAACGTCTCTTCTGTGGGGGAGAAGTTGCAGGGTATAGAAAAGGGCATCCCCACTAAGCCACAAAGTCTATTTTGTACTCTGTCAAGGCAGGATAGGTTATTTTTAGCAGTTCCTGCCCAGATGTGGCAGCAGTACTCTATCCTTGGACGTACTTGGCTTTTATATAGATAGAGAATTGCATCAACGGTGAGATATTCTCTGGAGCGGTAGAAGGATCCTACTATTTTTCCAGCGACCTTGGCAACAGACTTGATGTACGTGTTCCATTTCAGGTCAGGGGTAAAGGTCAGTCTATGTAGACAAACAAATTTCGTAGAACAATAGCCCGCTTGTTGTAAGGGTACCGTTTCTCCCTTCGTAGTTCTTTAAAAGAATAGAAACCTTTTTAAGATGAGCCGGATTCATAGAAATATTTTCATTGAAAAAAGCCTGCAGGTTTTATAATCAAATGTGAGAACACGAGAGACATTTCAGAAACATTTCAAAACAAACACGAGAGACATTTCAGAAATATTTCAAAACAAAATAGTGAGTTTAGAAGGCAAGTATATTATATATGTTTAAAATATATTATATATGTTAAAACATATTATATATGTTTAAAATATTTTATATATGTTTAAAATATTTTATATATGTTTAAAATATATTATATATATTTAAAATATTTTATATATGTTTAAAATATATTATATATGTTTAAAACATATTATATATGTTTAAAATATATTATATATGTTTAAAATATATTATATGTGTTTAAAATATATTATATATGTTTAAAATGGAAGTTTACAGCAAAAAAAAACAAAACAACATATAATGTTCATGAATATTTTTAGAGTTCTTGTAAAAACAAGGGACATCATTAGCTGAGACATTGAAAAAGTATGAATCGATTAATTACGAACCATTCGTTTTCAAAAGTTTTCTGTTTATTTGTATGAATTATAATTCATTGAAAGTTGTTTAAAAGAGTCATTAGTTTTTTGTTTTTGTAGTAGAGAAGAAGTTCAGTGATAAATATTGGACATATTTTAATTAATAAAGTTTATAAAGATTGCCAGGCGATTAATGAGCGAATGAGTTTGTAAGTCTGTCTGTTCGTTAATGTCTGTGTGGGTGGAGAGATGTAGCAGAGGGAACCACCCAGAAGGGAGGCGCCCAGCGACACCGATCTGTAGATTCGGGTTAACTGGTGCCTTGAAAAAAAAATGAGCTTTTTAAAGGATTTATAAGACACCACGAATGACAATTTCAAATAAACCCAGAAAGTTTCCTAATTAGTCCAAAATATAATTAATTGTTTTCATTCAGCATGGTGTATAGCGCAGACGACAAGCATACAAACTAGTTTTTGATTTTTTACATCGATGTGTAAACATCGGTTACTACAGCTTCACTTTTGGAACAGTCCTCGTATGACAGGGCGTGCTCCGAACGCACTGGCACCGGCATCGTTTATCGCTGGCAAAAGTGCATTGAGATTAACGGTGACTATGTAGATGAATAAATTCTGAAGAAAAAAAAGGTCGTTCATTTTAATGGCGCCACTCCTGTCTTTGTAGCCTAAAATCTTTGAGGTAAAAAAATTAAAAAAAAACATTATTTTGGAAGGATCTTCGCATGACAAAGCACGCCTCGAATGCGCACGCACAGTCAGCGTCCATCGCTAGCAAAAGTACATTCAGAGTGATACTGACTATGTAGAAAAATAAATTAGGAAGCACAAAAAAGTTTATGATACCACTCCTGTCTCCGCGGCTCTACATTTTGAGTTAAAAAATAAGATCTTACTTTCGAAACGCTTCTCCTATAATAAAGTGCGATTCCGACGCCCATGCACAGCCATTGTTCATCGCTGAGAAAACTGTATTAAGAATGTTGGTGACTATGTAGAAAAATATCTTCTGACGCAGAATAGGTCGGTCGTTTTCATGGTACCACGGCCGTCTTCATATCTCTACAACGACAACAACAACATCAACAACTTCTAAAGTGATAATAATAAAATTTATTTTAAAGAAAACCCTGGTATAACAAAGCGAGACCCCCCCCAAAAAAAAACAAATAAAAAAAAAACAAATATATATATATTATTCCTTAATTGGAATTTATTTTTTGAGATGAGCATTATATGTTAATTTTATTTTTATTTCGGACTATTAGTCTCATCTTTATTAGTTGTTTTTTTTTTATTGTTCACAACGTTTCGGCCAACTTCCTCTGGCCTTCGTCAGGTGGTAACCGCGACGGATAGGAACTTCGAATCTCCTAACTGCATTCTCAGCCATCACTGCCATCCGTAGTTGTTGTCGTCTCACCACATTTTTGACCAATTACCTCTGGCACGCTTTGGGTGGGATTGAAACCGCTATCTTCAGACAATGTTCATCTGGAACCGTAGATATTCAACGTCTCTATCAACTGCGCCACGGGCCCCGAAGGGCGATCAAGGTTGGATTCTTTGATCTTATAAATCCACGTTTATTTATTATCTGATATTCCATAGTCGGGTCCGTACCGATTGGTATATATATATATATATATATTATTCCTTAATTGGAATTTATTTTTTGAGATGAGCATTATATGTTAATTTTATTTTTATTTCGGACTATTAGTTTAAAAAAAAAAACGAATTAAAAAAAAGGGAGCGGATATATGAGGAGCGTTTCAAAAGAAATGCCTCCTATTTTTATTCAGCCCGAATGGATCAGAAAGGATTGAAAATTGTATTTTTGCGATGACTGAACTGATACATTCATGATCTGAAAGTTTCATCTCTATGTTGCAGATACTGACAGCGTAAGACTCTAAGAAAGACACCTGAGTAATAAACGTGCGTCAGAGATGCGTCATGGAATTCCTGGAAAAAAATGCATTGAGAGGAGGGGGGGGGCTATGTAAAAAAATAAATTCTGAACCACAAAGGTCGGTTGTTTCAATGATAACACTCTCGTCTTCGTAGCTCTTCAACTTTTTGAGTTAAAAATACGAGCGCTTTACTTTTGGAACGATACCCGCATGAAAACAAGCGCCGTCGACGCTCATAAACAGCCATCGTCCATCTCCCGAAGAAGTACACTGAGAAGAGATAATGCACAAAAGATCTATTGTTCCAATGATACCACTCACGTCTTCGTAGCTCTACAACGTTTTCAGCGAAAAACATTTCTATAAATGTGAAACGACCTAAAATATAATAATGTGCGCTACAACCGTTCATCGCTGGCAAAAATGCATTAAGAATGGTGGTGACTATGTAGAAAAACACTATACTGAAGCCTCGTTTTGATGCTACTAACTCCGTCTTCGTTGCTCTTTAACTTTTTGATTAAATAAATAGAAGGCTTTACTTCTTGGATTATCCTCCTATGATAATCGCGCTGCAGACGCCCATAAACAGCCACCGTTCTTCACTGGATAAAGTGCATTGAAAATGATGGTGACTATGTAGAAAAATAAAGTCTTAAGTACAAACATTCGCTCGTTTTAATGGTACCACTCTCGTCTTTGTAATTCTTCTATTGTTTGACTTAAAAATAGGAAGCTTAATTTTCAGAATGACACATTTATGACAAAGCGTGCTCCGGGCGCCCAAGCATAGCCACCGTTCATCGCTGGCAAAATAGTATTGAGAATGATGGTGACTATGTAGAAAGATCATAAGCACAATTGGTCGCTCGTTTGAATACTTCCACTTCCATTTTTGTATTTCTTTAGCTTATTTGCAGGGTGGAACGATAAAATTGTTGCCCTAAAGAAAACAGCACTACAACTTTATTTTTTATTTATTTATTTTTTTTTTTACACGGTGGTCACCACTTATCAAGGCTCGGAAGCCACTCAGGGATAAGGGTTATTGCAAGTACATTACGTTAGTGTGGAGATTTGATGAAGTGTTTACTTAAGAGGGCGGTTCATTAGGAATTTGTTAACATTGGACTTGAAGACATCCAAGTTGTAGTCAGGTGGGAAGCAGGCAGACGGAACATTTTAAGACGTTTATTAAAAAAAATCAATGCAATTAACTTGATTATGTAGTAGAGCTGACATCTTTTCGATGTAGTTATCTTAAGCCTAAAACTTCGATATGGGTCCAGAACTTAATAAATTCTGAACCAGAAAAGGCCACTCGTTTTAATGGTTCCATACTCGTTATCGTATTTCTTCAACTTTTTGAGCTAAAAGAATATGCAGCTAAACTTTGGAACGAGCCTCGTCTATCTATCTATCTATCTATCTATCTATCTATCTATCTATCTATCTATCTATCCACTATTATATAAAAACCAGTTTGAGTGAATGTGTGTGTGTGTGTGTGTTCCTTCCTCATAGGTTCCGAAACGGCTGAACCTATCTTTTGCAAATTTCATACAAAACTAATTTATATGTCTGGCAGTGTTCTTAGATATGTTTTGTACAGAAATTCATCCGATAAATATCGAAAATCGAAAAAATTCGATCTTAAAAATAGCTTTTCTCTCTCATAGATAAAAACGAAGAATTTTTACTGGGGAATATTTTATGTTACATCGGCTAAGGGAGATAATAAAATTTCAGTAAATCATTTCTTCAAAAAATCAAATTTATTATTATCTGGAAATATAGCTGAGTGGTAGAGCATTTAGCTACAGATCGAATGATTCAGTGTTCAAGTCCGGTTGGTTGGTTGTTTTTGTTTTACGGCATATCAACCCTTTTCAGGTTATTTAATGCCAAATCCAGTGATTTTGAAGAAATTTTTTTTAATAGAATATATTTGTTGTTTTCAAGTCGGTTTCTATTTAACCCATAGTTGGGACCCTAACAAGTACTACCACTCCGGGCCAGAGTGGACCTGGGAGCAATGGCAATTAAAGGGTAGCTCCACATTCCCCAAAGTCCGCAAGCTAGGGGCCTCACCATCGGATATAGTTTAAGGTCATATCCCGGACCGTGTTCAAGTCCGGGTGTACCTCACCGTTTTATTTTAATTTTTTATTATTAATAAGTTAAATTTACGATAAAAGAAGCGATACCATTTAAAATCGCCAAAAATCATTTCTATGTTTGCATATTTTAAAACTAAACATTAATGAGAAGTGACTTTTCCAGTGCATTCATCGTCAAGCCAAAATATCAGCTGACGTGATATTGTAAACAAACACAGACGGAATGTGATGAACGACATTGTCATTCCTTTGGGCCGAGTTCAAAGTGTAGTATCTGTTTTTCAGATGCTGCACTTCAATTACTTATTCCCTGTCAGTGGAGGAGAAATCCTTCACGACTGAGACAATTTTAATTTTTGTTCCTTTTCTCCACATTAGAAAACAACCCTGGTGTCTAACTCTGTCCCGTGGGGAGGCATTGTAAATAGGGACATTATCATTATTATTTTTTTAAATTTTTTCTTGCGAATTAGTTCACCGGGCAAATTATTCGTCGTAATATATAATAATCAATAGAGGATTGATTCTATAATAATACATAAACAATCTGCATAAATTTAGATATGTTAAAGCGTATTGTACGACCGGGCAACGCCTGGCGGGCAGCTAGTATTGAATAAAAAAGATGGCTTCGAAAATCTTAAAAGCGAATTAAAGATGAGAGATGAAAAAAATTAAAAGGTTTGTTTGCTTTGTGATATAAATGTTTAACTAAATATGGAGATTTGTTTTCAAGGAAATGCTTCAAACACTTGAATAATAATATACAGTGCCACGCAAAAGTATTGGATACATTACATTTTTCTTCATAACTTTAATTAGGGTTCAAGATTTTACCTAAAATTTGGTCAGTATATTCCTATTACAATTCTAACTAATATTTGGAGTAGTAATTACAAAATTAAAGTTAAAGTTTATATTAAAGGAAAAATATAAATCAACTAACGCAAAAGTATTGGACACATTGATTTAATATGTGGTTGCATAGCCTTTATTGCGTTCAACAGCTTTCAATCGCTTTCTGTAGTTGCACACATATTTTTTTTGCAAAAATACACAGGTATTTTGCGCCATTCTTCTTTGCAGAACTATTCTAGTTGTTCAATATTTTCTGGATTCCTCTTGTGAACATTCATCTTCAATATTTTCCCCAAATTTTCAATTGGGTTGAGGTCTGGAGACTGACTGGGCCAAATAAGAACGTCAATTCCGTTATTTCTGAGCCATTCTTTGGTTAGTTTGGCAGTATGCTTGGGATCATTGTCCTGCTGAAACACGAAATTGCTATTGTGTCCCAACAAATCAGCAGATTTCTGGAGGTTTTTCTAAAAAATCTCTCTGTACATACGTCCATTCATTCTACCATTGATGATTTCTAGTTCACCAGTACCATTGGATGAAAAACACCCCCATACTATAATCGAACCACCGCCAAACTTTACCGTAGGAATGGTATTCTTTTTGTTATAGGCGGTGCCATTTTTACGCCATACATGTGTTGCTGTGTTTCTTCCAAAGATTTCGATTTTCGTTTCGTCTGACCAGATTACCTTGTTCCAAAATTCTTGGAGTTGTTCCCCATGTTTTAATATAATTTAAACGTGATCTGACATGTTTAAGCTTCAATAATGGAACTTTTCTTGGGGACCTTGATACAAAACCTGCACGGTCTAGAACTCTACTGATTGTATCCTTGCTCACATTAATCCCAACTTCTCTGAGGTCGGTTTAAATTTCACCACGAGTGAGAAAAGGGGTTTTGTACCTTTCTGCTTACCCACTTTGATTTTTTTTCGTTTAATTTCCTTGGCCGACCACATCTTGGAGGATTTATAACAGTTTCACCAGGGTTTCTAAACTTTCTAATAACGTTTCCAACTGTATTAAGTGGTAGATTAAGTTCCCGTGATATTATTCGATACCCTTTTCCTTCTTTGTGCTTATCAATGATTTTTTGACGAATGTCTATTGACAACTCTTTAGTGTTAGGCATTTTTATAAATGAACTGGTTGACTTTGAAAGAGTGAGCCCAAACTGGAAGAATTTTATAAAATTATTTTGATATAAAGCTCTCTGATTGGTCAGTGATAACTTGTTTGCATTATTGCAACACGCTAAGCAAAAGTCATTTAAATTTATTTCAGAAAAAGAATTTTTAAAAAGTGTATCCAATACTTTTGCGTTTGTTAATTCATATTTTTCCTGAAATATAAATTTTCTAAACTTTGATTTTGTAATTACTACTCCAAATATAATTTAGAATAGTAATAGAAATATACTGACCAAATTTTAGGTAAAATTGTGAACCCTAATTCAAGTTATGAAGAAAAATGTAATGTATCCAATACTTTTGCGTGGCACTGTATATGGTTTTCTAACATTGCGTTGTATTTGCTTTAAAATTGCTGATGTAAAAATAAATACCACAAGAAACATCGCTGTCCAATAACATTTTGTTTTAGTCAATAATTTAATCGTTAAACTATACCATAATGATTAAATTTAATTTTTAAAATCTTATTTCCTTTTGTATTTAAAAATTAAAATTTGAGAACCTATCAATAGTTTTATATTTTTTTTATATAGAACTTAGTTGTAAAATCTAGAAGCTACTTTTTCATTATTTTTTTAAAACTCTTTTGGCGCTGTTGTATCCAGAATTGCAACGATTTTAGCATCTCTATTAATACATGCAAAGCTGGTTTTATCTAAAATAGAAAATAAGAAAACACAAAAGCACAGATATATGAGACGCGTTCAAATAGTAGTGCACCCTATTTTTTTTATTCCGCCCGAATAGATCAACGGGGATTGCAAATTGCATTTTTATGATGACTGAACTTATGCATTCGTGACCTGAAAGTTTCATCTCTATGTTGCAGATATTGACAGTTTGGAAAAAAGTACACTTAGAATATGACTATGAAGCACAAAAGGTCGTCCGTTTAAATGCTATCACTAACCTTTGTAAAGTAAAGAAAGGCCTCTACGCTAGATTGCGTTTATCAAACGTAGTGAAGATAGCGGTTGCAATCTTGCCCAAAGCAGACCAGAGGATTAGTTGGCCAAAACGTGATGAGACAACAACAACTATGGAAAGCAGTAATTACTGAGGATACAGTTAAGATACTCAAAATTCCTATCTCATCACGGTTAACCACTTAACGAAGGTCAGAGGAACAGTTAGCCGAAACGTTGTGTAACAACAACTATGAGGATGAGGATAACAATCCGCAAATAAATAAATAAATAAATAAATAAACAAATAAACAAATAATTAAATTAATAAATAAATAAGCAAATAAATAAATTAATAAATAAATAAACAAATGAATAATTAAATAAATTAATTAATAAATAAATAAATAAAGAAAGAAATAATTAAATTAATAAATAAATAAAACAAGTAAATAAATAAATAAATAAATAATTACATTAATAAATAAAATAAAACAAACAAATAAATAAATATATAAATAAACAAATAATTACATTAATAAATAATTAAATTAATAAATAAATAAAAAAAGAAAGAAATAATTACATTAATAAAAAAATAAAACAAACAAATAAATAAATATATAAATAAACAAATAATTACATTAATAAATAAATAAAATAAATAAATAAATAAATTAATAAATAAATTAATAAATAAATAAATTAACAAATAATTGAATAAATAAATAAATAAACAAACAAATAAATAAATAAACAAACGAATAAATAAATAGATAAACGAATAAATGAATAAATTATCTCAAAATATTCCAATAATAAAATAATAAAAAATAATAATGCTAACATTCTTCCATGTTTATTGTGCTAGGTGTTTTCAGAAAAAAAAATGTTTCCATAATGACGGAGCTCTTTCGTTGTTATACCGTATGTCAGAAATATCGTTCAATGTAACAACGATCTTCCTGTTTTCCATTCCTCGAATAATCGATTCCATAAAGCGGATGACTATTTTGGCTGGGTATTGTATTAATATGTTTAGAGGATGCAACATTATACATATTAATCTCATCCTCATCGTCGCGGGCCACGTATGCACGGCGCGATATCAATTGGAGATGAAGCAATCAAATGCACAAAGAGCTTATGTATAAATCATGAATCGTTTCGAAGAAAATCATTTGGAAAATGTGTCTTGCTCTTAAGTGTTGCATTCGATGATGACGACGACGACGACGACGGCGGCGGCGGCGGCGACGGCGACGGGCAGATGCGGTGGTTAGGGGTTGGGGTTAGGGTTGGGGTTAGGTAAATGAAAAAGGAAAATCTGTGCAGATGGAAGATTGGAAACGAGGATGGCGAAGAAAAATAATGAGGTAATGACGAAAGAGGAGAAGAGGATGGAGAAAAAGTTTGAGAAGAAGATGATGGTGATGATGATGATGGAGAAAACGATGGTGGATGTGGGGGCTAGCATTTAGTCATTGAATGATTAAAGAATATGAAGAAGAAGAAGATGGTTATGATGATAATGATGATGATGATGATCATGATCATAATGAGAACGATGATGCTTATATCAGGCAATGATAGAGAGGAAGTTGGGTAAAAAGATTATGATGATAATGATGAAGAAAAAAATCTGGGTAAAAAGAAGTAATGATGATGATGATGATGATGATGATGATGATGATGATGATGATGGAGAAGAAGCTGGGTAAAAAAAGTAAGTGATGCTGCTGGTGATGATCATGATGGTTATGCTGATATCGAGAAGACGCTGAGTAAAAAGAAGCGGATGACGACAATGACGACGACGACGACGACGCTGATATGATGATGATGATGATGATGATGATAATGATGGAGAATATGTGTTAAAAAAGCAGAAAGAAGTAGAAGATGAGTTATTCTAACGAAGAAGATGCTGCATTTGGGGCTATAAAGAAATAAGAAGAAGGAGAAGAAAAATGATAAGATGATGATGATGATGAGAAAATGGAGTAAAAAAGAAGTAGACGATGATGAAACTGATGGAGAAAGAGTCTGAAGATGAAGGAGGAAACAAGAGAAGAAAAGAAGATTAATAAGCAACACACAGAATAAAAAACAATAGAAAGCAAAAAAACAATAAAAACAATAAAAAACAATAAAAAAACAATTAAAAGCAATAAAAACAACAAAAAACAACAAAAACAATAAAAACAACAAAAGCAATAAAACAATAAAAAACAATAAAAAACTATAAAAAACAATAAAAAACTATAAAAACAATAAAAACAACAAAAAGCAATAAAAACAATAAAAACAATAAAAAACTATAAAAACAATAAAAACAACAAAAAGCAATAAAAACAACAAAAAACAATAAAAAACAATAAAAAGCAATAAAAACAATAGAAACAATAAAAACAACAAAAAGCAATAAAAACAACAAAAAGCAATAAAAACAACAAAAAACAATAAAAACAACAAAAAGCAATAAAAACAACAAAAAGCAATAAAAAACAATAAAAACAACAAAAGCATTAAAACAATAAAAACAAAAAACAGCAAAAGCAATAAAAACAATGAAAAACAATAAAAAAGCAATAAAAACAATACAAACAACAAAAGCAATAAAAACAATAAAAAACAATAAAAAACAATAAAAACAATAAAAACAATAAAAAAGTAATAAAAACAAAAAACAACAAAAGCAATAAATACAATAAAAAACAATAAAAAACAATAAAAAGTAATAAAAACAAAAAAAACAACAAAAGCAATAGATACAATAAAAAACAATAAAAAACAATAAAAAACAATAAAAAAGCAATAAACACAAAAAACAGCAAAAGCAATAAAAACAATAAAAAAGCAATTAAAACAAAAAAAACAATAACAGCAACAAAAGCAATAAAAATAATAAAAAAACAACAAAAGCAAGAAAAAAAAATAAAAAAACAATAAAAATAATAAAAAAGAATAAAAAGCAATAAAAACAATAAAAAAGAATTAAAAATAATAAAAAACAATAAAAAAACAATAAAAACAAAAAGACAACAAAAGCAATAAAAACAATAAAAAGCAAGAAAAACAATAAAAAAGCAATAAAAATAATAAAAAAGAATAAAAAGCAAGAAAAACAATAAAAAAACAATAAAAATAATAAAAAAGAATAAAAAGCAAGAAAAACAATAAAAAAGCAATAAAAATAATAAAAAAGAATAAAAAGCAAGAAAAACAAAAAAAGCAAGAAAAACAATAAAAAATAATAAAAAGAATTAAAAAAGCAATAAAAACAATAAAAAGTAATAAAAAACAATTAAAAAGCAATAAAAACAATAAAAAGTAATGAAAACAATAAAAAAAACATGGAGTACTGCTGCCATATCTGGGCCGGAGCTGCAAAAAAACAGCCTATCTTGCCTTGACAGAGTACAAAGTACTTCGTAGCCTAGTGGGGAGGATGCCCTTTTCCCTTCCCTGTAACCTCTCCCCAACAGAAGAGACGTTGCGAGCCTGTCTTTGTTTTATCGTTATTTCCATGGCAAGTGCTCGTCTGAGCTCTAATCTCTAGTCCCCCTCGCCAACTTTTCACGAAAAACACCCGTCTAGATGAAACCACTGTCAGTAATTTTCCCACTCTTTATCTGTACCTAAATTAAAACGTACATTCCATGAACAAAGCTTCTTTCTTAGAACTGCAAGCCTGTGTAACTCTGTTCCGTTTGCCTGTTTACCACCTGACTACAACTTGGATGTCTTCAAGTCCAACATAAACAAATTCCTGATAAACTGTCCCCTTAAGTACTCCGAAATAAAACTCAGCTATATCGAAAACACAAGAAGAACTATGGGTTTCCATTTTTGATTCGGCATGACAAAGTTTCCTTTGCAAGGAAGGATGGAGAGACGACCGATGAGAGTCGTGGTGGTCCTGAAGGCATGTGTTTGAATGACTCTATCAAATAATATAAAGTAAAACATGATTGATATGAGATTACCGTCAACATCAGCATCTCTACTATTATTCAAAAGAAAATGTGTGTGTGTATGGGCGTTCGTTCCCTATGAACTCGAAAACGGCTATGCTGACTTTTAGGAAATTTCACACTGAAGTACCTTATGTGACTGCCAGTATTCATAGACTTACTGTATATCGAAATGTATTCCATAAGTATCGATAATCGATAATCGATAATCGAAAAGATCCGACGAAAGAAGGAACAATCGATTTTAACCAAAGTTAACACCTTTAACAGCCTAACATCACAAATTATATTTGAAAAGTTTTATTACCACACAAGCTGAAAGGCCTGACATATAAAATCAACAGTAGATTCTTTGATATTACAGGGGCGTGCCAAAAATGAAAGTTTCCGTTTAAAACACAATTGAACTATGGTAGGTAAATTTTTCATTTTAAATTTAAATCCAAGCCATTATCATCGCACAAGCAGTAAGGCTATGTATATAAAATCAATAGCAGGTTCTTGATATGGCAGAGGCGCATTTGAAATGAATGTTTCTGTTTAGAGCACAATAAAGCCACGATACTTGACTTTTGCATTATAAACTTTTAATTCAAGTCAATATATAAAATAATTTTATAAAATCAACAGTAGGTTTGTTATGATGCAATACTTACTACAATGTATCGTGCACTAAATCACTGCGGCGAGGCATGTGAAGTTTTCTCTTGATGCACTGCAGAAGGCGATCAATCCATTTAATTAAAAACATGGGCGATTGCACCGATTCCGATTACAATAGAAGTATTGGAAGTATGAACGATTTATTAATTCTAGTTCAATCCCAGGCAACGTTGGATCTCCCTTTAATTTATAAATTTCGAAGTGAGAGATAATAACATTATACGATAACTCGATTGTCAAATGATCCATTTAAACAAACAAACAAGCAACAAAAAAATTTAACTTTTTGACACCTAAATCCCGGAAAAGATAAATGGTATTTGCCAGCGAGAAAACTGGGGAGACGTGTTGTAACCTAGACTCCAGGGAATATCACCGGTTATTTTCAATGATGAGGAGATCTACAAGAACTCCTCCATGGACCAAAAGAATACAAAGCCTGAGAAAAAGAGCACTAAGCACACCTCCACTCAAAGACTGCAGAATGTACTATTGCAATAGAGCACAGACGCGCGTATTCAAATGCATACGAAATGCGAAATCAAGTCATTGTTAGGAAAAAGAGTAAAAAAGAAGGATCACGTTAGAGACGTGGGTGACGTCAAAGCCACAAGAAGAATTCACGCGTGGCGGGAAAATGAGGAAGTAAATTTTGTTACAAAAAAGGTGTCGAGTAATTACTTGTCCTATCTTCCTTGCGACTTACTCTGCTACAACGTGTTGGGTCTACGGTTTTAACAGGTGTACTACGTTGCAGTATAACCAGAGGGAAGCTTATTGCTACCACAATGCTGAAACAATCCAATGGTTGTTAACATTAATAAAATCAATGGTATGCACTTTTAGCCATAATAAAATCATTTGCTATGGTTATCTAAAAAGATTGAGAGTACTGAAAATTTGGGACGACTTATTGTCATTCAGAATCAAAAAGATATTATCGGTGAGGAATCATTGGTGATGACGTATGTATTTCTCTACATAAAGTATTCAATTTTTATATAATGGTGGTCACAGAATAATTTTCAACGCATATTTAAGAACACTGCCAGACATATAAATTATCTTTGTGTGAAATTTGCAAAAGATAGGCTCAGCCGTTTCGGAACCTATGAGGAAAGAACTCTCTCTCACACACACACACACACACACACACACACACACACACACACACACACACACACACACACACACACACACACACACTAAGTGACTTTTACATACAGAGTGATAAAAAAAAACAAAAAAAACAAAGGACATTCAATTGTTTTTCTGAGCATTTTACAGTCAACGGAGAAAAAAAGGCCAGAGACCCTAGTGATTTGATGTGATGTTTTTAATATAATAAACTAGTTATGACCAAAGTTTCATTTCATTCGGACAAAACACTAAGAAACGGGGCCTAATTAGAGTTAGGGCCCATTTTTTTGTGGTCACCCTGTATTAGTAGAGGTTAAGTTTTTATATGATTGTATTCACAGAATTATTTGTATTTCGCTTTGTCATACGTCTTCTTAAGATTAATTTATAAACTGGGAAATGATAATAATTTGTATTATTCTCATTTTGAGTGTTATTCCCCCGACATTTCGGTCGATATAAATTACAATCTTGAACTGCTTTCGTTGTGAAAACAACACTCCGGACGAGAAAAGTAGTCCGAATGACCCACGTAATAGCAATTATCTAAAACATTCAGAAATATTATACAATACCTTTTAGTCAGATCTCGATTTGCAAATCACTCATTTAAGCAAAAAGCGTAATTAATATTCGTATCATGCGATCAAACGCGTTTCTTTTCTTTAATTAAGGGAAAATTGTTTTCTGTCCAGATCTTTGACACACTGAATGAATCGAATTAAATTTTATTTCATAGACTAGCGGGGGTACCCGGCGTTGCCCGAGTGTTTGTTTCCGGGACGGGGGGGGGGGGGTTAAAAAATGTTATGGTAGGTAAGTAGGAAGGATCAAACCCGGAGTCATGAGTAAAAGTAGGAAAATAAAGTGTGAAAAAAAAACAAAAAAAAAACATCTGCAACGTTAACAGTTCAGCCACCAAGAAAAGTCCATTCCAGTTGTTTAGGAAAAAAAACAAAAAGACACTATGGTAGGTCGGCGCGAACGTGAAAATATAATGTGAATTGTCCAGCAACCTAACCACTACGCCACAGAGCACTGCAGCTTAGTTTAGTGATTTTAAATAACTTAACATGATGATAGAACTACGAAGCCAAACCGGTGTTCTCTTCTCAACTGTTCCTTGTGAACGATCTCCAAACGGTGTTAAGTGGTGGCAGGGGGAGGAGGAATTTTTAAGAGAGAAAATATTTTACCACTTCCATTGATCTTAACCGATTTTGGCCGTGACTTCTCAGCAGAAAAAGTATAGAAATCTAAGATTATCGAGGAATTTGAGAACTAATAAGCCTATAACAAACCCCAGATATTGTTCTGCCGTTTGTGCATAACTGCATAATGTATTTGCATGAAATAGCTTGATTTTTAATCCTATTAAGGTCCAAATCCCACGGGAAAAAATGAGTTCATTTTATTTATATAGAGAAGAAGAGAAGAGAATAGAAGATAGAAAAAAAAAAGATTAGCTGGCAGCCTTGCGTTGCCCGGTCGTACAATACACTTAAACATGATACTCTACTTAATACAAATTGCGTATGAATTATTATAGAATCGATCCTGTATTGACTATTATTAATTTCGATGAATAATTTTCCCGATAGACTAACTCGAAAAAAAAAAAAAATTAAAAAATAATAATAACGTCGTTCATCAAATTCCGTCTGCGTTTGTTTACAATATTACGTCAGCTGATATCTGGGCTTAACAAGGCCTAGAGCCCTGTCGGTGGGGCATTAGAATACGCCGACTGCCCCCCTGCAGAGGATAAAAGTCCCTTATTGGGGGTCCTGGATATGACCTTAAACTATATCCAGTGGTGAGGCCCCAGCTTGTGGGCTTTGGGGAGTGTGGAGCCACCCTTTAATACCATTGCTCCCAGGTCCACTCTGACCCGGAGTGGTAGTACTTGTTAGGGTCCCAACTATGGGTTAAATAGAAACTGACGTGAAAACAACAAATATATTCTATTAAAAAAAATTTCTTCAAAATCTTAGAATTCGGCATTAAATAACCCGAAAAGGGTTGATATGCCGTAAAACAAAAACAACCAACCAACCAAGGCCTAGAAAGGTCAAATCTGATAAGTGTTCAGTTTTAAAATATGCAAAGGAAGAAATGATTTGCGGCGGTTTTAAATGATACCTCTTCGTTAATCATAAATTGAACTCATTAATAAGAAAAAATTAAAATAAGATAGTGACGTACACCTAAGCTTGAACAGAGGATCGTTAAATCTGTAGTCGAATACTCTATCACCGAGATATATCTCCAGATGAATAGATATCTGTTTTTTTGTTTTAAAGAAGAAATAATTTTCTGTGATTTTATTATCTCCCTTGGCAGGTGTGACGTAAAATATTCCATTGTAAAAAAAAATCTTTTTATCTATAAGCGAGCAAAACTATTTTTAGAATAGGATTTTTTTCGATTTTCAATACTTATCGTCTTGGGTTGTGTAAAACACATACCCAAGAACACTGCCAGATATATAAATTACATTTGTGTGAAATTTGCAAAAGATAGGCTCAGCCGTTTCGGAATCTATAAGGAAGTATTACACACACATACACACACGCGCGCGCACACACACACACTAAGTGACTTTTACATAATAGTTGAGATAAAGATTTTATATAATTGTCCCACAGAATAATTTTCATTTCGCTTTGAAGTACTTTATTGTTAAGATTAATGCATAAACTAGAAAATGATAATAATTTGTATTTGAGTGTTATTCCCTCAACATTTCAGTCGATAAAAACTACAACCTCGAACCGCCTTCGTAGTGAAAATAACATTCGAGATGAGAACAGTAGTCTGAATGATCCAAAATGTTCAAACACATTATACAATAACTTTTAGACAGACCTCGATTTGCAAATCACAAATTTAAACAAAAACCGTAATTAATGTTCGTGTCACGCGACCAAACGCGATTCTTTTCTTTAATCAAAGGAAAATTGTTTTCTGTCGAGATCTCTGACATACTGAATTGAATTAAATTTTATTTCATAAATTCTATAGAAACTTTAGAAGAAAACACGACATATTTTGACCAATAATTGATCAAAATTCAAAGTGCATCTCGTAATAAGCATCTACATACTCCTTAGGCCTTTTGGAAAGGATCAATGTGTAGTATATGTTCTATAAGAACATATACTACATTAGTTTGCTATATTAGTCAATGCTGTTCTCAGTCAGTGAAAGAAAAGCTCTTTTGGACTGAAGCAATTTTTATTTTTATTCTACAATGCAGAATGGGCCTCTATAGCTGATTCAGTAAATTCTGTAATAATAATAATAATAATAATAATAATAATAATAATAATAATAATAATAATAATAATAATAATAATAATATTAATAATAATAATAATGATAATAATAATAATAGTAATAATAATAATTATAATAATAATGATGATGACAATAATAACAATAATAATAGTTATTATAATAATGATAATGATGATAATAATAAAAATAATAACAATAATAATATTTATAATAATAATAATTATAATAATGATAACAATAATAATAATGATGATGATGATAATAATAATAACAATAATAATAATAGTGATAATAAAATTAACAATAATAATAATAATTCTAATAATAACAATAATAATACTAGTAATAATAATAATAACAATTATAATAATGATAATAATAATGATGATAATAATAACAATAATAATAATAATAATAATAATAGTTATAATAATAATAATAATGATGATGATTATAATAATAAATATAATAACAATAATAATAATTATAATAATAATAATAATTATAATAATAACAACAGTAATAATAATAATGATGATGATGATTATGATGATAATAATAATTATGATAATAATAATAATAATGATAATAATAATAATGTTAGTAATAATAATAATAATAATAATGATGATGATGATGATGATGATAATAATAATAATAATAATGATAATAATAACAATAATAATAATGATAATAATATTAATAATAATAACAATAATAAGCCATCCTAAATATAGATATGGAGGTTACCGGAAACGAATGAAAGAACTATAGGACCTATCCAGTGACTTCCATACGACAGAACAAAGAATTGCGGACCAAGCAAGACTGATACTCAAGAAAGGTTGGCTCTCTTAACTAGAACTAACAGAAATCCAGCGAAAATAAATGATGGAACTGAACAAGAAGCATCCTCCTACGGAACCACACGTAGAGCAACCCCACAAGTTGAAGCCTCACAAGTAAAAACACCAAAGGCCGAGGACCAACAAAGAACGAAATCTACAAACGTGGAAACCGAGAACAATGAAACAGAACTAACAGAGAATGAAACAAATGAAGTAAATAAAATAATACAGCTGATGAACGAAGAAAAAACAAAGCTCCCATCGTAAAACAGAAGAAATTAAAAACTGAACCAGAGAATGTTAACAAACTCCGCCCACATATCCCAACAAACACAATCACAGACTTAAACAACCTGATTTACGCAGGCGTCAAAATGGTAAGTATGAAACTTTAATCAGAAAAACAACCGGGGACAAGCGGACCAACAAAACCTGGATGGGGAATAAGACTAGAAACCCAAATACACAAACATAAAAAAGAAGCCAAAATGATCAACAGGAAGAAAGCAATGTGGAGAAAACGGAATATTGGAAATGTAACTGACAGGGAGAGGCTAAAAAAGAAACATGAAGAACTGGACCAAAAAATAAAAGCAAAAGAAGCGAGATTGAGACGATATAGATATAAATCTGAACAATGCAAACAAAACAGAACATTTGAAACTAATGAAAGCCAATTCTACCAAAATGTGAACGGAGGAAAAACAAACACAGAACAACCAAATCCGACAGAAACAAAACTCTACTGGAGTAAAATATGGGAAGAGCGACCAGATCACAATAATAATAATAATAATAATAATAATAATAATAATAATAATAATAGTAATAGCCGAGTGGCTGAAAAACATGAAAAAAGAGTTACAACAAATAGAAGAAGGAACAGTGAATGAAATCAGCAAGGAGACCCTAAAGAAAACCATAGGAAAAATGGCAAACTGGAGAGCACCAGGGCACGACGGGATACATGCATACTGGTTCAAAAAATGCATAGCCTTACACGAAAGACTAGCCCAAAACCTGAGAAGATGTATACAGGAAGCAAGCATATCAGACTGGATGACAAAAAGTAGAACCAAACTGCTACAGAAGGACACGGAGAACGGAACCGTCCCTAGCAACTATAGGCCAAACATGTGCTTACCAACTATGTGGAAGATACTGACAGCACAACTGAGGGAACAAATCTACCACTCTCTGAATAACCGTGGACTCATCTCCGAGGAGCAGAAAGGATGCCAAAAAGGAAAAAGAGGAACACATGACCTGTTATATATAGATCAAAAGATTCTAAAGTAGGTAAAAAGGAGGAGAAAGAATTTAGCTGGATCGACTACAAAAAAGCGTACGACAGGATCCCCCAATCATGGATAATAGAATGCCTAAAAATATATAAAATACCAAGCAGGATCACCAACGTAATAGAAAATGCAATGAAAACATGGAGACTGGAATTGACAGCTGATGGACAACACATAACAGAAATTAACATACAAAGAGGCATCTTCCAAGGAGATTCGCTATCACCACTACTGTTCGTCATAGCCATGATGCCCTTGAACAGTATTCCGAGAAAGTGCCAAGCCGGATACAAGTTCTCCAATACAGAGGAAAAAATGAACCACCTGATGTACATGGACGATCTGAAAAGGATCTAGAGACACTAATTAACACTACCAGGACCGAAAAGGATCTAGAGACACTAATTAACACTACCAGAATCTTCAGCCAAGATATCCAAATGGAATTTGGAATGGAAAAGTGCACACAACTAGTTATAAGAAAGGGAAAACTGGAAACGACAGAAGGCATGGAACTACCCAACCAAACATAAATGAGGGCACTAGGAGAACAAGACGACTATAAATACTTGGAAATTCTGGAAGCGGACACCATCAGAGCAACAGAAATGAAAGAAAAAGTTAGAAAGGAATACCCCAGGAGAACAAGAAAACTCCTGGAAACTAAATTATATAGTAGAAACCTAATAAAAGGTATTAATATATGGGCAGTATCACTAATAAGATACTCTGGACCGTTTATAGGGTGGACAAAAGAGGAACTGAGACAACTCGACCAGAAAACCAGGAAACTCATGACCATGCATAATGCACTACACCCAAAAGACGATATTGACAGACTCTACGTAAAAAGGAAAGACGGTGGGAGGGGAATGATCTCTATAGAAGACTGTGTAAAGGACACGACAAAAGTACTAGAAAAATACATAATGCAAAACACCGAAAGAATAACTATGGCAGCGAGAGACACTGAAAAAACCCCCCAGAAAACAGAGAGACAAACGACAAAACGAGAAAAGAGAAGTGGGAAGAGAAACAACTCCACGGAAGATTCATAAGAATGACAAAAGATGAGAATAACGAAAACACATGGACATGGATGCGAAAAGGACATATAAACCGAGAAACTGAATCTCTAATCACTGCAGCACAAGATAACTCGATAAGAACCAATCATATCAAAGCAAGGATCGATAAAACACAAGCAAACAGCAAATGCAGACTCTGTGGACAAAGAGACGAAACGATAAACCATATAGTAAGCGAATGCAGCAAACTTGCCCAAAAGGAATACAAAAACAGGCATGACCAAGTGGGGAGGGTGGTACACTGGGAATTGTGTAAACGACTGCATTTTGAGCGGACAGACAAATGGTACAAGCATAAACCTGCAACAACACTCGAAAACGAGAACCACAGAATCCTATGAGACATGGATATACAGACGGACAAACCCATCCAAGCAAGAAGACTAGATGTCGTAATAATTAACAAGAAAGAAAAATCCTGTCAAATCGTGGACTTTGCAGTCCCAGCTGATCACAGGGTGAGTATGAAAGAAAAGGAGAAACGAAGCAAATACACAGAGCTAGCCAGAGAGTTAAAAGGGATTTGGATGATGAAGAAAGTCCAAATAGTACCGATAATAGTACGAGCACTAGGAACAATCCCGAAAAACTTCGAAAAAAGAATGTCAGAAATTGGAATCAGAGGAATAACTGCAAAAGTACAACGACTAACGATAATGAAAACGACTGAAATATTAAGGAAACCCCTTGAATGCGGAGAATAATACAAGACAATATAACGAATAAGCGTTACATGGAATGAAGAACACCCAAACTGCATATTTACAAGTTCTACCCCCCCATCCTGCATTCCCCCCCATTGTTTCATCACCGATCCCCCCCCCCAAAAGATACCAAGATACCAAAGGGCCGAGAAGGGTCAATAAGGACTGAAAGACCGAGGAGCGAGCGCCAACCAGACCTCGGCTGGACAAGCGCAAAGAGAACTGGGACCTTGGGGAGGCTGAGTGCCACTCAAATTCCAGTATAAACCAATGGCCACTACCAGCGAGAAATCAATGGTAAGCGGCTGTTGCAATGATGCAAATTCATTTGAAAATGCTATCGAAGGAGGTGGAGAGGGCTGTACGTCTGGGGAGACTTGTTGTCACTCAGCTTCCAGAGAACACCACAGGTTTTCAATCAGATCGTTTGTTGACTTGTGTGAAAGCTCCATTTGAGCCAATAATAATAATAATAATAATAATAATAATAATAATAATAATAATAATAATAATAATAATAATAATAATTCTGATTTCGCTTATGAATATCTCTCTGGAAAGGGATGGGATTCATTTCCAGAAGATTTCCCTTAATCTTGGCTTGTAACCAGGAGCTTCAAAGATCATGGTTTTCCTAAGGATGTTGGTGGTACCTATAATTGCAGAGGTTTGAAGGCCGCCTAAAACATCGGGGATTTGTAGTTTTTTCAATTGTCCTTCCAGACGACTTGATACTACTCCTAGTGTACCAACTACGACCGGGATTATTTGTGTTTAAACCCCGTGTATACGGCTTATCTCCAAGGCCAATGGAGCATAATTGCTCCACTTCTCATTCTCCTTCTCTCTCACATTCCTGTCCCAGGGTACTGAGAAGTCTACAATCTGCCAGTTTTTTGAGACCTTGTCAATGACGACCAAATCCGGACGATTATGTTCCAATTGCTTGGTCGTTATGACACTTTTGTCCTACCATACATCTACCTTGCCATCCTCACTTGTTCTCACTTCATCAGGCACCTTCTGAAACCATTTTCCAACACACTTCACCCCAACCCTCTTACACACCTCCCAATATATCCGGAGTCCCATGCGATCGTGTCTTTTGCGGTACTCTTTCTGGGCCAGTCCACTACACCTTGCTTCAAAGTGCGCAGTTGACTCTGAGGTCTTACCACAAATTCGGTATTCTGCAGGAATTTCCTCTCCTAGAACCACTTTTTTGAACAATCGTGTTCCTAATGCCTGCTCTTGTGCTGCACAAACAAAAGCTTCAGTACTCTAAGCCAGATACCCAGCTCTAAGCCATTGCTATGATCTTTCATCAGCCACTTCTGCTATATCCTGGAAGAACATTCCATGCATTTTCTTCCTAGCCATTTCCTCTGCCCTTTCTCTATCCATACGTTTCACATAATCAGCCTTGGTCTCTCACACCTCCACTTCATTGGCCATGAACTTAAGCATCCACTCCCTACTTCTAACCACATGCTCCTTCAACGACATCTCGGTTCTAACACAATCTTTTACACTTTTCAATCCTTTCCCACCATCTTTCCTCTTTTGATACAGCCTTGCTACACTACTTCGAATGTAAAATATACCAAACATTGCTAAAACATTTCTTGTTTTGATATCCATGGCATGCAAATCCTTGTCAGACCATTCTAAAATTCCCGCACTGTATCTCAAAACATTGATTGCCCATGCATTTACTGCTTTCATTAGATTTCCTCCATACAGTTTCGACTTTGCAATTAGTTTCTCTCTTCTAAGATACTCCTTCCTGACTTTTTCTTTCATTTCTCTGTTCATGATGCCTATACCCTCCAGCACTCCTAAATACTTCTATCCTGTATCTTCTATTTCTTTCATGATTCACCATTTGGCAGCACTATTCCATTCGAATGAACCTTTACTCCTCTTTTCATCACCAGCACCGCGCATTTACTAATCCCAAACTCCATCCCAATGTCTTCTGAGTATGTCCCCACAAGTTCTACCAGTCTCTCCATTTCCTTTTCATTTCTACCGAATATTTTCAAATCATCCATAAACAGTAGATGGTTGAGGCGTCTGTCACCAGATCCAAAGTTATACCCTAGTTTTTCTCTCTTCAAGAGGATGCTCAATGGCATCATTATCATTACAAAAAGAAGTGGCGATAACGAATCTCCTTGAAATATCCCATGTTTAATGCCAGGCTGCTCCATCTTCTCTCTGTTGCTCTTTCGTATCTCTAGACCTTTCTTGATCTGTTTTAAATCTAGGTTATGTTTTTTATGTTAGTTTATATATAAATATATATATGTACATACATATATGAACGTATATATACATATACATATATACATACATATATGCGTGATTGTTAATGCATATTAATGTTTATTTATTTTATTTATTTGTTTATTTTCTATTGTTTTTTTTGTTTTAAAACTATTTTGTATCGCTATCCTAGAGTAAATTTTATCTTGTGAACACAGTTGTTCGCTATTTCTCTTCTACAGTTTAATAGATGTTGGGGTTCTTTAAAGTACAGGCTAGCAAATTTTTCATGAAGGAATAATCTACATGGGTTGTATAGGTCCCTACACGTGGTAGCTTGTCTTATTATTTTCCATTCGACTACCGGCGAATGTCCGCTTTACTTGAGTTCACAGTATTTATTTGCTAGCGTTGTTTTCATACGGTGTTTTTTGTTGTTGAATGTACTTTTGTGGTCATAACATCGAGTTTTTTAAATCTAAGGATGTCATACCTACGTCATATTTCTTGTTATTCGATGTTTCTTTTGCAAATATTGTGGCCTGGTAAACTACACTTTTGGTTCGACATTTATTTTGAAGTGGGCAAAGTTTGCGGTGTCTACAGTTGCATTTATCTTGTTCGTTATCAGTATTTTTATTTCTAGCATGGTTGTTCTTGTCCGGGGTTGCTTTATTATTATTATTATTATTATTGTTATTATTATTATTATTATTATTATTATTATTATTATTATTATTATTATTGTTATTATTGTTATTATTATTATTATTATTATTATTATTATTATTATTATTATTATTATTATTATTGTTATTATTATTATTATTATTATTATTATTATTATTATTAGTATTATTTCTGCTAGTGTTAGTTTTATTTGTGTCATGGTGTCTACTTTTTTATTGTTTATTGTGTTGTTGTTTACATTGTTTCTATTTAATGTTTTGTTATTATGTGCTTTAATTATCATCTCTAAATTATTGCAACAGCTGTTGGATAACTTTAAGGCATTTTTATTGAAAATTTTGTGTAAGGGTTGGTTGCGGGAAAGTGTTTTTCAATAAGATCTAGAAGTTTTGTTTTTAACATTTGATTGTATGGGGCCGTATACCAAATTATAGTTCTTTTTCTTCTATTTTTAATTTTATTATAGTTATTGGTGTTTTGTTGCTTATATTTGATATCGATATTTTTGTATCCACTATTTTTTAGGGCTGTTTCGTAGATATTGGTTGACCTGTTAAATGCATTTTCATCGCTTGAGTTATTACTGAGTCTAATTACGATCGAGTTAGGAATCTGTTTTATAGTTGATGATGGGTGATTGGACTTAGGGTTTACGTGTATTGGAGTAGCGTTATCTTTTAAGTAGGGTTAATATGTGTTTTTGTCTAAATTTAATGTGACGTCCAAGAAGTTTGTTATTTTAATGTTAGCTGATACGTCTGCTTTTAGGCATAATTTTTTCATTTCCTTGTGTATGCTTTTCTTTAAATTATCTCCCTTGACTTTGTTGGAGTTTTTTATTATAGCTAGTCCGTCATCTCTATATACGCCGATATCCGTAGTATCAAATATGCTTGTGAGGGTATATAGAATGAATAATCCCACAAGATCTGATGCTTCTCCAGAATCCCTGGCACCCATCGCCAAATCAAACGAATTTGTCATTTTAGTTTTTATCCATTGGTTATTGTTATTTATTAGAACTGATTTTCTACATTTTCTAAAAAGTTCTTCGGATATCGAGGGATAGAAGTCTATGATGTCGAACTGTATAAACGTACATTTATCTTTGTTTTCTATATTTTTAAACCAAGTGATTGCTTCGGCAGTATTTGCCGACTGGTTTAATTCTAGGTCTTGTTTGATTTGTTTGTTTACTCTTGAAAGTATTGTTTTGCTAATTCTACCTATTTCTGGTTTAGTTGAGTTTATCAAGTGGGTGCTGGGATTATTATTAAAGTCCCATTTGTGGTCTTTAAGCAGAATGCATGCCTTTCTAAGTTTTAATTTGGCAACTTTATCGCTAATTTAAAATTTATCGGTAATTTGTTTACTTTCAGTATTTATTATATCTATGTAGTCGCATTCGTTTGTTTCAAGTTTTTGTAGTTTTTTGTAATGTTTTATGGGATTAGTTTGTTATATTCTTCTTTATCTATTTTATAAAAGTTTCTAGTTTTATCTGCTTTTACAAAGATTTTATTAGAGTTATTTATGTTTCTAATGATTTTGTGTAGTTTCCGTTGGAAATTGTTAGGTTGATTGTGGAATTTTAAGTTTTTAATTACATTTAAAAGGTAATTTTCAAAGTTTATATAAAGGTCTACTGTTTTCGCATTTTAAGGGTTTTAAAACCATAGGATTCTTTTTTGTTTACGTTTTCATTTTTAAGGAAGAAATTTGCTCGCCGTCGCAGTCGGCGTATTAGCTAATTATTTTAATAATATAGCTATGCTTGCTAGGTGTGGAGATGGTTTTTAGCGATGTTTCGAAATTAACTCTTTCCATATCTATTTTTAATGTGGTGAAATAAATTATTTTGAGAGTGCTCAAATGTTTCAGGAGCTAAGTATAAGAAAAAGGGGTGGTGGATACTAGAAAGCTGATTGGGTAACTATCTCATAAGAAGGTGCATATATAAAAACGACAGACAACCACAAAATTCGCACATAAGCCTGGAGAGTCCTAGAGTGGATGAAACGCGGAATATTTAGTGTAGCTAAATCGCCATATATATTTTATAACTTACTATATATATATATATATATATATATATATATATATATATATATATATATATATATATATACATATAGGAAAGGGGTAATTCCAAAGGTTTAATACATTAAAACCAATGAACCAATGGTAGTGCACATATATCCATAGGAATTTAAGCCATGTTCATTGACTCAAATATGAAGCAACATGATTAAGATCAGATGGTTGATATGTTAAAAAGAACGCGGATGCCCGATGTAGTTTAACAGAATGAAAATGCGTCAAGATACGTTCAAACTTTTTATTTTTTCAATCATATCTGATGAGGTGTAAATATGACAATTTTTAAATGATATAAAATTAAAAATATGTATAGATATATACAATTTTATATATATAATTGTATTTATATATATACACACAATTTTATCTATCTATCTATCTATCTATCTATCTATATATATATATATATATATATATATATATATATAATAAATTACACAGCCAAACAAGTCGCAGCCCACAAGAGCGATGACGGTCAACGAACCGGAAGTCCAAGACTCGAGTTTCGCCCTCATTTAGGCTCATCAGTTACACACATTCAAACTCAGGATTCGAAACCCGAGTCTCTTGCATGCGAGGCAAGCACCCTACCAACTGAGCAAACGGCCAAAATGAGGGCGAATCTCGAGTCTTGGACTCCCGGTTCGTTGACGTTCATGGCTCTTGTGGGCTGCGACGTTGTTTGGCTGTGGAATTTATTATATATAATCTCTCACATTCTGCAAATCATATATATATATATATATATATATATATATATATATATATATATATATATATATATATATATATAAAACATTGTATTGATATTTCGCTTTTGGGTGAATAACTTTTGTGTTTTACATAATATCCGTAATCGGATTTCTTTCTCGATTTTCGGATCTGTCAGCACGTTTTGATATTGTTGGGAGGTGGAGAGCGATTAATGTGTTCCCCATGGCATGGATTACCCTTGACACGTTTGACTTGAGCGCGAAGAAAGCGAGTTTCATTTTTGTATAAAAATTTCTTTTCTTTGTCGTCATTATCTCCTCATCTCTATTCACGTCTATCACGTGAATCTGTTCGGTTCCCATTTTTTCAATCAATAATTCTTTCAATGTCGCTTTACACGATGCAGCTGTAACGCATTAAGAGAAATTTAACCCAAAGTCATCCAGATCCTTAGCAAATAATAACAACAATAATAGTTATAATATTAGCTATAATAATAACAATAATAATAGTTAATAATACTTATAATAATAACTATAATAACACATATAATATTAACTATAATAATAATAATACTTATTATTATTATTATTATTATTATTATTATTATAGCTAGCCGGCAGCCTCGCCTTGCCCGATCGTACAATACGCTTCAACATAATATTTTAATACAATTTGCGTATGCATTATAATGGAATCAATCCTCTATTGAATATTAAATTTTACGAGGAATAATTTGGCCGATGAACTAATTCGTAAAAAATAATAAAAAATAAACCTAATAATGATAATGTCGTTCATTAAATTCCGCCTGTGTTTGTTTATAACATCACGTCAGCTGATATTTCGGCTTGATGATGAATTCCCTGTAAAAATCACTTATGATTAATGTTTAGTTTTAAAATATACTAACGAAGAAATGATTTTCGGCGATTTTAAATGGTACCTCTTCTTTTTGCTTATTAAAATTGAATAAAATTGAACTCAGTATTAAGAAAAAATTTACATAAATTGGCGAGGTACATCCCGGCTTGAAAAAGGAGATTATTCTATCTGTAGTTGAAGGCTCTAGATGAAAATAAACTTGTTTTTTTTTTTAAGGAGAAAGGATTTTCTGAGACTTTATTATCTCCCTTAGCAGGTGTGAACTAAAATATTTCTCTGTAAAAATTCTTCTTTTTCTATCTATAACAAAGAAAGCTATTTTTAAGATCGGATTTTTATTTTATTTTCAATACTTATCAGATGAATTTCTGTACAAAACATATCTAAGAACACTACCAGACATATAAATTAGCTTTGTGTGAAATTTTCGGACCTATTAAAAAAATAACTCACATACACAAAGTGACTTTTATATAATAGTAGAGATAATAATTCAGGTGATGTGCTTGTGATTGTGCAACCCTTGCTTCACAATTACACGACTCGACTAAATGGAGAGTAAATAATACAGTGGATGTGTTATCGGCAGCTCCAGTAACTCTCGCCTCTCCTATTTTGTAACTCAGTCCTCATTCAATGAGTGATCTTTCTGACAAAGGGTGAAGAAAAAGCTGCTTAAAGGTCGGTAGTACTTGGTGACCAGTAGTCTGAGCTGTCGGAAATTTTTCTGTCTCTATGTCTGTCCTTGTGGCCATGTCATTAGTAAGGGTGCTGGAGGTAAACGTTTTGTCTGGGCTGACGTTATCCGCCTGATAGTCAGGGACCCGAGCCTTGGATTAACCACTAAGGAGGCTGTCCTATCAGCAGGCGCAAAGTACTGGGACTGCTGTATTGCCATTTGGTGAGTGAATCTGGACCATGCAGTAGTCTCTGGTGGGGCCTCTCGATGCCATACTAGTGGGTAATTGTAACGGCTTTACCTTTTCGTGTGCTACAAAAAAGTTTCCTGTCTTTTTCTCTCTTACTTTCCCTGTCTATACTGCTCTAACCAAGTATGCCGACCTATTCCACAAATCCCAAAACCTCAACATGAAATATCTCACGAATAAAAACTCGATTAAACCTAGAACCCCATCTTTCAACGTTGACCCCTACTACTAGGTCTCCTTCTCCAACATCAGGGGTCTACGTTCCAACCTTCCAGAGGTTGAAACCCAATTACAGGAGACGAAACCGGACATATTATTTCTAAGTGAAACTGGAATAGGGCCGACCACTTCCCTAGATGAGTTCATAATTAATGGATACTCCAATTTAACAGCTAAATCTGACACCCAAGATCGCCATGGCCATGGAATATGTGCCTACATTAAGGATGGCTTCCCGTGTGGCAGGGATATCTCTAGAGAAGATCCTAATTTACCCTATATGTGCTTCAGGGTTGCACTTGCTAACACCACTGCATTTATATTTGCCCTCTATAGGCCCCACAACAGCGGAGTTACTATCTTTAAGAGCATATCTGAGAAAATAGACCACATACTCTCTTCAAATCCCTCGGCTAACATCCACATCTGTGGTGAGTTCAACGTCCATAACGTGGAATGGCTGACCCATTCAAATAAGACAGATGATGAGGGGAGGTTTTGTCATGATTTTGCCATTGCTTATGACCTCACTCAGATTGTTCGCGAACCCACCCGTGTGCCCGATACACCCGATCAATATGCAAGCCTCTTAGACCTTTTTCTCTCAAATTCCCCTGAGCTATGCTCATGTACCGTTCATTCTCCTCTAGGATCCCCCGACCACTCCGTCGTATCAGTTAAGATAAAAACGAAATGTAAGAAGCTCCCAGACGTACCCCTCCACCGTACTGTATACCGATACTCTATGGCTGACTGGGATAGCTTCCGTACATTCATATCTGATTTACCTCTGCACTCCATGTTTAAAAAGGAAGTGTCTTCTATAGTATCAGATCTGACTGAATTGTTAATTGTAGGCATAGACCAATTCATACTATCTAAAAAATTCCAACAAAAACCTAACAGCCAGCCATGGTTATCCCCAGAATGTGCTGCTGCTATCGCGCACAGAAATCACTTTTTCCATAGCTACCAACGTAATAGATGCACTGAGACTAAAGCTGCTTTCAGGTCTGGCAGCAACCACTGTAAAAGAGTAATAAAAAATGCAAGAGAGCTATATGCCCAGTCTGTTAAATCCAAAGTAGCTGATCAGCGGCTTGGATCCCACCAGTTTTGGCAAATAACAAATAGGATCCTGAACAGAAGTGTGCGTTCTATCCCAACCATTATCAATGGACCAGAGGTCATCTCGTCAGCGTCAGACAAGGCCAAACTATTTGCAAAGAACTTTGCAGCTAATTCTACCCTATGCGACGAAGGCCACCAACTCCCCATATTTCCTCCTATAACACAGAACAAGCTAGGTAACATACAAATATCTGTGCATGAGGTCGCCAAGCTAATAAAAAAAACCTAGATTCCAGTAAAGCAACTGGCCCTGATGGCATCCCAATTATAGTGTTAAAAAAGCTTCAATCAGAACTTGCTCCCATACTTACGAAACTATTTAAGCGCTGCCTTAAGGAGAAGTGCTTTCCGACCCCCTGGAAGACCTCATCAGTTTGCCCTGTATTTAAGAATTCAGGTGATAAGTCATCTCCCTCTCAGTACAGACCAATAAGTCTCCTGTGTGTTATGAGTAAGTTGCTGGAATCCATATTAAATAGAGAAATAGTCAACCACCTCAGCAGGAATAACCTTCTTAGTGACACACAATATGGTTTCCGCTTTGCAAGATCTACCGCAGATGTGCTGACGGTTATATCCCACAGGATTAGTGAATCTCTTGACAAAGGCTTCCTTTCTAGGGCAATTGCTCTTGACATATCAAAGGCCTTCGACAAGGTATGGCATAAGGGTCTACTTCACAAGATTTCCAGCTACGGTATAACTGGAAATGTTTTCTCAATCATTAAATCATTTATCTCCGATAGGCTCATAAGAGTAGTGGTAGATGGACAAAAATCGGAAGCCTGCAATATAAATGCTGGAGTCCCTCAAGGGTCAATCCTGGGCCCAACTCTCTTCCTGATCTACATCAATGACCTCCCTAAACACATACTTAAATCATTCGTTGACATCTATGCTGATGACACTACCATCTACGGCAACACATCAAAGGCTGTAAATGACAAAGTTCTCTCGGATTCTCTCTCCTCTGATCTCGAGCGCATGGTTCAGTGGGGGAAGATGTGGCTGGTTACCTTTATTGCATCCAAAACCAAACTCCTATCCTTACATCATCAACGCTCTGATCCCCATCTGGCATTAATTGTGATGGATGGCTCTTGTCTGGGTGAGGCCCCGTGTTTTGACAAGCTTCTGTGTTTGACCTTTACTCCTGATCTGAAATGGAACACGTACATCAAGTCTGTTGCCAAGGTCGCTGGAAAGATGGTGGGATACTTCTACCGCTCCAGAAGATATCTCACTACTGATGCAATTCTCTATCTATATAAAAGCCAAGTACGTCCAAGGATGGAATACTGTTGCCATATCTGGGCAGGAGCTGCCAAAAACAGCCTATCATGCCTTGACAGAGTACAAAATAGACTTCGTGGTTTAGTGGGGGATGCCCTTTTCTCTACCCTGCAACCTCTCTCCCACAGAAGAGACGTTGCGAGCCTATCCTTGTTTTATCGTTATTTTCATGGCAGGTGCTCGTTTGAGTTCCAACCTCTGGTCCCCCCTCGCCAATCTTTCACGAAAAACACCCGTCTAGCTGAATCCACTGTGAAAAATTTCCCCCACTCTATATCTGTGCCTAAATCAAAACGCGGATTCCATAAACAAAGCTTCTTTCTTAGAACTGCACGCCTGTGGAACTCTGTTCCGTCTGCCTGTTTCCCTCCGGACTACAACTTGGATGTCTTCAAGTCCAATGTTTACAAATTCCTAATGAACCGCCCCCTTAAGTAAACACTTCATCAAATCTCCACACTAACGTAATGTACTTGCAATAACCCTCATCCCTGAGTTGCTTCCGGGCCTTGATAAGTGGTGATCACTGTGTAAAAAAAAAAACCCGTTTCTTCTGCAATATACAGTTACATGGTAAAGTCGCTTAATTTTTTATCATTTTATATCTATCTGTTGATAGCTCGAACAATAATGATTTAGACTGAATGTTTTGGTTTCGATTCTTGCTGAATTCATCTAAGTGGTTGCTTTTAAACTTTTGAAATCATTACTATATGTTTGGTACAATATAATAAACAATAGAGAATTAGCTCTTTAATACTAAATGCGAAATCCACATAAGTTAAAATATCAGCTTTAAGTGTATTTTACAAACGGGCAACACTGGGCGTCCCCTCTCGTACATTTATAATTATAGAAATAATGTACTGACTAATATGATATATATAATAAATACTGACTCGTCGGTAACGGTTGGTTAAGTAATATATTTTTAATCATATTAATTTAATTAAATCTAAAATCACCGATTCCAAAATCTAGGTTTAATATAAGTGTAAATACAGGATGTCGAAAAGTCACCGAAATGTTGAAAATCTTTGTCATTTTACAATTAATGATTACCTTTTCTCTATTTCAAATATTTTACAGATAATATTTTTTTAAATTAATCATAGATGCTTATAGCATTGAACAACGTACACGAGTTGTGAAATTATTTTACAAAAATCAGGGGTCAATTAAGAGATAGACCTAGTCACAACACAATTTGAAACATTGTGCGCGGATTTTGAAGACCAAGAAGCTGTACTTGCTATTGGTCGATCTGGCAAAGCTCGAAACGTCATCACAAATGAAAATAGGGAAAAAGTGCGAAAGAGCGTTGAGCGACATCCTGAAACATCGATTCAACAACGTTCCACACAACATGGGATATGTTGAAACTCACTACACAATATTCTGCATAGTTTACAAGTCTTTCCTTATGAAGTGCAGCTTGTTCAACACTTGAAGCCGGAACATTTTCAAACAAGGGTTCAATATGCAGTTCAAATGAAAGAACTTGTCCGAAATGACTCCGATTTTCTGCAAAAGTTGATTATGACAGATGAAGCCCATTTTCATTTGAATGGATGCGTTAGCAAATGAATTTACAGATTCTGGAGCTCTGAAAATCCAAGGGCAATTCATCAAAAGTTGTTGCATCCCATAAAGTATGTTGTGTAGTAACAGAGGAGAAGATTATTGGACCTTATTTTTTTATAAATCAAGACGAAAATGCTTTCACTATTATTGGAGAGAGATACCAGACTATGATTACAGACTTCCTGTGGCCACAAATTCAAAATAGGCACGGATTATGGTTCCAATAAGATGGGGAAACGGCACATACGGCGAGAGACACCATGAAGCTTCTGAGGCAATGCTTCGGCAAACACATTATCTCTCGCTATGGCAGTGTCAAATGGCCACCACGTTCCCCAGATTTAACTAGACCTGACTTTTCTTGTGGGGATATCTTAAAGAAAGAGCCTATGTTTACAAACCCCAGACCCTGCAAGAATTGAGGGAAAACATCTCTAATTGAAATCAGAAATAAGGGAGTTAAATCGCAATCCAAAGATTCTGCAATCCGTCACGAATAATGTTTTGGAAAAAGCACAGATATGGGAATGAGAATATAGGGAACATTTGAAAGACATTTTTTAAAATTTCCCAACGTCTTCGTCAGATTGTGTTAAAATGCCAGAAAGATATAAAAAAAAAATCTATTTAAGTTCAAAACACTTCAGTGACTTTTCGGCTGAGCTCCAATCCCTCGTCCCCCCTCGCCAATCTTTCACGAGAAACACCCGTCTGGCTGAAACTACTGTCAATAATTTTCTCCACTCTCTATCTGTGCCTAAATCCAAACGTAGATTCCACGAGCAATGCTTCTTTCTTAGAACTGCACGCTAGTGGAACTCTCTGCCGCTTGCCTGTTTCCCACCTGACTACAACTTGGACGTCTTCAAGTCCAACATAAACAAACACCTGACAAACCGCCCCTTAAGTAAGACACTCTATCAAACCCCCCAATACTAATGATTACTACAATACTATCTCTTTGATTACTCTACACGCAATAACCCTTATCCCTGTGGCCCTCGGGCCTTGATAAGTGCTGGGGGGGGGACGAACGCTGACGTGTGTAGAAGAACCCACACAGGCCGATTTCACTTCCACCTTCTGCAGGACATCCGGAGAAAGTGAAATAAAAACTATAGAACTAATTCCTTGTCTTGGAGTGATTGGATCTTCATCCAAAAACAGGTATCAAGTCTCCATCCAGTACGAGAAATTTCCAGATGATCCAACATCGAAGAAGCAGAGGTAGGTTCTGAAAATACATGTCACTCACACACGATTCCCTTTATGATAATCAAACACACAACCCTTTATATTAGAGACAATATAACAATAAAACTGCAATAAATTTTTAGACTACTAGCAGATGTACCCGACGTTGCCCAGTATTAAACATAACGTGAAATTCCTTTAAAAAAAAGTAAATAAAAAAACCCGAAAATAAACGGAAACATGTGCATACGAGTGTAATGTTTTCTCTAAACAGTTCACTTCTTGTAATTAAAAAAAAACACTGGAACTGAGATCGAAACCAAAACCTAGACACAGTGAGGGAAGTACGATAACCATTAGGCCAGTCTGTCACGTCCTTTAAAAACTATTTTCAAACCTACTTATTCATATTATACGGAAGCTGTCATGTTAACAATTCGCGCATGCGCAGTCTTGAAAGGGTTAATAAACAGAAAAAAATCCGATTATCCCTAAATAGCAATTTTTAAATTTTGATCCTTATCAACCCATTGATTGTCGGATGAAGATAGTTAAAACGTTTTTAGCATGTCTGAATACACTATATACTAAATTTCAAGTCTATAAATAAATAATTCGTTGAGTGTGTACGTTGAGAGTTGACTTCACACACGGTTTTAGTTTTATAAATATATAGATGCTAATTTTATAGATGTATAGATGTTTTTTTTATAGAGATATAGATATTAGTTAAATAGATATATAGATATGAGTTTTATAGAGATATAGATATTAGTTGAATAGATATATAGATATGAGTTTTACAGAGATATAGATATTAGTTGAATAGATATATAGATGTTAGTTTTATAGATATATAGATATTAGTTTATAGATATAGATATTAGTTTTATAGATATATAGATATGAGTTTTATAGATGTATAAATATTAGTTATATAGATGTATATGTATTAGTTTTATAGAGATATAGATATTAGTTGAATAGATATATAGATGCTAATTTTATAGATGTATAGATGTTTTTTTATAGATATATAGATATTAGTTTATAGATATAGATATTAGTTTTATAGATATATAACTATGAGTTTTATAGATGTATAAATATTAGTTATATAGATGTATATGTATTAGTTTTATAGAGATATAGATATTAGTTGAATAGATATATAGATGTTAGTTTTATAGATATATAGATATTAGTTGAATAGATATATAGATGT
Source organism: Euprymna scolopes (assembly GCF_053919585.1). Taxonomy (NCBI): domain Eukaryota; kingdom Metazoa; phylum Mollusca; class Cephalopoda; order Sepiida; family Sepiolidae; genus Euprymna; species Euprymna scolopes. The sequence continues at coordinate 24,212,302 of NC_136516.1, read as the reverse complement.
TAGTTTTATAGATATATAGATATAAGTTTTATAGATATATAGATATAAGTTTTATAGATATATAGATATAAGTTTTATAGATATATAGATATGAATTTTATAGATATATAGACGTTAGTTTTACAGATATATAGGTATTAGTTTTATAGCTATTAGTTTAATAGATATATAGATATTAGCTTTATAGGCATATAGACGTTAGTGTTATAGAGATATAGATGTTTATTTTATAGGCACATGTAGATGTTAGTTTTATAGATATATAGATGTTCTGTCGTTCGAAAAAGGGGTCATCGACCTCGATTCATGCCACACAAAATAGCAGTAAAGAGTCAATGCGAGTAGGTTTAAATACCTACAAAGACCTGGAAGGGCGCGGAGAGTACTAGAAAATTGCCATCCAAATCTCAATGGAAACTTTCATGGAATACAATTCTATTTCAATAAATTCACGCAGCAAATATTTAATGGGAATTGGTGCTCAGGCCAATTGAAATCGAATAAAAATTGTATATATATATGCATATATATATGTGTGTGTGTGTGTGTGTGTTATATTATAAATCCTTTTTAAGAATTCAAAACACAAAAACCATTGGTGTAAGCAACGGTCCGTTTTTTATTTCTCCTGTTTTTCTTGCTTATGGTAGATAGATAGATAGATAGATAGAGAGAGAGAGAGAGAGAGAGAGAGAGAGAGAGAGTGGGGGAGCGATAGAGAGAATTATCGTGGCGTCCACTCGGTTGACAATCAAATCTCCAACTGGAATCTTTTTCCTTCTGTCACTTTTTCCTGTCAATCTTTTCAAAACATCCACATAACCAGATTCCTTTTTGTTACATTTTTTATAACAATAACAATGTTTGTTTATATTTGTGAGAAATATTGAAACAATTCCCGTGTAGCTTGTCAATTTCTGAAATTTCATCCGCAGAATTCGTGTAACATATATATATATATATGTATATATATATATATATATATATATATATATATATATATATATATATATATATATATATATATATATATATATATGAAAATGTATAAAAATCAATGCGAAATGTATAAAAGCTTATAACTTTTTTTTATTCGTTTTCTATTGTTGACGTGCAGGAATACAAAATAATATTATGAAAAAAAAATAAAACATAACTTTTTTACAAGTACATCATTTTCGACCGATCCTTCAGTCTTCAACAGTGTAGTGAAAGTGATGAGAATACACAGGGAAAAGAGGAAAAGGAAGTGGAAAGAGGAAGAGGAGGTGGTATAGCCAATGAGAAGGTGCCACGTCAATTTTAAATACATATACATATAAGTATGCACATACACACATGCACACAGCCCATATACACATAAAAGAAAACTTCAAAATTAAACAGTAAATAAACATGAAGAAACGCGCTTTTAACTGTACAATATTTTGAATTCCAACGATAGTATTTATTCCAAGAGGGAACAAGAATTCAATGTATATATATATATATATATATATATATATATATATATATATATATATATATATATTAGTAGGGATACCCGAAGTTCAACCCTCTCATACTTTTATTGTCGTTAACATCGGGGAACTCGACCATTTTTTAAAATTAAATCGATTGATTGTCAGCTCTTGTCGGGGACCCATCATTGTGCATCGGGAGGAATCTTCACATGCATCTTCGCACTTACTTATTCCCCAATACATTATAGTTTACATTGCACTGTAGAGAATCTACTGTAGATTTAATAAAATTATTTGTATATAATGGCTTGAATTAAAGTTTAAAATGTAAAAATCAAGTATCATAGTTCAATTGTGCTCTGTACGGAAACATTCATTTCGAACGCGTCCCTGCCTTATAATAGTATATACTGTTGACTTTATACGCTGACCTTCCGACTTGTGTAGTGATAAAAGTTCTCAAATGCAATTTTAATGTAAGGCAGTGTCAAGTGTTAACTTTTGACAAAATCGGGCTTTTTTCCAATTTGACTTTTTTCAATTATCGATTTTGGATAGTTATCAGAGGCATTCTAATACGAGGCGTATTTAAAAACATTGCTAGACACATTAAGTACATTTGTATGAAGTTAAATTAATGGCCTAGCTGTTTCGGAGTTCATAGGAAATGAACTTTTGAACACATATACACAACGTGTTATATATATATATATATATATATATATATATATATATCTGTGTTCCTAAATCAAAACGTGGATTCCATGAGCAGAGCTTCTTTATTAGAACTGCACGCCTGTGGAACTCTGTTCCGTCTGCCTGTTTCCCTCCGGACTACAACTTGGATGTCTTCAAGTCCAATGTTAACAAATTCCTAATGAACCGCCCCCTTAAGTAAACACTTCATCAAATCTCCACACTAACGTAATGTACTTGCAATAATCCTTATCCCTGAGTGGGTCCGGGCCTTGATAAGTGGTGATCACTGTGTAATATATATATATATATATATCCGGAGAAGTGTTTGATTGAGTCGAGACGCCACTAATAGCTTGAACGAATGCAATTTCAGCCTCAACATCTAATTGCGTTTCATACTTCACCATTCGACACCGTCGTTTTATGTCCATCGTTCGGCGACCGATTAGATTTCATAGTCTGGCCAAGCACTTAACATAAAACACTTCAACATATTTTATTCTGCCAGGAGACAATGGCTGGAATTGTGTTACCAAAAAAAAAAAAAAAAAAAAATTACCGAAGACACTCACCAGCTTTTATTAAGAATAAATGCAAAAGGAATGAAAAGTAAACCAGGATACGTAGACAATTGCTAATTTTCTTTCTACATTGTCGTAATAGTTGCTCAAACAAAGCTTTGAATTGTGTCTACGCAACTGTTTGGATTAATCCTCTTATAATGTCGTGTATATATTTTATGGCTCGCACTTTAAAAAAATGCGTGCCGCCGTATATACACTCTCATGATCGTAGTTTCTATAATCAAACAACAACTTATTATTACAACTTCTTTTTCTTCTTCTTTTTCTTCTTCTTCTTTTTCTTCTTCTTTTTCTTCTTCTTCTCCTCCTATTCTTTAACATTAAATCAACAAAGTTTGCTTTATATTGCATAGAAAATACATACAAAAGAGTTCAAGTAAGTATGGGGTGGTGTGCGACGCCAGAACTGCCGATTGACTTCTCTTTCTCTTATGTCCGTCTGCTTGTCTTTATTTTAAACTAGCATTTCAGCCCGGCGTTGCCCAGATGTTTAGAGGTGTATGTTGAGAAAAAAAAAGCGGTCAATTTTTTTAACTGACCCCTATTATGACCCCTTAACATTTATTGTTTGGGGGCTCAAATCAAGTTATTAAGTTTGATCCATGTCCAAGGAGCCTATATCTAAAATTTCAAGTGTTTAGACCGAAAATTGTCGGAGTTTGGTAGAGTTCTCAAAGGTCAAATCGTTGAACTTTGACCCCTTACCAGCCAAATTTCTGGTCGAAAATGTATTACAAAGATTTTTACAAATCTCAGTACCCTGTATATAAAATTTCGAGTCTGCAGACGTAAAATTGACAAAGTTATTGCGCAGAGAAATGTATACACACAGGCACACAGATACACAGACATGTTCACTTTTATAGATATAGATTATATGTATATTTACATCACCCCACATTACTTAATCGGGATCCAATTCTTCGCTTAATTTGACCTTTAATTTGAAACTCTGAACGTTTTTTGTTCTGCATTTTAGAAATTCCAATCCAGCAAAAATACTTTCTCTATTGGAATGTAGGGTTGGCGTCATGACCAGTGATCGGATTTACAACTGGTTTTGCCCGGGTCCGAAATTTTCCCACGCTGTCCAACACTTATTCAACAACTACTCTTTATAGTACCAATTACGAGGTGCCTTCAATAAGTTTCCAGACTTGTTCATATGGACACTTTTATTGATAGTACACACATGAAACTCTTAGTCTCTTTCAAAGTAATCTCCTCCGACTGCAATGCATTTAATGTACTGTTCAAACAACCTTTGGGAAGCACCATTGAAGGCCTCTTGTGTAGGCATGTCAACGACCCTCCTTACAGACATTTTCATCTCCTCTATTGTCTCATAATGTCAGTCACTAAGTTTTTCCTTGAGCTTATGGAATAACGAAAAGTCAAAGGGAGCATGGTCTGGAAAGTAGGGAGGCTGAGGAACTGTTTTGATGACTTCTTGGCCAAAAAGTCTGTGACCAGAATGGGATTACCCTGGAATAAACTTCGCGAATATAGACACAATAACAGCACATAACGGTCCTTATCCATGAAATTCTTTATTTGGCTAATCACTCTGGTGTTCTGACTTATTTACTTCCACCACACCTCTCATCACTCCACACAGACTCGCTGTCTTCCTTACACAGATATATATATATATATACATATCTATATCTATATATGTATATATAGCCTATTAAGTTTCCTTAAAACTTTTAAAACAATTACAAAAACAATTTTCTCAGTAAGTCAATTAATTTCCTTCATCTCTGAATCGTTTTACATGAACAAACAATAGTACCAATGTTCTTAAAGGGATCATCGGTTGTTTACCATGAAAAGAACTGTCTCGGGGATTTAAAAACAAAAGAGTATATTAAATCATGACTCCCCAATAGTGTTGATGAAACACCACCTCCCTTCTTACACATGGGCAAAAATACTGGATCTAATTTTTCTCCTCCAGAGAAATTATGCTAACAATTTCATGTGATTTCAAAAGTATTTCTTACCTGTGTCATCCGCCTCTGTCTCAGAAATTATATATATATATATATATATATATATATATATATATATATATATATATATATATATATATATATATATCCCCCTCTCTCTCTCCATGTCTCTCTCTCGATATATATATAATATATATGTCGATATAGATATGTAGATTTTAGGTATATATATAGACTAAAGAGACTTAAGTATTTTACAAAAAGATGCTAAAAAATAAAAATAAAATAAAATATTAAAATGAAAACAGGCAGTTTAGACTCTTGAAAAAGTAAAAAAAAACAACAACAAAAACACTTAATTGAATATATCGTACACTTTCACATATGCATAAGCAGACTCTCTGCTAGAAAATCCACACGAGAGAATTCAATTGCATAACATTAGAAAATACCATACCTATTATTGTTACATAGAAAAAGGGGATCTTCAGCTGTTTCCCATGTAGCTGTCTCAGAGATTTAAAAAATTGTTTTATATATATATATATATATATATATATATATATATATATATATACCCGTTTTAAAATATATACGTTTATATATATATATACTCACTATATAACGCAGTCTAGTAAGTTACCTAAATGAAGCTCAACATTTTCCAGACATAAACTAATCTCTATATCTACAAAAGTGAAATTATCTACTCTGTCAATTTTGAGTCTACAGACTCGAGATTTCGGCCAGAAATTTGCCTGTCAAGGGATCAAAGTTTAACGATTTGACCTTTGAACACGCTACCAAAATCGTCCGCCAATTTTGGTTCTAAACACTTGAAATTTTAGATATAGGTTACTTGGACATAATGTTATGTAATAGTTGGAACACTAGAAAGTGTCGATCTATCTATTTAGTTATCTATAGTTATAACTACTCGAAAAATGTAAAATCTCGGTCTATCTATCTATCTAACTGGAGAGATGGACGGGAGATGAATAAAAGAAAATTTATAAGATCTGTCAAGATATGGTAAATCATATTGTAGACAAATTTACTGGAAGGACTGGCCAACTGATCGGATATGCGTGTGAGTCACGTGATCAGGTTAGCTGGAGATCTTTGAGAGTTGGAATTTGGCCGTTAAGCAGAGCGGACGGTTTAAGAGGTTGTCACCCCCTTCACTGGGGAGGGAGCTGACGTGTGTGAAAATAGAGACTTAGAAGCAAACTACGCAAACAAAGACATTCACTTTCCATTCTTCTGTGATCGTCACCTGGAAAGTGAATGAAAACTATATAAAACCAATCATCGTCTTGGAGTCAATGCGTTTCATCCGGCCGGCCCTCCAAGAAAAAGATGAATTCCGGGTGGACAAGATCAACGACACATGAGGTTAAGGTATGTCCAAAATACATGTATCACACAAACACACAGATACACACCCTCACACCTGCATATGAAGACAGCAACAACATAATTCTACGGTTCAAACAGTGAAGAATCACCATCAATAGACATTTAGTGACACGTATACACATTAGGATGAACCGTTCGTCCCAAGTACGCATATCAACATAGACGATCATACATACACTGTTTTGGTGCCATTTTGGTCCACAATAATATAACAATAGATTAAACGTTTTAATTTGTATTTGAGCTCAAAAAATAAATGTTAAAGTGGTCAAAATTGAGTCAAAGTTAAAAAAAAAAATTACCTCGGCCGTCTCTACCAAATTACTCAGCCAATTTTTTATCTATATATTTGAAATTTTATATAAAGAGTATTCAGACATTGGACAAGCTTTTTAAATGGTATTTGACCGAAAATTTGGCTGTCATGGGGTTAAAGTTTAAAAGATTTTACCTTTACAGTTTCTAGCATACTATTCAGCCAATTTTGGGTCTAAACATTTGGAATTTTATATAAGGGGTATTCTGACATGCAACAAGCGTTTAAATCAGTTTTTCCACGAAAATCTGACTGCCAAACAGTCAAAGTTGAAAGAGTTGACCTTTGAAGACTCTACCAAACTCCTCCGCCAATTTTGGGTCTGCATTGTTGAAATTTTAAATGTAGGTTACCGGAACTTGCGTCAAACTTTTTAATACATATATATACATGTGCACATCAAGTTATGAACATTATATAGGGCCCGAGCAAAGCCGAGCTGAACTGTTAGTTGTTAATAAAATTGTTTTGGCATAAAATAATCAACCGATGTTCATAATCTGTAAATAATTACAAATCAAAGAAAACGGATATTATTTACATTTTTGCGTGTGAGTTTATTTTTACATTGTTCACTACAGACAAGACATATTGCCACTTGGAATGTAAATGGGCTACTATTTGGGATCTTTACTAACGAGAGAGTATGGGGAGTTGAGCAGAAAAATCTCTGTTCACATTATATTCATACTTCAGCAGGTTAGTACAGTTAGGGAACCATGAAACAGATAGAGAATTCCAAAGTTTAGCTGTTCGAGGAAAAAAGCTATTAGAGAAGGCTTTCCGGCATATAGGGACCTGAACAGTGTAAAAGTAGAACTTTGCTGTCTGTCGGGTTAGTAAAGGTATGCCGAGAAATACTTGTAAGACAGGCACAAATATGCGGCATTGCAGCGATGGGGTAGAGGGTGGAGCTTAGCCGATAGTGCGGGACCTATTATTATTTTTTTACATAGGAGTCACAACTTATCAAGGACCCTAGATAAGGGTAAAAATGTGTACAGTAATCAAAGGGACAATAGAAATCGTTAGAAATGTAAATTTGGTAAATTGGATCATTTAAGGGGAACGGTTCATCAAGAACTTGTTTACATTGGACTTGAAGACGACCGGAAAGCTGACAGATGGAAGAGAGTTCCACAGGTGTGCAGTTCTAAGAAAGAAGCTTTGTTCATGGAAATATATATTTAGGTTTAGGCGCAGATAAGGAGTAAGGGAAATTATTGATAGTGTTTTCAGCTAGACGAGTGTTTCTCGTGAATGTTTGGCAAGGAGGGACTATAGATTGGAGCACAGACGAGCACTTTCCATGAAAATAACGATACATCAGAAACAGACTCGCAACGTCTCTTCTGTGAAATAAAGGCTGCAGAAAAGAAAAAAGGCATATCCTACTAGGCTACGAAGTCTATTTTGAACTCAATGCACAATAAGATCTTTCTAGCAGCTCCTGCCCAGATGTGGTAACAATACTCCATTCTTGGATGCACCTGGCTCTTATATAGGCAGAGAATTGCATCAGCATTTTTTCATCATTTTTTCAGCGATCTTGGCAACGGATTTAATGTACGTGTTTCATTTCCGATCAGAAGTAAAGGTCCAGCCCAGAAGCTTGTCGAAACATCAAACCTCCGCAAGACGAGAGCCATTCATTTCAATTGATGCCAGATGGAGATCAGAGCGTGATTATGCAAAGATAGAAACTTGGTTTTAGATGCATTAAACGTAACCAGCCACTTTTTCCCCCATTGTACGACGTGCTCAAGATCTGAGAAGAGAGAATCAGAGAAAAGTTTTTTTTTTTTGTTTTCCACACGGTGGTCACCACTTATCAAGGTCCGGAAGCCACTCAGCGATAAGGGTTATTGCAAGTACATTACGTTAGTGTGGAGATTTGATAGTGTTTACTTAAGGGGGCGGTTCATTAGGAATTTGTTAACATTGGACTTGAAGACATCCAAGTTGTAATCAGGTGGGAAGCAGGCAGACGGAACAGAGTTCCACAGGCGTGCACTTCTAAGAAAGAAGTTTTGATCATGGAATCCACGTTTTGATTTAGGCACAGATAAAGAGTGGGGGAAATTTTTCACAGTGTATTCAGCTAGACGAGTGTTTTTCGTGAAAGATTGGCGAGGGGACCAGAGATTGGAGTTCAGACGAGCACCTGCCATGGAAATAATGATAAAACAAGGATAGGCTCGCAACGTCTCTTCTGTGGGAGAGAGGTTGCAGGGTAGAGAAAAGGGCATCCCCCACGAAGCCACGAAGTCTATTTTGTACTCTTTCAAGGCAGGATAGGCTGTTTTTAGCAGCTCCTGCCCAGATATGGTTGGTTGTTTACGGCTTTTGATGTACTGCCATGGATGGTAGAACTTAGAATTTTTTTTTTGACCCTGTATGACAGTGAGAGATAAGTGGTAGATGCATTAACCCAGGTGTGGAAACACTACACTATGCATAGGAGAATGGTGACTTTGTATAGATATACGAATTTCATGCCAACGCCAAGCGAACACGCAAGAATAATGGTTAAATGTGAATCAAAACTTTAGCATTAGTGGTAACGAAGATGCGATTTGAACGAACGACAACAAGCGACTGGCTTGACTTTCGTCACTTCGTTGGGATACTCTCCCCGTTTTACAATTTCAATCCCGAGATCATGTTCGCATTTACAAATATTCCTATGTTATAGTCATTGAATTATTCAGATGTCGCGTTCATATATAAGAATAACTCTTTCTTCCTCGTAAAGATTGTAATTATAATGGCTCGCTCGTTAGCATTGATGGGAGAATATGGCGTAAACTGCAGCGTCCAATTACATGCCAACACGCGGCCGAGATTGTATCGATATCAGTTTTCTTTGTAATTTACACCGTTAATTATCGATCTGAATTTATTGACCAACTCTTTCATGTCCAACTTTGTAATAAATTAACCAATCAGAATTAGTTTTCGCGAGGTGCGTCCACTTAAACTATGCGTTTAACAACGGACGGACAGAATCTATTACAGAATTCTGTGGACGCATATCAAATGTAAAACGTGTTGAAAAATTACATTTGTTCAATGAACCATGGCGTAATGGATAACGAACGTGATAAATTCATTTGTAAGTTGCAGTCTTCTGGAGATTGTATACTTAATCTTCGTGCGGGTGACACTCAAAATTACTTAGAAATTCAATATATCGATGGCTGACGGACCAAGAACATGCTACCCCCGTGAGTTAAATAAAGGGTTTCGTTCGAAAGTTTCTTTCTTAGAACTGCACGCCTGTGGAACTCTGTTCCGTCTGCCTGCTTCCCACCGGACTACAACTTAGATGTCTTCAAGTCCAATGTTAACAAATTCCTAATGAACCGCCCCCTTAAGTAAACACTTCATCAAATCTCCACACTAACGTAATGTACTTGCAATAACCCTTATCCCTGAGTGGCTTCCGGGCCTTGATAAGTGGTGATCACTGTTTAAAAAAAAAAGAAGAAATTCCGTGCAGATTCCCGAGTTCGACATAAAGATTCCCGAGTCTGACAAGATACAGCTAAAGAAGATTGGATGTATGAACGACCGAAATGTTGTGAAAACCCAAGATGAGACCAGAAGTCTCAAAAATCAAAATAAAACGTATTGAGCAATGATGGTGGATTATATATTTTTGCTTTTTATTGGAATCATTGGAAATGAGCAATTTTTGCATTTATTTACCGACTGTTATCCTCATCTTCATTGTTGCTTTTGTCTCAACACGTTTCGGCTAACTCATCGTCTAACATTCTTCAGACGATTAACCACGACAAGACAAGAATACTGATTCTCCTAACGGTATCTCCAGTAATTACTTCCTTCCATAGTTGTAGTCGTCTCACGTTTTGGCCAAGTAATCCTTTGGGTAGAAACCGTTATATTCAGACAATGCTCACCATGAACCGTAGAGATTCAACGCCTCTATCTAGTCTACCACGGCAATCAAGGTTGGTCTTTTGGTCTTATATATCGAAGTTGTCGTTCTTATCTGGCCTTCCATTGTCTGGTCCATACCGAATGGTATATATTATCATTTATATTTTTTTTTATTGGAATCCTTTGAGATTTTAGAGAATGGGAACGACTGATGAGATGAATCGGGAAAAAGTGGATCACCGGTTGTCATACGGGATTATAAATTCAGTGTTAGTCTCGGACTCGGTACACTTTTAAGTTAACTTTACATGGTGCTACGAACAGGATGCATTGCTACAGGATTTATTTTTTACCGGATTATTTTTTTTAATGAAATTGAAATAATAATGGCGTCAGAACAACGTGATGACGAACAGTACTTAGCACTAGTTCAGCAGTTGATAAATTTACAGAAAGAAAAAAGAAATAAGCTTCGTACCGGCAAGTAAAATGTGTCAAACTGACCCCCCACTAAAAGCCCAGACAGATCTGTATTCGAAGATGGTTATTCATCCACACATGGACCCGGTACAAACAAATGTGCAGGTTAACCGACTTCGTGGAAGTACGAAACGAATTAAGAACGACTTGCTCGAACGATGGAAAGTAGTAGGGCCGGAAACTCTCGATATAGCCATAGAACAGCTCCTACGGCATATGCCCGTTGCAGTAAAAGGTCTACATAAAAAGTGCATAGACATAGATTCCACAATACGAAACAGCAAGAAGATGAGGGTCCTGCACACGTTTTAGCAAAATTTCAGTGCCAAGCGAGGTCTATCAATTTTACCGCCCAGTGTCCTAACGAGATCTGCCGACTAAATATAAACTATTCAGAAGACATGATGGCTGACCAACTCGTAGCTGGACTAATAAATAAAGAATACTAGTGCTAGTTGGTCGGAGCCAATATGCTGACAACCATGGAACAGAAATTCCACAGGCTGGTAAATCGATACGTCGTCTCTTTATTTGCAAAGCGGCCTAAACGAGCGTTCGACATTTGGTTTAATCAGGCCCGAGAAGGAACCGTCTCGGGGGAGGTAGGAATTCAGAACCCCTCGAAATAAACCGTGTAAAGGGTGTGGGAGGATATCACATCCTAACGGGCTATATATTTTATGAGATGACTGGCCAATTTTTGTGATTTCAAGTTTAAATCAATTGCTACGGTAGGAATTGAAATACACCCTACTAAAACCTGATTGTATCAACTGGTGAATTTCAAAAATGAAGTCAGGAAGTGACACTTTAGTAGAACGATATGCAATAAAATTCTGTTTTTAAATTTGGAATAAATGGCGCAGAAACGTATGGAATGCTTCAGACTGCTTTTGCATAATCTTGCATGAATTAAGCATCAGTTCGTGAGTGACATAAGAGATTCAAAGAAGACAGGGAGTTTGTGAGGGTTGATGAGAGGTGTGGGGGGAGTAAAGAAGTCAGAACATCAGAGTTGATTGGCCAAATTAAAAAAAATCATGGATAAGGACCGTCGTATAGATACAATAAGAGTAGGAACTGTGAAGGCAATTATTCGCAATGAACTGAAGATGCGGAAGATTTGTGTGAAGTTGTCCCAAGGTTGTTCCACTCTTGTCACAGACTATTTAACCAGTTATAATAAAAGTTCCTCATCTTCCCTATAGTCCAAAAATCCTTGCGACCTTTGGTTATTCACTAAGCTCAAGGAAATGCCTAGAGGCTGTCGTTATAGAACAATTGAGAAAATGAAAGAGGCTGTAAAGAGAGTCATTGACATGCCTATACAAGAGGACTTCCATAGGATATTCCAGAAGTTATTGGAATGGTACAACCTATGCATTGCAGCTGGAGGAGTTTACTATGAAGCGAAATCGAGTTTCATGTGTGTACTATCAATAAAAGTGCTCATACGAAAATGTCTGGAAACTTATTGAAGGCACCTCGTAGGTGTGGTAGTGGCATGAATCCTCCTGACTATTTGACGGCATCTCGCTGTATCCCCCATCGCCACAGGTAGTACAACATAAGCACATTGTGAATTTTCTAATGATCATCTGTATTTTGGCATCCATAAAAATATTTTTTTACTTGAAACTCACTGTTTATCAATGCCAAAAAGCCACCCTATGATAAGGTCAATAAATATTAGGTAAGTGGATAGGCACCTCCATGACGATCAGTAATGTTGGAATTTGGATAGGGATTAGTTATTTAAAAGGATGGGTCAACAAAAACTGATTTGCACTAGACTTGTAAACGACATGTTATAGTCAGTCGGGAAGCTGCCTCACGATATCTTATTCCACAGAAGCATAGTCTTAAGAAAGAAACTGATAGAATCTATGTAGAGTTGAATGGACAACAGTAACTAGAATCGTCATGTTTTGACAGGTTGTCAAACATGTCAAACTCCGCGACCGATTAAGTTTGCACCGGAAAGTATGTGAACGGTCACCAGAACTGACGTGTCACAGGTCGCTTGTTCCGGGTTGCGCAAGCATCGTCAAGTTGGATTGAAGAAGTCGAATGAACAAGTTGGGTTAAGAAAGTCTCCCCATGAGAGGGACTGGGAGGTCTCAGAATGGAGACATAGATAAACCACAAGTGAAGATTCACTTAAGTTCTACTGTGATAAAATGCCTGAGAGTTAATAAAATATATATATATATATATAAACAATCATTCGTCTTGGGTCCTTCTTGAAGCGAATTTGTTTCAACAGGTTCCATCTCCCCCAAAAGTTATTGACGAATCGCCCAGGCAGGACCAAAAGACAGAGACGGTTAACAGCAGAACAGGTATGTCGTCAATGTATATGCACATACCAACACCTAGGCGAGTACCAGGCTAAAATAGATATTAAGGAGTCGAAGACAACAGTCCGTAACACAATAAAAACAACGTACAACACACATACATGATCCGTTTATGATAAGAACAAGACATATATTTATTACTGCCACGTACACATTAAAATTCACCACGATTCGACATTACACACAAGTACGTTAATGCGGAACAGGATGTACACGGTCGTAATAGCCCAGGCAGGACCAATAGACAGAGACGTTACACACACACACACACACACACACACACACACACACACACACACACACACACACACACACACACACACACACACACACACACACATATATATGTATGTACGTATTACTAATTACTTTATTACTATTTATATATTATCTTTTATTTACAACTGTTGATATATGAAATTAAATTCTATACTATGCTTACTTGGTAGCTTGTTTGCACCTAACATATGTGCTGCTTTTTTGAGTCGCCGTACTCTTCACCGTTCGTCTCTCCGCGCATGTAGACTTTTCAATGTTCTTTTATCCTCACTTGTGTGTAGTTTTCTTCATTTACGTTGGAATCTCATACACATAGTTCTTAGTACTAATTAAGACTATGACAACAGCATATTCTTTTCCTTGTTTTGATTCTCAGGTATATATATCCATTGCTAGCTTATATATTTTTATACAGAGTGATGTGGCTCACGGTTGATTAATTGTGCCTAACTGCGTCGGATATATACTCGAGAGTAAAAATAATAAAAAGAATACGCTGTTGTCATAGCCCTAGTCATAATTCCTTTCCGTCAGGAGCTTCATTCGCACATGTGTCCAATCGAAAAACTTCATTGCGAATTACATAGGAGGTCTACACAGTCATGGCTGACGGAACGAGAGCATACAATCCTCGTCAGTAAAAGTGTTCTGTTCTGAATTTCATAAAAGTTTCTAGGTTTACCAAGAAGGTGGGAAGTTACGTCGACTGAAACGTTATGTAAACAGCCGGAAAAAACCCACACAATACGAACCGTCCCCAGAAGTTTAATGAAAGTGTTTCTGATGAACGAACTGGATTCGAACCTGACACTAAGGCTTTCAATATGTATTGCTAACCACTTCGCCACCGTCACAGTTCGAAACGATGCACCTGACGAATCCTGGATGCAACACTAAGTAAAAAGCTGTAAATATAATCGGAAAAAATAGAATAAAAGTCCATACAATTGAAGTCTTCTGTTAAAATCTCTTATCTGCATATTATGAGCACGTTGTTTTATTTAATCATTGTTTCCTTTCTGATATCCAGCTTTCCCGGTGGCAAATCCCGAATAACTATGGAATAATTAGTATTTTGTAAGGATTCTGCCCTATTATTTGGCATTCACAATTTTGAGTTAAGAAATGTCTCTCAATATCAACATTTTCGATCTAAAGCGGAAAATTACCGTCATATTGATATCATTTAACGTACGCAATGTACATCGATTGCAATTAAGGGAAATATCCGGGGTTATATATATATATATATATATATATATATATATATATATATATATATATATATATATATATATATATATATATATATATATATGTATGTATATATATATATATATATATATATATATATATAAGATGAAATAATGGAAATAGTATTCTGACAAAATAGAGAAATAAAAAGGAACAAACTGAGTTATGTGTTCATCAACGTTTCGTCTTTATTTTGCGACATCCAGAGGAAATTTCGAAAAAAAAAGATGAAACGTTGATGAACACATAACTCGGTTTAAATATATATATATATATATATATATATATATGTGTGTGTGTGTGTGTGTGTGTGTGTGTGTATTCTAATAAATCCTTATTCCTGTGTCGTTGTTTGTTTGTTCACAATCTACGCTGTATATGGCGTCATAACAGATGACGTTGTATACAACGTATATTGTTTGATGATGAGATGACGGTGCTTGTTCATCGTTTGCGAAGATGACCATCATCATGCAACTGTTCGGTTGGGTTCGAAGATGGCTTGTAAGACAGATTCGAGCTTGGAAGTATTTCATGCATGCTGGACACCTTTGGGATGATTCTGTATCAGAAGTTCCGACTTCTCTGTTTTTTCTAATGTCACGTTTCCTATTGTGCTCTTCATTGCGTGCAGATTCAGCATTTGTATCCCTTTTGTAAGTTGCAGCAAGTTAGATACACACCGAACTTGAGGGAGACTTTCAGATTGTCTTTAAACTGTTACCGCTTTCCTCCTGCAGGTCTTTTTCCTTTGGACAGTTCACCTTAAAGGGGCTGTTTTGGGAACCTTGAATCAGACATATAGCATATACGACCGCCCAACGAACCTGGCACTGCTGTAACATGGTGTATACTGACGGAAGGTTTGAACAGGCTTAAACCTCTGTGTTTGGTATCTTGGTTTGCCACTTGACTTTCAACAATTTACAGAGGCAGGTCATATAGGAATGGTTCAGTTACTTGGCATGTCTGGCATATACGGTTCAAGTTTAGACGCATACATGAAAATGGTGTAACGAACATGACCCGACCAACTCGGAAAAAGAAGGGAGAAGCGATAAAGCAGTGTCCTGACTCAACAGAGCAGCTGTAAGCGTCGCTAATGAATAAGAATAAAAAGTCACGTAGGCGACAGGAAATCTCTCAGACAGCAACAAATTCTATTTTTAGATATGATGCAGGATTGCAGCCACGGGGTGAATGACGTCATGCACGTACATATCGGTAGGAGTGGGAGAAAAAAAAAAGAAAAAAGAAACTCTCTCGCTCAGTTGACCTCGTTGTGAAAAGACTCGGTTTTGGGGCTTGAACAAAAAGGGCTTAATCACACATGGAGCAATCATGGAAGATAATTTCCTGTCCCGAGAGGGTACAAGGTTCATTATTGGATATTACGGTGAGGATGGAATCAAAGATGCAGCGAACCGGATACATCCTCCCGGAGTAGCGAGGCGATTCGGATTATGTCAAACGGAAACAGGTCTGTGATATTTTCTCTTTCTCACCCTGGTTCGCAGATTCATGTCAGGTTACTTACATCCTCTCGTCTCATGTGAAATAAAAAAAAAAAAAAAAAAAAACAACAACAAAAAAAAACACACACACAAAAAAAACTTTGCTATATTCTTTAAAGACTCGTGGATATGATACCTGTAGCATGTTGTGTTATCCTTATTCTGTCTGTTGATTATATACTTTTATTTTAGCGTCGGTCAAGTGTTGGTTGTTTTTATGAAAAAAAAGTAAACGCCGGTCAAAAAAAAAAAAAAAAAAAAAAAAAGGAAAAAATATGAAAATCTAGTTATTTGAATTTTGAGTTATCATTGCCATTCTCTTTCTCTTCCTTCTTGTGTTGATCTTTCTGTGTTCTGCATGACCGCCGACTCCATTCTCTTTTATTTCGTAACTGTTTGCGCGGAGGATTACAAGGAATACAAGACTAGCACCCTATTTGCCCAGACCCGACTGTAGTCAGCTAAGAGCTTCGATACCCAAGAGTTGAATATCGAATGGGAATCAGCCGGGTGGCGCACCTTAAGGGGTAAATTCACTTACACTTCAAAAAAGCCGGTGTACGCACTAACCCTAAGTCCGAGTGCTAGGGCCAAAGTTAATTGCAATGAGAGAATGACATAAAAAATATACGATGGATGTGTAATGCAGGTTTTAACGACAACTTAGTTCCGATGGCCTGGAAGAAAATTAATTCTGGTCAGTATATGAGGATGTGTACAAATGTCTTCAATTGTATGGCCACAGTAAAAGAATCAATGAGAGTTCTTAGGGTTAGTAGATGGACATAAAATTAAAATATAGCGTATTCCGTTCACAGTGGAAGGTCAACTGAAACGGAGCAACGGACACGTATCTAGCAGCAGCGGCATCTTACGTATGCAAATGACAAGCCATAGCGCGAGGTGACGTCACAGCAAAGGGAGAAAATGGGAAGAAAAAGATACAGAGATGTGAAACCACGTAATGACGACAGCCGGTGCGAGAGGAACTTTTAAAACAAGATGCATTTCGAACTTTTAACCAGAATAAAATGAGCAGACGACTATATGCGGCGGGGCGAGCTGCAGACATGGAAGTTGGCTGTAGCCGCGGACTCGGAACGGGTAATCGACTCGAGAAAAACGCTGGGATGTGCGTATAATGTGACTAGCTTTGAAAATTATATGTCCGTTGTTAGGTGATAAATTCGTTTTGTTTCAACTGAAAAAATGTCGATTTTGTCTCTTTCAAAATGTCTCTGTATACAACGTGCTGAGTCAGAGTGACAATGTAACGGTCACGTGACAAATGTCAGCTACCGAATACTTAGAAAACGACCTCATGTTTGTAGTAGACCAAAAATAAACGAAAGAACATATACATTCCAATACTTAGTAGTTGGGCTTCAGGCGTAAACTCTGGGGTCCTGTATCTGTATCTAGCTACGCTGATTAGTTGTACACTCGTCCCTCCAACGAGAGCAGATTCAGGCATAAGGTTGCAAAAGACGTTTCGCCAAAACCGGATTGGAACAAAAGTAAAAATTGTCTTCACTGACGTATAACAAAAAAGGGAAGTGCAGTGACAAAGTTACTTAAGTTTATTCTCAACCAAAAAAAGTACCAGAGTATGAAAATTGAGGTCTTATATTTATTTATTTTATCGATATTTCAGTCCAAACAAAGCACAGGACCACTTAATCATGAGGGGCTACTATTTGAGACTAGATTTGCAGGTATACTATTTACGGAGAAAGACAGCGAGATGTGTGTTCACGTTACACGTGAATGTTTGCATGTTATTATATAGTCAGGGAAGCAGAGGCCCGGAAGGGACTTCCAAAGCAGCAGTCTGAGGAAAAAAGCTATTTGAGTAGAATACTTTACGACATTTATGGATATGTACAGTGTAAGGGTGGGATTTTGAAGCTTGTCGGGTTTTACGAGGGTATTGTCGTTGAGAGGGGTACTAGTGCTCGGACTTCATTAGAGCACTTACCATTGAAATACTTGCAAAACATGCACAACGATGCCATGTTTCGGTGATGGGACAGAGGTTGGAGTTTAGTTGATAGTTCAAGACCGATTAGGTCGGCGACTATTTTTTTTAACCCTGTCAAGGAGCAAGACACTACTGGCATATGCATCATCCCAGATGTGGCAACAATACTCCATGCTTGGGTTAACTGTGACCTTGTAGAGATACAGGATACTCTCAGATGTGAGTAGCCTTTTAGCACGGTAGAGAGAGAGCTCACTTTTCTCACAGAAACCTTGGCAATTACCTCAATGTATGTGTTCCAATTCATGTTGTATGTGAATGTTAACCCTAGTAGCTTGAGCGAAGTATTTCAGGCAGTGTATCATTAGTTATGGCAATCAGAGGTTGAGATGGTTTTTTTTTGTAATTATTAAAGGAAATAAGCTTAGTGTTGACAGTCTTAAACGTTTACAATCAGTTACGACCCCATTCTACTATAGACTGGAGGTCTTCCTCTGGAGTTTTAGCAATTTCTTTAGATATGTATACATTAGTTGTACCCCCGTATCTGTTATGCCCATCTCTGAGGAAATTTTATCAAGGAGGTCATTTATGAATATCGGGAAATTCGAGTGTATCAAATACGGTAGAAGGAAGGACCTGAGAGAAGCATCTAAGTACTCGACCCAAGACGGGAAGCTAATTAAAACCAAAGATACTGTGCGCGATCTGGGAGTAACGTTGGATTCTGATGGTACATTCACCTCCCAGATCGACAAAGTTTGTTTAACTGCACGGAGCCTTTCCAGTTGGATTCTACGCACTTTCAAAACGAGACAAAAAAACCTAATGCTGATACTCTGGAAGTCGCTGGTGTTGCCGCACATTGATTAGTGTTGTCAGCTGTGGACTCCGGGCAGAAAAGGTCATATTCAAGCATTAGAGGCCATCCAGAAGTCGTTTCTAATAAAGATAACTGGTTATAGTCAATTGAATTATTGGCAACTGCTGGATACGTTGAATATCAAATCGATTCAACGCAGGCAAGAAAGATATTCAATCATCTATACCTGGCGTATGATGGAGAACCAGGTGCCCAACGCTGGTATACAGCACCATATCTCAAAACGTGGCACAAGGTGTGTGGTACCACCCCTAACCAGTGCCAGGGACAACTGGATCCGACGGCTCAGGGAATCGAGTTTAAATTCCCGGGGTCCTACGCTCTTCAATTGCCTACCACGTAACATCAGAGAGATCACGAACTGCAAAACAGAATCGTTCAAGTCGGCGCTGGATACCTGGCTGAAGTCTGTACCAGACGAACCTCAGATCCCCTGTTATACCGCTATGAGACGCAGTGAATCCAATAGCTTACGCCACATGCTTGTCTGTGTAAAGAGGGGCAGCGAAACGGTGCAGCGGTCTATTGATTCGACGCCGCCTATACCGTCCCAACTGGAGGCCGCTTGCCGCAGTGACCTTGGAGGGCTCTGGCCGCCGAAAGACATCACACAAATCACACAAAAATAATAAAGATCCAACGATTCACGCCTGTGGTACACCCGCATTTATATACAGTTTTATGCACGACCATCGAGGACTATCTGAATTTTTTCTTCTCTAAGAAGGATTTGATTATGTTGAGTATACATCCAACAATACCGTACGATTTGATTTTAATGAGATATTATTACTACAAACTACGCTTAAATATGATATTTTAATTTCCTATATATTATTATAGAGTCGCGATTTCCAAAAAAAAAAAAAAAAAAAAAATTTGGATACCATCAGCTAGAATCGAAATCAAAAGCAAAGAAAAACAGATATTGTTGAGTGTAGCATTACTTTCGGTCTGTTGCGCATTATGTACATTTTTTTTATTTTCAGAGAAATGAAAGTGTTGTATTGGCTGATAGAAACACGCCCAAGAGAAATTTAACAAGACAGAACAAGAAAAACGATACTCTTTATAAAAATACTAACCGCTTAGAAGGAGAGGGTGTGACCGGCTTTGCCCGGTCGTAAAATACGCTTAAATATGATATTTTAATTTGTCCAGATTTCGTATATATTATTATAGAGTCGTGATTAAAAAAAAATATTTGGGTGCTATCAGCTAGAATCGAAACCGAATTCAAAACTAGCATTCAAAGCTAGTGACGTTACCACTATTTTAACCGGATAAAGATCCATAAAAGAACGATCCATAAAAAATCAAATAATTTGAGGTCCCTAAGGCTGCTCAGCGACTTTCAGTTTCGGAAGAGATATAGTTTGACAATATGTAGCCAGACAGACACACAGACAGACGGACAGACGGACAGACGGACATACAGCTAAACATATAGCCTTCTATATATTAAATTTGGTTAGAAAATATAAAGCTCATTAATTTACAAAACGTATAAAATCTTGATATCGATTTCTTCTATCGATGTAATAAAAACAAACGCAATCAAAATCGAACACAAATAACTATTATTTAACTATTATTTAACTATTATTTAAGCGTATACGACTTAAATGAAAATAAAAACTTACTTTCATTTGATGAACGTTTTCTTTTCTTTAATATTTGAACCATAATAATTTCTACCGTAATATAAAAAGGGTCTTCATCTTTCTGTGTTTGTGTGTTTGAGTTTGTTCCCTCTGGACTCCAAAACGGCTGGGCCGATTTTTATGAAATTTCACACCAAGGTACGTTATCTGTCTGGTGGTGTCCTTAAATAACTTTATCGGAATGTATTCGATAAGTAGCGATAATCGATAATCGATAAAAAAAAATCCGATGAAGGAAAGAAACTGGCGATTTTGACTAAAGTAAACACCTTACACAGCCAAGCATCACACATGCATTTGAGCAGTTTTATTATCACACAAGCCGAAAAGACTGACATATAAAATCAACAGTGGGTTGTTTGATATGACAAGGGAGCGTTCGAAATGAATTTTTCTGTTTAAAGCACAATTGCACTATGATACTTGACCCTTTTTATTTTTAAACTTATTTATTTTTGGAATGAGGTTTATGTTCCTCTCTTTTTTATTTAGCAATCATATTTTAAATTTTTATCTCCTTGTAGCTCCATTCTTAGCCAACAGTCTAAATCATTGTGGAGATGATTGTTTCACTATTGCAGCCCTCGTCGGCATTTCTGGTAAGGGCGCCTCAGCGGATTTGCAATGAACTAACCGTTTCTTTAAGAGAGAAGGCACAGTCTGGAAGGGCGGACCTTTTTAGAATTACACAGAACCAGCATCGCACTGCAATTCACAGGGACCAGATAATTACAGGAATGCTCTAATCTCTGTTGAATTTGGGTCGAGGTTCTATCTATTGATCTGGTCGGGTTCCTTGCTCGAATCAATCTCTCTCTCTCCTCTCTCTCTCTCTATCCAGCTCTCCAGCTGCCTAAAATCTTCATGGTCACAGTTGACGTTATGTACAATTTGCTAGATGTACGTGGATCTAGATCGCCCTATGCTCGTGTGCTCGTGCCGTGGAGTCCACACCAACACATTTCTCACCAGCTCGTGCTTAATCTTCTGGCAGTGACCGGCAAATTGTAGAAGTCTCTTTTTGATGGTAGTAGATTTGGCAGGTAGCTTGCCATAAAGTTGCTGCTTCATGGAATGGTCGTGCCAAGATATATTAAACACTGTTCGTAGCATACATGTTTATATGCCGAGGTTAAAAATCTCTAATTATATCTAAAAATATAGCACAGCCCGTATTCTGCATAAGTACTGGTTCATTAACGATGTACTGAATGTGGTTACAAGAAAATGATTGGCTGGTTAAGCCATAAATGCTGACTTGTAGTGCTGCCTGGGAGAAAAGTCGAAATGTACGTTGAAAGCCTTACAATAAAGAAAACTAGCTCCGGCTACAAACACTCGTTTATTAAGGCGACTTACGAGGATATTACTCCAATTACACAGCAAAGACCACTCAGCTACTTGCAAACGAATATGATTATTTCACATGACAAATCACTTAATGAATCCCAGGCAACAGCGTGCTTTCCTGCTCTTTAAATCTATAATCAAAATCTTTTGTTCTTCGCCCAAATAATTTGATTGGAATATCTCATGAGATGGAATGTTTTTGTTCTCCCGTAATTACACGTGGTTAATTATTGCAAAGATATCGTTCCCGCATAGCATCCCTTATAAACCGCTTTTCAAGAGTGACAGCTTTGTAATTATTCTCTTCGTCAGGCGCGTAATAAAATAGTTGCTAATTTACATCGACTGTCCCAATCGTTATCGATCTTCAGAAAGTGACTACCTGTCAGCGAAATCGTTCTTTCAGAAGCTAAACTGGTTTTCCGAAATGAATTACTTGTTTCTGTTCAATAATGTATGGTCGAACAATTAGGGTGATCTCTTTTGTAATCTTCTCGTGTAAGCTTACATTCCTTTGCTTATGAAGTATTCCACTGGCATATGAATTAGTATTAATTAGTTCCAACACAATCTCGCTCAGTATGAACGCAAGTTTTGTTCCCTGGAACCTGAGTTACAAAATGACAACAAATCTGCAGATATGTGCAGTACTAGGTGTATCAGACATTTGGAGGAATTTTTGACACCCCTAACAGAAAACTGCGAATAAAATATTAAAAAAAACCCGTAATTTCTCTTTTTAAAGTGGGTTGTTTATTTTCTTTATGGAATATACTTCCAAAATAAACTATTAAAGTCTTTTAAAATATAATAGAAATAAGTTTTTATTAAAAATAATAACAGTGTTTACAAAATGTTTACAAAATGTTGGCGCGCCTTCATGCAGCCATTTTTTTACGTAATGAAATCAGTTGAATTTTACGAGCTAAATATTTTTCAATTTTTAAACTTTAAAAATCTATCGAAATTTTTCTATTGGTTCAATTTTTACGATATTTTCAGGGTCAATGTGAAATTTTATGCTCTTTCCAATAAACCAATATAATATTTTAGACAAACGTTTTTTTTAAATCACCCCCCCATTCTGAAATGTCTATTAAAATTTTAATAATTTATTTATGTACCAACGTTTTATATATCATAAATTGAAGATAAAAGTACAATAGACAAAATATATTAAAAGAAAAATAAAGAATAGTTTTTTTGGGGAAATTTACCTGTAAAGTCGAAAGTGTAAAACCTTTTTTGTTTAAAACCACGTTGATTTATTTTTTAATGAAAGCTGATGTTATGCTTACAGCTTATATCGTCCAGTAAATACCGGATGCTGACGGCATTTTTTCTATTTCATTCAATGTTGTCTCTTTTGAGATATTTTTTAAAAAATTCGGTCGATAAAGAAGTATTACAATATGTCAATCTAAAACTCGTGTATTTCATTAAGAGAATTAAAGAAAAAAATCGGTGAACTGGATTTTTTTTAGGGGAAAAACTTATAAGTGCATGTGTGCTTCTTTTTACTACAGAGGACGAAATATACTTATTTTGGTAAACACACACAATAAAAAAAGAGACATTAATTATGTCCCTTTGATGAATCAATATTTCAAAGTAGCAGGAGCAGCTCTTTTAAGCAAGGCACAAAACACTTTACGAAAATGCGATTTTCTACGACCCTCGCTTAAAAAATCCTTTTATTTAAAAAATACATGGAATTTAAAATATAAATATGGATAAATTCTTAACAATGAAGAATGGAACTACCCATTTATTAGTATTTTTTTTATAGGTAAGTGATGTTTTGGCATTTATATACATATACATATGTTTATCGAAGCAAGTCAAAATATGTTGATTTTCTTTATATCTTTTTTTTTTTTAAAAGAAAACCGCTTTAAAAACAAATATTGCATAATTTGCTATTAAACCTGTTATTTTTTAAAATAATTGGTCTTTGCTCCTTTAATTGAAAAACAAAACTTAAGGGTAGAATTACATTTTCCAAGTAGTTATAAGCTTCGAAAAATAGTAAGTTGAATTATTAAAGTTCCTCTCATCATTTTTAATGGACGCTTTCTGATACACCTAGTGCAGTTCTCTGCAATTCTTTAGATCCACCATTGCAATTCACTTAGAATTCTCGAATCAGCCGTTTACGATCGGGTTTTAGTTACAAGAAGGCAATGAATTTCTCCGGAATTGAGTGCCAATCACTCTTCTCTCCATATAGTGTTATGTAAGATATTCTGTGTTACCCCAGCATGTTAAAAATTGTGATTTTGATGCGAAGGTTTGCTAGTGTAAGAAGAGTTTAAGGGATAAATTGCGGATGTATGACAAACTCAGTAGCTAGGGTCGACGATAGCAACTGGAATAGTTCAATCGGGTACGTGTAAGAAAGAACATGGAAAGAAAGAAAGAGAGCGTAAAAGAAAGAGAAATATTTCTTTTCTCTTACATGCAAGTCAGTTGGTTTTTCCGAGTTTGAACGGAATGGTTGAGATTTCGCATAGAAGAAAGAGACGTAAAGACAAACAGCCAACAAAAGAAAAATGTGAACCCATGAAGAATAAAACCAATCATTTATTAAGAAAAAACAATCGTTTGTTTATTTATTCGTCGTAACTTGACCCGAAGAGTCGACGCAGAAAGAAGTCATGAATTACTTGTTATACACACAGGAACACACGTATAAAATTAAACGATAAAACATTATGACCACGGCCAAATACAGATAGATACATAGACAGACGATCACGGCTGCGAACACACCTATACATAGATACAGACAAAGAGACATACGGACCCATGAGTATAGCAAACCTATATATACATACCACGCACACGCCACTTGTATAAAAGATGCGTACTGAACGACATACACGCCACAGACAATATCTTCCCCCCTACACGACACACGTACAGAAGAGGTCTGTATAGTGCTTTCTATCCTCGGTCTTTTCTTCCTCAGAAATTTGCCCGTACTATGTTTTGCAGTATTAACTAATTTCGTTTTTGTAGCGTGAGAAAATTAGTTTTCATACATACATGATGATGATTGCAACGTCTTGTCAGACGAGTGCCACTCCCTCAGACATTTAAAATCCATGAGCCCAAATGCCTGAGGAAGTATCTATACAAATATGATGTTACAGAGTCTTAGCTTTGTACGACAGCTAAGTCTCTCTCTCGGTTCACAATGTTGAGATCCAGCAACAAGCAAGAGCAAGATAGCCAGCAACAAATAAAACTGCAGACCAGGTAATGGTCTTCCGCTTTATGTTTTTTTATTTTTTAAAATCAGAGATTTGCTTCTCCTAGAAAGGTTGCCTTCACCACGGCTTACGGGAGCCCTCTCCACCCCAATACACATATACACACACAAATATACACGGTATATCATACATACATACATACATACATACATACATACATACATACATAATGATGGCAGCAACTCGTTCTCGAGTATTGCCATTACTTAATATAGCTCTGGTTTAAATGACGCAAACATGAGCGCAACCAGCAGCACGTGCCGGGCGGTCACTTCTATGAACTTTCTATTGTCCAGCACATACACTGATGACTGGGTCCAAGCTGTGGTTCACTGAACACCTACCAGGCCAGACCCTGGAAGTTCCAGAGCCTTTATTGCCATTCACGTGCATATTTGCATCAGTCCTTATTGAATTTCGTTTGCCTTTTTGTTATCGAAATACACACTGATTACAAAGTATGTATTCCATTGCATATCTTGATAATGCCTGTGCTTGAAGTTTTTTATAGTGAGGAAAGACTTTGCACGGAGACAATCCCACTCTCTAAACAACTGCCACATTGAACCAAAAAGAAAAAAAAGTCAACATCATTGAAAGCAGCAGTCGCCGCAAGTTTTATACCAGGATTTTCCTTCTCCTAGAGAGGTTGGCTTCACCACGGCTTACGGGAGCCCTCTTTACCCACCATGCCATTTGATCCATGATTGGGACTTAGGTTGTTGGGCACCAGAGGATACTCCACACGCCATTGGGTCATGTATGACGCAGCTGACAGGGCTTAAGCTCCTCTGGAGGTTTCTGTAAGTGTTACCCCACCCTTAGCCTTTGGTTAAAAGAACCATGGCCCACAAGGCAGTGGAGGTCCAGTTATACAGCGCAGGACACTCGCCGTTCATCAGAGCCTCGTCTGCGTGGCAGTGGTCACGACGTGCACGTGGGGTTGATTTGTCTGAGAGAAGCACAGTATGACGCTAAGACGTCTGCGTGCTTTTAACACACGTCCACATCAGACTTTGACCACCATACATACATGATGATTGCAACGTCTTGTCAGATGAGTGCCACTCCCTCAGACATTTAAAATCCATGATCCCAAATGCCTGAGGGAGTATCTATACAAAGATGATATTACAGAGTCTAAGCTTTGTACGACAGCTAAGTCTCTCTCTCGGTTCACAATGTTGAGATCCAGCAACAAGCAAGAGCAAGATAGCCAGCAACAAATTAAACTGCAGACCAGCTTAATGCGGGTACTGGTCTTCCGCTTTATGTTTTTTTAAATCAGAGATTTGCTTCTCCTAGAAAGGTTGCCTTCATCACGGCTTACGGGAGCCCTCTCCACCCCAATACACATATACACACACAAATATACACGGTGCTAGTTGGCCGTTGACCCAGAAAAAGAGTTCATACATACATACATACATACATACATACATACACTCGTGCATACATGATTGCAGCATCTTAAGAGATAATTGCCGTCTCAAGATTTATGTACTGTATTAAGTATCCTTTCATGTGTCCTCAGGTAACTTTTAAGGTTTGCAGTTGACTTACAGGGCCGATGACATACATGATACACTGACTTGAATGTCTTAACGGGGTTGATTAGATCCGAATGAGAAATATTGTCTTTGTGTGCAACCATGCGCCTTCTCGGTCCAGATATAAAGTTGCATACCTTACTGCATATTACACACACTGTGCTATGAGGTCGCTGTGGAACATTGGATGACGATGGTCTGTTTTTGTGAGACTTCAGGTCGCTCACATACCCTGCCTTTGAAATAAGAACGCGATCACACGTTTCATAGATCCAATTTGCAGGGTTACCTGGCAAAAATTCCAGATTTCCCCTCCGAAATGCCCTTTTCAGCCTTTCACGCTCTATTCTCTTAACCCGAAGAGAATCACAGCCATTTTTTTACCAATTTTTGCTAAGCGCCACAATCAACTGCATTTTTTCCCATGTGTCAGTATCAATATACATACACACATACATACATAAACACGTACATACATACACACATGCATACACACATACAAATATACACGCTTACACACATACAAACATGCATACATACACATATACATACACTCATATATACTTACACACTTAATACATACACACACATGCATGCATACACACATACATACACGCATACACCCGCATACACATATACATACGTGCATACATACACACATATATACTTACGCATATAATACATACACACATACATGTATATACACATATATCCATAATACACACACGCATACATATATATATATATATAAGTACACACATACATACATACATACACACATACATACGCACATACATACACCCATATAGACTTATACACTTAATACATACACACATGCATGCATACACACATACATACACACATACACCCGCATACACATATACATACGTACATACATACACACATACATACACTGATATATACTTACGCATATAATACATACACACATACATTTATATACACATATATCCATAATACACACACGCATACATATATATATATATAAGTACACACATACATACACACATACATACATACGCACATACATACACTCATATAGACTTATACACTTAATACATACACACATGCATGCATACACACATACATACACACATACATACATACATACGTATACACATATACATACGTACGCACATACACACAAACATACACACATATATAGTTACGCACATAATACATACACACATACATGCGTATACACATATAACCATAATACATACACACGCATACATATATATATATAAGTACACACATACATATATACACACATACATACACTCATATATACATACATACATACATACATACATACATACATACATACATAACAATCCACAGCCAGTATTATTTCGATGTGACAATTCATGTATTCAATTATCTTTTACTAGTAAACATTGCCTAAATGCTAATAACGAAGGGAATGTTACTTTTAATAATGTTAGCCCCCCCCCCATTATGGGGAGCGTCTATATTTATATTTACAGTTATGGATAACTAACTTCACATCTATTGTACATAATTATATTTTATATACATAGATGCTCCCTATATGGCGAGTATAAATCTAGTAAAAGTAACAGTGTTTCCTATATTATA
Source organism: Euprymna scolopes (assembly GCF_053919585.1). Classification (NCBI taxonomy): domain Eukaryota; kingdom Metazoa; phylum Mollusca; class Cephalopoda; order Sepiida; family Sepiolidae; genus Euprymna; species Euprymna scolopes. The sequence continues at coordinate 24,183,753 of NC_136516.1, read as the reverse complement.
TTTCTCTATTCTACTCTGTATATTGCCTTGGGAAAAACAAAGGCCAAGGGAGGTTAGCCCAACCATAAATCCGGTCTGAAATATATATAAGTACACACATACATATATACACACATACATACACTCATACATACTACATACATACATACATACATACAGGCGGATGGTGAAGCTCTGCAACATCTTTCCGACAGCTCCTGCAGCTGCGCTGGCATCGACCGTATTGGAGTCAAAGCCGAGATTCGGGCCCTGATAAATGGGCAAACCAAGGTTCTCTTATTACCATACCCAGGCCTGCACCTGGTTACCCACAGCAGACGCTGTAGAAAACCAAACTAGGTTTAGAATGCTATTGTCTCAAGAGACTGAAGGTTGCCATCATATTCTGCTGTACTATTATATAAATATCACTCTGTGTGTATATGTGTGTGAGTTCCTTCCTTATAGATTCCGAAACGTCTGAGCCAATCTTTTACAAATTTCACACAAGGCTAATTTATATGTCTGGCAGTGTTCTTATATATGTTTCGTACAGAAATTCATGCGATAAGTATTGAGACCCCCCCTCCAAACCCAAATCCTAACTTTAAAAGTCTTTCTTCTTTTATAGAAAAAAAAAAAATGAATATTTTTACAGGGGAATATTTGACGTTACACCGACCAAGTAAAATAATACAACTTCAACAAATTATTTATTCGAAAAAAAAAAAAAGAAGATTTATTGTCATCTGGGGATATGGCTTAATGGTAAAGGATTCGACTACAGTTCGAATGATCTCCTGTCCAAACCCATGTGTACGTCCTTATTTTATTTTATATTATATTTTTCTTTAATATTAATGAGTTCAATTTACGAGAGAAGGTACCATTTAAAATCGCCGCAAATCGTATCTTCGTTTGCATATTTAAAAACTAAACATTAATCATAACTGACTTTTCCAGAGCATTCATCGCCAAGCCCAAATATAAGCTGACATGAAATTGTAAACAAACATAGACGAAATTTGACGAAAGAAATAATAATAATAATAATAATAATAATAATAATAATAATTATTATTATTATTATTATTATTATTTTTGCGAATTAGTCCTCGTAATGTATAATAATTAATAGAGGATTGATTCTATAATAATACGTAATCTGCATTAAAATATTATGTTTAAGAGTATTATACGATCAGACAACACCGGGCGGACAGCTAGTATAATATATATATATATATATATATATATATATATATATATATATATATATATATATATATATATGTGTGTGTGTGTGTGTGTGTGTGTGTGTGTAAAAATAATATTAATAACCTAGATTATGTATAAATATATATATATATATACATATGTGTGTGTGTATATATATATATATATATATATATATATATATATATATATATATATATATATGAAGGAACTCCTACGCAAAATATCCCTAACTTAATGAACATACACATAATATCATTATCATTATATTAATAGATTTATCACTTCCTTCCTGAATTCGTCCATTTGATTCAATTTAGTTTGATTTAAACAGAACGATGCATTTAATGAACGTCTACAATTGATGGTAATGCCTAATTTACTATTTAATAAATTAGTTTTATCATTGAATTAAATAATTGAGCTTTGGTCGCGGGAAACTTTGGCGAAATGATTTGTATGCGTTAAAGTAGTGGATACATCTGTCTAGATCAGACATTCCCAATCTTTCCTCCATCATTGGCCTCGTCGGCTTTATATATATTCCTCTATTTTTCCCCTACTCCCATACAAAAATGGTCCTGGATATGATCTTAAACTATGTCCGATGGGGAGGCCCCAGCTTGCGAGCTTTGGGGAGTGTGGGCCCACCCTTTAATTGCTATTTCTCCCAGGTCCACTCTGACACGGAGTGGTAGTACCTGTTAGGATCCCATGGATTAAATAGAAAGTGACTTGATAAAGAACAAGCAAACAAACAAACAAACAAACAAAAAACAAACAAATATATTCTATTAAAAAGCTTTTCTTCAAAATCACTGGATTCGGCATTTAATGATCTAAAAAGGTTTTAAAAAATTAAAAAAATCAATTTTCACCCCAAACAAGGCATAGTGCCACTTTGAAGTAGGGGGCTACTATCGAGGACATAAGTTGCAGGGGCATTATGAAGGGAGATGAGTAGAAAGATGTTTGTTCACATTACACTTGAACTTCTGCATATCAGTAGAGTTGAGAAAGCGAAATCCCGGAAGGGAGTTCAGAAGTCTTGCAGTTCTGGGGAAGAAACTATTGGAGTAAAAGGCTTTCTTACACCTAGGGATCTCTACTGTAAAGGGATGGGACTTAGTTGCTTGTCGGGTTTGTCGAGGATAGTTACGTCGAGGAGGTACAAATTCTTGTAGTTCGTCAGAGCACTCACCATTAAAGTACTTGTAGAAGAGGCAACAAAATTTCGTCAATGGGACAGAGGCTGAGCCTAAATGATAGTTCAAGACCTATCAGTATCATCTATTGAACCCTGTCCAGGAGTAAGAGACAAGCAGCAGATGCACCAGCCAAAATGTGACAACAGTACTTCATACATGGGCGAATGGTGGCCTTATAGAGGTACAGAATACTTTGAAACGTAAGTAGTTTTCTAGCACGGTAGAGAGAGCCCACCTTCATTGCAGCAGCCTTGGCAATGCTCTCAGTTTATCTATTCCAGTCCTTGTAAACGTTAGGCCGATGAGTTTAAAAGAAGTACTTTCCGGTAATGTGTTCTTGGCCATTGCTATTGGTGCTAGTGAATGTTTCTTGTAATTATTGAAGGAAACAAGCTTAGTCTTGGCAGCATTGAATGTGTTTGATATGCCGTAAAACAAAAACAACCAACCATTCAAAGTGACGCAAAAACAAGAAGGTAAAAAAGAAACATTTTATTGTTTAGAAATTAGAAATAGTGTTATACGTTTTTATCACAAAAATAAAGAAAATAAAACTGTTTCTAAATATAAATTTATGAAGTTAACCTGCATTATATTTCTTTAGGCGCAAGCCAGAAAAGAAACAATTATCAGGTAGTTTAATTATTTACCACCGACTACATAATTTTCTTACCCCTTGGGTGTAAATATACCCTTGGTTGAGAATCTTAGCTCTAGGCTGAGTTATCCCACATTTACTACCTACAAAGATAGTTTATGAATGTTGTCAAGTAATCATGGACTTATTTCTACAAAAAATATATATTTCGCAAATTGTAAAGCAAATGTAAAAGTTTATAATGAAGACCTTTGAGCTACCCAATAACCGAATGAAATCGTGAATAACATCCACTATTATATATTAGGATAATAAGTAAAGATTGTGCTAACTTGTATGAATTCCGAGAGGGTAACATTAAGTATATATCGGGACGGTGTGGTAGCGAACGGAAATAGATCTGATGCACCAAGTGTTATTGATGCGACAGTTCAGAAATCAACTCCCGAAACAAAACACGCGATGTCGATGATTCAATAAGAAATGAACATGTGTTCAAAAATTGGAAAAAAGTTTCGAGGCAGTTGGAGTCGTGGAGATAAACAGTACAGAACTATTTGACAATGTAGAGACCAGTGAAATTTCGGGAAGACTGTGCGTTTGTCGATCATTTTTAAGTCTAAGTAAGAAAATTAAGTAAGAAAATTAGGTAAGAAAATTAAGTAAGAAAATTAGGTAAGAAAATTAAGTAAGAAAATTAAGTAAGAAAATTAAATAAGAAATTAATTTTAGCTTTTTTCTGGTCTCTCCCCTTATGCATGAACTTCTTTCCCCAATAAAACCTTTGAAGCCGCCAACGAGTCTCAATTGCGTTTCCATACATAACTTTCATTCGCTTAATTTAAACTGCCGATCAGCAGCCACTAGATGATGCATAAGTTTTGAAAAAATATGTCAATTTGAATTTGATTAATCCATTTTGAAATTGATTGTTCTGTTTTGAAGTTGATTTATTTTTGCTACAAAATAAGTCACTTTTGAAGTTGTATCATCATCATTTTGAGCTTGAAATGGTATAGATTGTTTCCGCAATCAACTTAATGTCATATACCTATCGCCTAAATTGTATACCGAATTTCAGGTATGAATAGTCAATGGTCTTTGTTTTATCGCATGTTAAGCATACCGGAACACAAGGACAACATCTCTTGGTATTATCATAAGTTCTTGAATATTCTGAGGAATGTTTGGACAGACATTACATTTGTGAAAATCACATGGTCCACTCATTGTTATACAATAACAGCGTACTATAAAAGATTACTTGTGTTGTCTATATTTTTCTGTTCCCACGTGTTTCTATATAAACAGGGAGTTCCAAAAGTCTTGGCCACATTTCAAGTCCTCATATCTGTTTGAGTGAGAAAAAGTCTGGTGACTTCATTTTCAAACAAGATAGGGGCCACACCACACGGGAGCCTCAAGATTAGACAGTTTCTGAACACAACACTGCCAGACACATGGACTGGACAATCTGAGCTAAATGATCACCATCTCATAATCTGCCCTCACAGATCTCCAGATCTCATATCTGGTAAATTTTTTTGTGGGGACTTATGAAAGGACTGGTTTATGTGCCTCCAGTTCCAAGAGACGTGGACGAGCTGAAGGCCTGAATAACAGAAGCTGTTGCAACCATTGACAATGCAATGCTAAGACGCATTTGGCAAGAATTGGACTATCGGCTTGATGCGTGTCGTGTGATCAATGGTGCTCACATTGGACATCTTTGACCATTCCATGAAAAACTTGGAATTACAGGCTTTCTGAATATACCAGATGTGTTTGTATATCACTAATAGCACTGGTTTACAAAAATAAATTTTTGGTCTGAAGCAAGAATGGGGATAATTGTTTTTTTGTTAATTTGGGCTGAATTCAAATTTGTGAATAGTTTTGCTCTATAACATCTAGTTTTCTGGCTTTTACATAGTCTGATTTTAGTACAAACAGAAAATATATGCGAATATTTTAAGAGTTGCAGCAGCTTATAACAGATAAACCAGGATATATAAAGAACACTGATTGAATCAATAAACTTGGATGACACAATTACACAATTCAAAGTACTACAGATAGTCAAAAGTGTTTTCTTAGAATATCTGGTGTATTTTGCCTCTGGAATGTCATGTAAGCATATCCAACAGAAGTCTCCCATCATGCCGGTGTTCCATTTGCCTTGATAGTTGCTCTCCATATTCGTAATGTCTTGGTGGAATCTTTCTCCATGCTCATCACTCACTGCTCCAAGACTTGTCAGGAAGAAGTTAAAGTAGGAATGGAGAAAATGAATCTTGAGTGGCATTCAGCACTCCATATCCTCGTAAGACTTTAGCAACTTCTCAACACAGGCTTCGTAATCTGGTACACGTGTGTTACCAAGGAATTCACTACAGACCGACTTGAATGCTTCCCATGCTCTCAGTTCCTTTCCTTTAAGTTAAGAAGCTCCTCAAAATCAGCACTTCTCGGATCTGAGGTCCGACAAAGATGCCCTCTTTGAGCTTAGCAGCACTAAAACCTGGGAACAAATTTTACAGTCAAAATAGTGAAAGTAGGCGGTTCTGAGGAGAGATGTGATGGTTCGACGCTGTGCAACTGTTGTGAAGTCCCCATACACATAGCAGAAAGAATTGGCCCTTTTGAGGTATCCTCGACGTTTTAACATGTTTGAAGCCATTGGAGAATCTTAAAATATAACAAAATAAAAGTCATAGGCAAGGCAATAAATATATATATAAAGCTGAATGTGTGTGTGTGTGTGTCTGCGTGTCTGGTCACAAATAGGCTCCTATATGGTTGACTATTTTAAAAAACTGATTACATATAATGATAGAAAATGTATCGAGACACAGGAATGGGTATGTTTGATCTGTCAGAACGGTGGTTCATTAAAATTGTAGGGTCTGCGTTCGCGCCTGGTCCACAAAGTATGGAAATAAAAATAAAAAAATAAAAAAAAACGTTTACAAGTGTTTTTGATATAGATGTACATAATAATACTTTGATAAGTATATTTTAACTTAAATAGGGATGGTATAATAAAATTGTGGGGTCTACGTTCGCGCCTGGCCTCCATAGAATGGAAATAGACACATACTTTAATAAAGACTTTTCATATCTATCTGCGTAAGTATACTTTGATAATTATGTTTCAGTTTGAAGAAATATGGTATAATAAAATTATAGGGTGTTTGTTCGCGCCTGACCTCCACAGAATGGAAATATGCCACAAAGTTTAACAAGGTTTTTGTCATATAGATCCACAGAATATTTGTGATAAGTGTTTCAGTGTGAACAGGTATGGTATAATAAATTATGGGGTTTATCTATTTTATTTTTACTTTCATCATATTTTGCTTTGGTTTTGATACCCCCAAATTCGAAGCCATCTCTTTACAACTCTTCCTTTTCATAACCTATCATACTTTCATAAATAAGAGTCCATTTTCTGTAGGCTGTTTTTGAACCCAGTCAACGACGGGTACTTTTGCTAGTATATATATATATATATATATATATATATATATATATATATATATTCAGAGAGAGAGAGAGACGGAGAGAGAGAGAGAGAGAGAGAGAATGTAATGCTATCACATTTAGTGCATAATAACTTAAAGATAAGCCAGAAGTCTCACAATACTAAAATTAACCCTGAATTTATGCATGCTTTTATGTACCGTATATGCACAAAATGCAAAAAATGCATATCACAAAAACTAGAGGTGATGAGAAAGAACTGATTTCAAATTTGAATTCAGCACCCCCAAATTAGGTAAAAACGGATATTTTTGTGCTTGCCTAAATTTCTTTGTAAACAAGTGTAGTTCTTGAGATATTTAATGATAAAATGTGCCCAAGACTTTTGGGACACCCTGTATAATGGGGTTCCTATATATGTGTGATTGGCTAGTGTTCATGCATCTTATTAGTGTCATCTATATATTCCTGTTCACACGAATGTACTGCCATGTTATATACCGAGTATATAACGCGTGTTTACGAAACGTGTTTGTGATCGTCTAGTTTCTCTCTATATAATGAAGTGCATGTTCTAGAATTTATTTTTTTGGTGTATCGGAATCAGAAAAATAGTGCATATTTTCCGATGCCAAAACGATTCCTTTTATCATCAATTTTATTTGATTTTCATTGAAAACAAACTCTTGCACTGCTGGAATTAATAATAAAATAATAAATATTTATTGATTTTAAACTACTAGTAAAACTTAAATCTATAGATCACCTCTCCACAAGTGTTTTTTTTTACATTTGAGAATATATGTATATATATATATATATATATATATATATATATATATATATATACATACATATATATATATATATATATATATATATATATAGCTTAGAGCGTTAGAGGAAAAGAGCAAGCTCAATTCTATGAGAGGAGACTTATCTGGACATTATAAAGCTCAACAAGTATCAATGGAGCTTATATATGAAGACAATAGGAGTTGGAAATGAAGACACAAATATATATTGGTGGATATAGATTGGTTCATTTATTCAATAAGGGAATACAATCGATTAGTTGGGGAAGAGAATATATAATACGCTCCTCCTTTATTTAGAATTCGACCCCCAATATCATCTATAATTTTAATTTGTTTTGATCTATTTCGTTCCTAATGAATCCACCTGGCATCTTCTCTACTCTTCCGATGAGAAGCATTAGGCTTCGAAATGCCTTGGCATAAAGAGTCCCCTCTATGCCCCAACTAATCGATTGTAATACCTTATTGAATAAATGAACCAACCTATATCCACCAATATATAGTTCTGTGTGTTCATTTCCAACTCCTATTGTCTTATATATATATATATATATATATATATATATATATATATAGGCACCGCCAAAACTGGGGGGGGGGTAAGTACTTTTTTACGGACCGTCTTTTTAAAAATCTACCAAAAATCAGGTAATTATCCGATCAATACGTAATTTTCAGCGATTATTAAGAGAAGAATGAACTTTATAACAGTGTACTTATTTTTCATAAACGATATTTACATATATATTTTTTTTGCTTACAACCCCCCTTGTTTTGAGGGGGTACAAATATGCTTAAAATAATCATCTGAAACTGAACACAACATATTGTGTTGTTGTAAGGGACAGAATTATAGATAAAAAAAAATGTTTGCATACCTTATTTTGACGTCTGAATATCAGAACTTCGATTGTGTTTAATTATCCCGCTTTTGAGTTTTGGAGTGTGAAATTCGGTGAATATGTTAAGTAAAATAATTAATTTAAGTCAAGCAAAACAAATTTTTTTTTTAATATTTATACGAAAAAAGCCATTTTAAAATCTTTGATAAATAAATTAACCATTTTTTTAGCGAGCCGAATAATGCATGACCATTATTAAACAGGGCATGCTTTGAAGAATTGATACAAAAAAAAAATTCGATAAATATTGTGCCCTTTGTGTTAAAAATAGCATCATTTTTTCAATCCCGTTTGAAAACGTTTGCCGCCTTTCGACTACGGTGGACCAAACGCGCTGAAATAAATTTTTTTTATTCTGCTTTAAATTGCCCTCCCCCCATTTTGGGGAGCCTGGCCACCACACACATACACATCAAAAACCAAACTCATACAAATGGTCACCTATCTGGTACTGGCCAGCCTCAGCGTTAATAATACATTGAAATTTTCGTCACTGAAAAATAAGTTTTTTTGGTCTTGTTGGTCTTCCATAGTTTGCTTTTTATTAAACACAAACGTAAACATTGTCGATCTAGACTCTAGATCGACACGAAGTAACTGGTTGCCTATATGAATAAGTAGAATTATTTGAAATCCAGGTACTTATATTATAATATTTTTGCATATTCTCATAGAAAATCATCCTAAATCTTAGTTAGACAACAAATAAATAAATGAATTAGTTCAAACACCTTTTTTTAAAAATATTTATGTACGTTTTTTCTGTAAGACAAAAAAATGTCAATTGTTAACTTTTTGGGAAAATTTAACATTTAAAATTTAATTAAAAATAGTAGAAAAAGTTTTACATTATTTTGTTTTCTATATGATAAAATTCAGGGTTTTATCTTTCTGGAAAAAAAAAAGTTACTCACAAATAATGGATTTTAATAAATGTAATTTCGTTTTAAAAAACAACAACAACTTGATTTTTCGGCCATTTTTGGCGGTGCCTATATATATATATATATATATATATTAACATGTGTTTTTTAGGGGAAAAATACTAATTTTGTAATTAAATATTTCGAGATTTATAAAGTATCAGAATCGGAATCGGTAAGTGTATCAGAATCGGGAATTTAGTACGGAATCGGGAAAAATATTACAATCCTTCCATGACTAGTTCATTTTTATGTGATTGTCTACTGTTTATGTATATTTGTACGTATCGATATAACGTTTCAGCGTGTGGGTGTGTGGGTGTGTGTGTGTGTGTGTATATGTGTGTGCTTGGTGTTAACTCATATAATAAGCAATTAAAACGGACAAGAACTTACCGACAGTTCATCTTAACAAAGAGACGGATGACATCTTTCTGAAGGTTTACATCTGGATAAACCGGGGACCATAGGTCTTGATTGATGAGTCTGCAAAAACTGCAATGAAGATTCATCCCAAGGAACGAATATCAAGACTCGGATTATATTTTCATGCAACGTTTTATTTCCAGATGTTTTATTTCCAGATGTTCCTTGGAAGTTACACGATTTACCTTGTTTCTACATTCTTGTTATTTTCTACGCCCGATATCTTCCATGGCGAATAGGGATCAGTATCTGCCTCCTATCTAACCCAGCCACTAATTAATCTGGAAACAATACTCCATGCATGGGCGAATGTTGGTTTTGTAGAGATACAGGGTACTCTTAAGCGCGAGTAATTTTCTAGCTCGATAGATGTTGATGGATGATGCAGAGATGGGGAAAGGTATCAAGCTACATAAAGTTTTCATAATTTTCGATTTTTTCATAAACAAGACGAAGTCTCTTGTCTTTGGGCAATGTCTACACACATATTCTAATTTTGTATTAATACTATTCGAATGAAAGTGGGAAAAAGTCGCCGGAGTAACGCAGGAAAGTGTGGAGACTAATTAAGAAAAAACACCCGGAATTTTTATAATTTCGATTCTTTCAAATATTGTCCTCGTCTGAGTGTTATTCTAGTATAACCCCTTGGCATAACAGAAACAGTATGCATAAATTCATTTCAAAATGACACTCTTTCGGAGGTTGAAAGTTCAATCCTCATTGCGGGCGATACTAAGAATGCAATTGCGATTTTTACCCAGTCATGACCAACGAAAAGAGGGTATGATATCTGTGGGAATTAAATAAGGGTTCCGAATTGTTCCTAATTTCTACCCAGTCATGGCTGACAGAAGGAGAGCATGCCACCCTTGTTAATTAAATAAAGGTTTTCGTTCGAAATTACTTGCAGATTCTCGAATTCGAAAGAAATTCCTGAGTGTCACAAGATACCCCTGAAGAAAGTCGGAGGTTATATCGGCCAAAACGTTGTGAGAATAGCACTCAAGACGAGAATAGTTGTCTGAATAATACAAATTATTAATCCAAATCTAAAAAAAACAGAAACGTCCCCAGAAAATCTTGATTTTAAATTCGATCTGAAACCGTCAGGCGGGGTTTCGACGGCATAAACAATAGCAAACTACCTACGAATCTCTGTTATATTCCTTTTGTTTGAAGACTGATACAGGTTTTTAAAGTAATAAGCAGCGAGGTTTACATACAGTACCTGGAGATTTCAAAATGGCTACCCATGATAACAACAATAACGCCTCATTCAGATCATTTGAATTATTTTGATTATTTGGACAACGATTCTGATCTTGGATACTATAACTACACAATTCCAGTCGACGTAATCCTCAGGAGTCTTCAGGTTCGAGTCCAACATAAAGATTCCCGAGTTTTAAAAAACGCAACTGTGTTTGTTTTAATAATCTTTCGTTCTGTTTATATTTTTTTACTCCAACTGGCTCTATGTTTTGTCTGGAGCAATTTTCGTAGTACAGATAGATATAGCTTTTTATTTTCATAATTTTCGATTTTTCATATACAAAATAAAGGCCCTTGTCCTTGTGGCATATCCATTGTTTTCTTATTGTTTTGGTCGAATGAAAGTGGGATAATTCGACAGAAGAATGCTGGAAAGCGTGGTGACTAATTTCCCCCCCCCCCCAAAAAAAATATATGGAATTTCTTTTATTCTGATTCATTCAACTATTGTTCCCGCTTTGAGTGTTATTCTAAGAAGGCCCCGTGACGTAAAGATTTTTGAGTTACAAAAAAACAAAGGAAACAAAAACAAACAAAAACAAAAAACAAAAACGCAACTGCGTTTGTTTTAGTAATTTTTGTTGTTTATTTCTTTACACCAACTGGCTTCATGCATTGTCTTGGGCAACTTCGATAACAAAGATAGATATAAAATGACATTTAAAAAATATTTTTTACTTATATTAAGTTTAAGATCAAGCAGTCTGTTGTAAGATGTGTTTCTTGCGCGAAGAAAACGAATCTAAAACGGTCATCTATTCAATCTGATCGAAAGTGTCCGATTTTGCGAAAAGGTCAAAACAGTTCGTAAATTGTTCAGATTTAATTTGACTCCCAGACAGAAAAAAAAAGGAAAAACGAAACATAATATCGATTTATTCGTATGCAAAACAACATATTTAATAAATAGAAAGAACGATGTCACCTCTTTTGAACTTCCAATTAAGTGCTTAGAAAAAAACACGAGATATTCTTGTCAAGTTAATGGAAGGTGTTGGGTTGCGATTTTGTCATCCGCTTCTTCTAATAACATTTCATATCTATATTAGATGTTTATTTACTTTATAAAACAATATTTTTCTTTTGATTTTGTAGAACGCATTTATTGATTTGTAAACATCTCAAAAAGCATATTAAACTAAATCATCTTTTTCTCAATGGCCTCAATCATCACGTATTAGACCAAATGTACTGGTTAACTACCAAGTGCTCGAGGACAGATGAAAGAAGTTTTCGTTGCAGTAATGGAGCATTGCGTTTCAGTCGAGGACACGTCTTCGATAATCAGTCTGATAGAGACGTCGCTTTTGTGTTATTAGTTTCGTTGAGTTCTAGTGTTAGAATATTCGGGGCGACATTGCTGATTTCGCTTAATCCCCTTTTATTATTAAAAAGTAAAATGTCAGATAACGAACATTATTATTATTATTTTGTTAAATGTTATGCAGAAAAAGGTATGCAGAGAGAATGTTTTGAAAGAAGGAATGTAAAGCCGTTTCACAAGTAAGTCGGATTCTACCTTTATAGGCGACTACGTGTGAAAAGAAAGAAAAGGCTTGAAGTTTCGTTCCAAATTCTGCAGAAGGGCAGGTCCTGTAGAATCAGCAGAAAAGAAAGTCCTGTAAAGTCAGCAGACGAGCAAGTCCCAAAATATCACACACACACTAAAGTACTCTTAAAGCTGCAGCAGTTCACCGATACGATCACACTGACGTCGATCCTAGAAAAGACGCCCCCATGTTCCAAACACACTCCCTTTATCCTTCCGGCGTTCGTCCTCGGCCAATCAGCAGCCAAAGAACAGTCACGTGGGGCCCAGTGATGATCGCACAATCTACAAGATGAGGACAGCGCCATTTTGGAATTTTTTTCATGTTTCGGCCATGCACGTACGCACACCGTAGGAGCGTTCCAAGGTAAGGAATGACGCGCAGACACGTGGGCCCTTCCTCCCTTCATTTTCTTCGACTCTACACCCCCCCCGGTCTCAAGATCACACATGCGGCATTGCGGCCGCGGTCGTTTGATGCGGGCGCTCCTACGGAGAGGGATTAGCTGGGCTTCTTCATCTCCACCAGTGCCACCCGGGTCAGTGTCCACAGTCCTACCATCCGGCTGCATTTCATCTTCCTCCGAGCTACCTGGGTCAGTGTCCACAGTCCGGCTGCGCATCATCTTCATCTTCATCCGAGCTCTCAGAAGTGGTGCTGGAGCTATCGCCATCCGTGCTGAGGTTCTCAGCCATAGGCCGGATCCACATTTCATCATTGGATGATTCATTACTTTCACTGTTCACCATTTGGTTTATATCAAGGGCGGGCCGGACATCCCTTACATGGCGTGGGACACCATCAACCAGCACAGCCTGCTCACCGATTATGCCGGTGATCCGTCCCTGTCTGAACCTGGTCGTGCATCGGTTATTGGGAGGCCTTACCCAGACGGTGCCCCCTGACTTGTACCGTCCTTGCGTCTTCTTCTTATTAGGCGGGCAGGCGTCAATGCCCTTAACACACACTCGATAGCGATGTATCGCATTAGCAGGTGCACGTTCAGCAGTCGCGTCATCCTTTGGCGTTGTATTGTACCTATATACCGCCTCCGCAATCGCGCATTGCTTCCTTGCTGCTATCCGTTTCACACTTCGGTGGCACCGCTCTGCTATACCGTTGCCACTCGGCACATGCGCACACCTGTGTCTAAGCCGGGTCCCCCACTCGTCCATGAAACGCCTGAATTCCCCGCTGCAAAAGGCTGTGTCGTTGTCTATGAGAATCTCTTCGGGTGGCCCCCGCTCGTAAAATATAGACTCTAATTGGCGGATGATACTAGCCGAGTCCTGTCTTGTTAACAGTCGCCAGATCGCAAACCTCGTCGGTCCGCAATCGATTAGTGTGAGGAAGTACTGACCACCATAGTGGGTTATGTCCATGCCCAGCCGGCTCCAAGTCCCGTCGACTTCCAGCCGACCTTTCTGCCATTTGGTGGGAGCCGGGTCGATTGACTGGCATATTTGGCATTCCTTGACCACTGATTCTACTCTGTTTTTGGACACTGACAGGTTGGTTAAGTGTGCGAAATAATATGTCCGTCTCACTCCGGGGTGTCCAGTGTTGTGGTGTACCCTCTTGATTTCATCCGTCTCCTCAATAGAGGCAGCACATAACGATCCTGGTTCGGCTTCTCTCTTCATTGCGTCGAAGCACACGGGTGAGTTTATCTGCAAGATTGCGGGTGGAAGCGACAAGCACCGCGTTCACCGATTGGTTGTACTCTTCCACCAACTTCCTTAGTGTCTCCAACCTTCGTCTGATTAGCATTTCGGTAGCCGCCTTGGTACGCACTCTCGCTTTGCCTGTTAGTGTGTCAACTATCCAGTGGTACACGCACAGCGAATCTGTGTGTAAGCACAATTCTTTAACCTTCCACTGGAGTGCCATATATACTCTCTTTATCGCCGCATCCAACTCCGCTAGGTTGATGTGAGTGGCATCATCCAGTGGTCGCAATCAGCAAGCGTCCTCAATCACAGACCCGTTCATCTCCAATAGTTCCCCGATCGCGAGGGAGCTCGCATCCACCCACACATTTAGTCTGTCTACCTGGACGCACCAATCTCCTTTAGCGGGGTCCTCCTGCTTAACTCTTGTGATGGTTTCTTTTACCATGCGAAGCAACAGATTGTCCACCGTCTCGTCATCCCAGCCTTTGGTAACTGCACTCGCCCTCCTCTTCATGCTGGCTGTTGCGACCCGGGTCCATCCACATACTGGTAAGTGTCCTACCAGTTTTCCACGCAGGGAAAATATGACCCGCCTCGTGAGGATATGGGGCACTTCGGGGACTGCAGTTCCGCGCCCCCACCTCAAGGTCCCTCGCTCCTGTTGAACGCTCAACCCCAAAACACGAGCGCCATCCTCCAAGCGTTCTGGATCCTTACAAATCAGTCCAAGTTCGGCAAGCTTAGCCCTCACACGTGATGATGGCACAACGTCTTCATTCACGTATATGTCGTCAAGGTATGCTGATGTCCCCTCCTTTACGGTCTTATCCTGTGACAATACAGCATTGACGATCGTCTTCATGATTTGGGGCGCAACGTTCAGCCCAAAGCCCAATCGCGTGAGGCAATACCTCCTACCGGAAAACACTACCGTCTGAAACGGCCACAGTGTCTCGCTAACCCGGACCTGCAGATATGCCCTTCTAAGGTCCAACAGGGAC
The DNA here is from genome assembly GCF_053919585.1 of Euprymna scolopes. Taxonomy (NCBI): domain Eukaryota; kingdom Metazoa; phylum Mollusca; class Cephalopoda; order Sepiida; family Sepiolidae; genus Euprymna; species Euprymna scolopes. The sequence continues at coordinate 24,168,681 of NC_136516.1, read as the reverse complement.
ACATTAGAACCCAGCTGGCGCCATTCTCGCAGTTTGCTAGCACACACGTCGGCATCGCCTGTGAACGCATCAACATATGAGTTCAGTTCTCGGTAATCCATCACCGGCCTGACTTTTGCTTTGTTCTGTTGAGCAACTGCCATTAATGGGATCAGACCCTTGGGGGGTCCAAGTTTTTTGTAGGGGTAGGGAATCAACCAGCCATCCTCGATCCATCTGCGAAGTTCTTCTTCGTACGCGGGCCTCATGTGGTCGGGAACATGGTATTCCGTTATGCCATTTTGCAGTTTGGCCGGTTTTTTAATCCTACCCATGTCGGGAAGGACAAATATGTGTGCGTATTGTCCTTTCCGACATGGGTAGGATTCAAAAACTGTCCTTTTCGCACGATCTATGACTTTTTCTTTTCTTACATTTTTATTTCAATTATCCTGAAGATGTCCTCTGAAATAAGGACGAAACGTTGATTTTTTAATACTAATTTCATTCGGTTTTTCTATTTTTCTTAAAACAACGTCAACCACCGCTGGTATTTTTTCATTCCTTATACATATATATATATATATATATATATATATATATATATATATATATATATATATAGAGAGAGAGAGAGAGAGAGAGAGAGAGAGAGGAGAGGGAGAAAGAGAGAGAGAGAGTAAAGGAAAAAGAGTAAGAGAGAGAAAGAGAGGGAGAGAGGCAGGGCGAAACAGAGAGAGAAATATACATTCGTCATTATTATCGTGTAGAATTTATACTTTCATCGACTCACATTAATGAATTGGTAGAATTGTAGAAGATATTCGATATTCACGTTTTATTTACATTTACTGTCCGTTAATTTAGTTTACGACTGGAATGGATCCACAAAAAATCATAGCTCGAAAGATAGTAAGTTCTTGGGGCGAATCCTTTTAGTAGATGGAATTTTAAAAGTCATTTACGCTAAATAAAATGTAAAGAAATAAATGTAACAGATTTTCTTTTCTTCGCATACACACATTCAACACATCAGAATATTAGTTTCAAATATCGGTAAAACTTCTGCGATAATTTCTTTAGGTATTTCGGTTCTTGAAAGCTCGTATTGCGTCATGAGATTTAGTTGGAAGCATTTTACATATTTTTCGGTTTTAAGTTATACATTATACTAGCAAATGCACCTGGCGTTTCCCGGTATTAAACGTAATGTTAAGTTCTTTGAATAAATGAAAACAAAACAAAAACAAAACAAAAAAAAACAAACAAAAAAAACAAGGCATGCAAGTATTATGTTTTTCTAAATAGTTTACTTCTTGTAAGTAAAAAAAAGACACTCAAGCTGAAGTCGAAATCAAAACATAATATAATAACAATTTTTAAAAAGGTTTTCTTATTACTTATTCATAACATGAGAAAGCTGTCATGTGAACGATTCGCGCATTCCTGAAATCAGTTTTCATTCGAAAAAAAAAGGGCTCTAAAAGTGTTATGATTGAAAAATTGGTACGTGGGGGTCGTCGGATTTTATTTGTTTTTCAACTGTTTAATGAATGCGTATGCGTAAATCGTTTACACGAGAGGTTGAAAAGATTGTGTTGAGTTTGAAAAGAACATATCAAGCTGGCCTACTGGTTATCGTACTCGACTAACTTTTAGATTTCTGTTTCAATCTCAGTCCGAGTATTTCTTTTTACTTACAGGAAAAATTAAACTCTTTAGAAAAAAACAAAACAAAACATAATACTCGCATGCACACGCCTCGGTTTTTGTATGGATTAAAATATATTTAAGCGTATTTTAAAGTCGGGCAACGCTGGCGGCCTGTTAGTATTATAGTTCTTTATCAAGTTATGGTTAGTGTGGGGAAAGGGTAAGCGTTTAGAGTTATGGCTAAGGTTAGTATTTAAGGTAAAGGTTAGAATTAGATATACTAGTATAATGAGTTAGGGTTATAATTATATATCATATTTGGGTATCGGGTTTGGGTTAAAGTTTAAGGTTAAGGTTGGGGTTAGGTTTTAAGGTTACGGATAGGATTAAGATTTAAGGTTAGGTTTACGGTTAATGTAAAGGTTAGATATTTTACCTGCGTATTGGGTTAGGATTTAAGTTAGGGTAAGATTTTAGGGTAGCGATAAGGTTAGGGAAAGGATTTAGGGTAAGGATTAAGGTTAGCGTTAGATATCATAACTACGTATCAGATTAGGGTAAAAGTTTAAGGTTAAGTTTATTGTTAGAATTTATGGTTTAGAATAGGATTAGGATTTACAGTTAAGCTTATGGTGTGCATAGGGTTAGGGTTATGGTGTAACATAGTGGAAAAATATCAGCAGCAGCGAAGAATGGATGGTTTGTGAAAGGATTAGCAGCAGCAGCAGAAATACGCGCATATGCAAATTAGGAAGTGTACGCGAGAAGAAAAAAGAACAAAAGGAGAAAAAATGGTGACGCCGAAAGAGACGGACGTGAAAAACAAAGATGAGAATGAGCCGGCTGTGCCCAGCATGCGGTAGGAAGAAAGATAAACACGTTCCAGGCTAAAATGGATAGGTGGCAGCGAGGGATTTTTAAATGGTGCCGAAAGTAACCGTAATAAAAAAAGCTTTGTTAAAAAAGAAGAAATGCGGATTTTTATTTATTTCCTTTTTTGTTGTGTAAATGTGTCGGTCACGTTACAATGGTAAAGGTTTAGGGGAGTGGTTATTATTTAGAATTTTAATTAATGTAAGGACTAGTATTAAATATTATACTTGCATGAATGTTGGAAAGAATCAGTGAATGTCGGGACAAGGGTATTTATACGCATCCACCACATACGACGTCCATAATATAAGTTGTCAGAAATGTTTTTAGACTCGGAATTCCAAGATAATTCAGGGATAAAAATCTGTATTGAAACCGTTGTGGTCAGAGAAATGTATACCATGTAACAAAGTTCCAGCGACGAACATATGTTTCCAATATCAATGTTGAAATCGGTATTGTTGGAGAAAAACTTACAATGTGATAATTATCTAGTTAAAACACGTTATTGTATCGAATACGGCAAAAACGTCGGTCTCCTTTGTTAGGAGCCCTATCTATCAAGGCATAAAGACTACTCCAGGATAAAGATTATACGTTTGTGATGTGTATATACTTGAGTAGTCTAAGTGTTTATGTGTGTGTGTGTGTGTGTTAGACATGTATTTCGACATACCTTTTAAACTGTATCATTTGTCCTCTGTCTTTTGGTCCATAGATGAGAATTTCATCTGTTCTTGGATCGAGCTGGAACCTGTTGGACGAAGACGTTTCGAACTATCCAAGACGATGATTGATTTTATATAATATTTTATTTCACTTCCCAAGTGTCGATGGCAGAAGAATAGAAAGTGAGTATCTCTGGCCTCTGGGTTTCTCTGTCTCCATTTTCAAACACGTTACGTCCTTCCCAGTGGGTGTGGGACGATCCGTTAACCCATCCGCTCTGTATGACGTCCGAATTCCAACTCAACGATCTGTCCAGCTAACCAGAAGATGTGAGAGACGACACGTCCTTCCGGTCAGCTGTTTTAGACCTTCCGGTGCAAACTTGACCAGTTCACCGGGTCTGACATGTTTTGATATGTTTTGATTACCTTATCAAAACATAGTTCCACATCTCTTGTTTACTTCTCCAGTTAAATAGATACATACATAGCTAGATATAAAGAAAGATAGATACACAGAGAATTAGATAAATAGACAAATAACAAATAATTTATTTTTCTGCTCGCCAACTATATAACAAGGATTAAATCACGTCAGGTGCCTCGAGAGGTAACGTCTTAATGATCGGTAACAGTGGAAATTGGGTAGAATTTAGTTATTCAAAAGGACAACTCGAAAAGCACTTGTTTACATTAGTCTTGAAAACGGCAATGTTTTAGTAAGTTGGAAAGCAGCTCCGTGGTATTGTGTTCGACAGTCAGGCAAAAGAAAATAAGGTGATTTGTTACTTGACAGTTGGAAAGAAAATAATATTATGTATTCAGGTTTAATAGGTCATTTTAGCAGACACGTTACCCTATACTGGCTTAAGCAGGGTGCTATGCATATTCTTTAAGTGATGTGTTCATAATCATAACACTAAGCTAGACACTCCACCAGACTAGATGAATTCTTGTCTTGGAATCCAGTAAGACAAAGAGACCAAAAGGAATATATATATATATATATATATATATATATATATATATATTTTAGTTAACTGAAAAATAAGTAAGAGGAAAATTAATAGCTTCACTTCTTTAATGACTGAACGTTACCGCATAATCACGTTGACAAACCGGTTCCCGCTGGATCACCGAAGTTAAGCAACGTTGAACCTGCTCAATACTAAATGGGTGACCATTTGGGATTTTCAGGTGCTGTATATGCTCTCCGCTTATCTCGGCATTGTTTCCAGTCGTCCTGGACTTCTCCTCGCCACTGGACCGAAACAGTGCTGATTCAAAAGATGTGTGGTTGGCGATTGCGCAACCCTTGCCTCACAATTACACGCGCTACTGCCCCTACAGATGAAAAACCGATGACAAAGATTTTCCCGAGTATCAGTACGCTGTATATAAAATTTCGAGTCTATAGGCTTAAAATTGACAGAGTTATTGCGTAGGGAAATGCACACAGACACAGACACGTTAACTCTAGGTTCAATCCTTGGCTTGGGAGATATGCTAGTCTAGCGGCACTGATGAGTTGTGATACAACGAAACAGGACTGTATGTCGATGACTACATATATATATATATATATATATATATATATATATATATATATATATATATATATATATTCGTGTGGTTATGTAGTAAATTGTTTTCATTCTTGATGTAAGTCTGCACTCTTAGGATTTTCTTGTGTTTTCTTTTTGTTATTGATTCGACGTTATTACGTGTAGTTTGTGAAATGCCTTCCACGTAAAAAGCACAAAACTAAAGACGATCGCATTTGCTAATTTGACAGACAAAACACCAAGCAAAAGAAAAAGCGTTATCATTATCTCCTAACACGATCGACAAGATTTGATGCAGATTATAATTAAAAAAAAAAAAAAACGTGGCTGCATTCTCGCGATAATGTCGAAATAATTATCGTTTAATAATTTACTGCTTGTTATATTGTTGATAATATCATTGGATACATTATCGATGTTGTTTCTGCAATTTAAAAGAACTTTGGCAGGGTAATTTTGTAATTATTAGTAATTGAATTGTCTCACGCAATGTGGTAAAAAAGTAAAACGGACTGACACCTTATTTGTCAGGGGGAGTCAACAATATCGCAATATTTTCTAAGTGCGATTTTACTTTAAGAAAGCAGTTTAAACCGTGGAAGTTAACTGCTGTAGATAGTAGAGTTGTGTAGACACGACTACTTAATCTGATTATATATATATATATATATATATATATATATATATATATATTTATTTAGTTGTATTAGGTAAAAATGTCTTACTTGTTGTGTCTGCGACAATATCCATTATTGATTTCGGAAAAAAAATCCCTTTTAAAATGGTGGACGTAACAGATCGATTCAAAGCATGCTAGATGATGGAGCGGAAGTTAGATAGCTGTGTGGGGCCTCGGAGCAAATGTGAGGAGGGGAGGATTTATGTATGGTCTGATTAGGTAATTAACATGTTTATATTTTTATTTATTTTTTAATATATTTTTTTTAGTTTATAAATTGTTGCTTAACGTGAGCTTTTTTTAAAAATTTGTATGTTCCCTATTTTATTGTCTTTATTATTATTATTATTATTATTATTATTATTATTATTATTATTATTATTATTTATTAATTTATTTTTTAATTTTTAATTTTTTTAATTTTTTTTCTGGAGTAAATATAAAGTTATATACTTTTTAAGTATATATAACTTATAACTGTTAAAAAAAAAGGAAGACTGAGTTTTTTTCGTATCCATGGTAATAAGACGGACGCAGGGAAAACTTTTAATGGAGACTGAAAAAAGAAAATTAAATAATAAGGAAGTAGAGTTTGCCAACCCGGTTTCGCCCTCACCTTTCAAAGCCCAATCGTGTTTTTTTTTTGTGTAGGGAAACGAATTCAAAAGGGGGAAGGACTAAATTAAATCTATCGCAATGATAATTATACAATGGAGAGGAAACAGCTTAGAGACTAATCACGTCCAAACCAAAAAAGACAAGTCCTTTGCTTACAGAGAGAAGGTTTCTTTAAACGGACACGAATAGTCTCCATGACCTTCAGATGAAATAACAATTTTTGGAACTATTTTACCATATTTGTCCAACATTTTCTGATGTATGTCTATTTAGCAGTTTTGCATGGTGCTGAACTCAAAGTTAAATACTTAAATTGACTTATGGGGCTAAGTGGGGGGGAACAAATGATAGACTTAGTCATTTCATTTTTTGCATGGTACAGAACTCAAATTTAGATATGTTAAGGTCTAAAACTGCACCGTAAGCTAAACAGTATACTTTCGATTCTCAGTAGTGGCGCAAAAAGACTTTAAAAATCATTACTATATATTGGGTATAATCTATCTATATATCTGTAAAAGGGAAAGTATGTGTGTGTGTGTGTACATTTTCCTACGCAATAACTCTGTCAATTTTTAGTCTACAGACTCAAAATTTGATATACAGGGTACTGAGATTTAGGAAAATCCATGTGATCGGTTTTTGGCCAGAAATTTGACGATTAGGGGGTCAAAGTTCAACGATTTGACCTTTGAGAACTCTACCAAACTCCTCCGACAATTTTGGGTCTACGCACTTGAAATGTTAGATATAGGTTCCTCGGACATGGATCTTACTTAATAACTCGATGTAGCCCAAAACAATAAATATATCAAGGGGTTATAATAGGGGTCAAAGTTTAAAAGAATTGACCGCTTTTTATTTTGCCCAACATACACCTTCAAATACCCGGGCAACGCCGGGCATCCATGCTAGTATAATATAATATAATAATAAATACGAAATTTGCATTAATCAAAACATCATATCTAAGCGTATTTTAAGACCGCGCAATGCCAGGCATTCTGATAGTTAACTATATATTCTAACATTCATAATGCTCGCTAATTTAGGAAATATGAGGTTTTTGTGAGGCAGATTTTGTGTGGGCGCACACTCAAATGCTAACATTTACTTAAAACAAATTAATACTAATATGCGCATGGTATTCATCGACGTGCCAGGAATATATATTGAAAAATTTGTAATTCCTTGTTTTATAGTTTACTCAGTACACATCTATCTAGAGGAAGACCTATAATCAGTAGTGGAATGAGTCCGTAACTGAATGGTAACGTTTAATGCTGCCAAATACTGATCTTATGTCCTTTAACAATGTAAAGAAACCTTCCTAACAACTGATTCTCATGACTAAGTGAATCCTTATCTAAAACGTTCGTTGTCGCAATAAGTAATACTTTGTTTTTATTTAGCTTCTTACGTTAAGTGGCTTCGTGTATTGTCTAGCTTTTTCTTTAAAATACATCCAATAATAACATGCAAATGATACGGATACTGTTAAATACTGTTTTGAGCAGAAAGAGATTTTATGCAATCATTTCATTAAAAAAAAAATCAAATTTTAATAATTATTGTCAATTATCACGTCGACGCTGAAACGACATTGACCAAAACGAAACGGAGCAATATAAAAAAAATGCAATAAAGCTAAGCAAACGAAAAGCAATCATTTAAATCCGCAAGATTTTTGTTTGAGATTTTTCTTGTAATGTTATTGAAGATTGCAACGATTTTAATTAATTAAAACTCCTCCATAAGAGATAATAATACATTGTGTTTAGTTTTTTTTTCTTACAAGGGAGTTACCGCTTATCAAGGCTTGAAGGCCAATCAAGGATAAGGATTAATGAATGGTAGTGGTAGGTGGTATTTTAGTAATCGTTACTAGAGTAGATTGAGTAAAATTTGGATTATTTAAGGGGCCGGTTCAACATAAACTTGTTTACATTGGACTTGAAGGCGACCATATTATAATTTTAATGAAACATTTTATTCTTCTTTATATGGAAATCTTGCACGACAGATGACAAATTTAATGAAACATTTCTTAATTGAAAGAGTTACTTCGAATCTTGTGCAAATCTTGAGATCATGTGTTTCTTTTCTTTTTATTTCTTCATTTTTCTCAATTACTAAATAAATATTTATATCCTAACCTAATATTATTAATATTATGTCTAAAATATAATTTCTCTTTTCCTTTAGTGTAGAAACAGCAATTTCTGGGCTGTAGACGTTAAATTAAATATACAAAGACATATATTTTATTTTTTTTCCTTTTTATTCATTTATTCTTTGAATAAACAAATTTAATTCAATGATAGTTTTAAATATTTAGCCACTCTGGTTAAAATACACAATATTCAGAATATTTTCCGATATTATCAATAAATAGAGGATATATTTGGATTTTGGTTTATCTAACTATACCCTTCTTTAAATAGTGTCATTTTCACAGTTTTTATTTTTAATAAAATAGTTATTATTTGGGCTTTCTTCAAATATTCAAATAATGACTTTTTGTTTCAAGTTCTTTTTCTAATCCATGGATCTTTCAAAAGAAAATAAATTGTCTTTAATGTTTCAAAATTAAGCATTTACATTGTTAAATTTTAATATTATTTTTTTAAATCTCGGATATTTTTTCCAAGAGAATAAATTTTCTTCTAAAAATTGTTTAAAGTCCCCGAAATGTCTTAAATATTATGTCTACTTAACTAAGAGATCAATTTCTAAAGTTTGAAAGTATGCTAAAGTAACGTGTATTTAGATTTAAAGTTTTTCGCGATATTCTTATATCGAGTTATCACAAAGGAGAATAATGGAATACTGTACGTCAACACAATTTAAAGTATTGTTGTCACATTTCGGCTGGTGCATCTGATATTAGTCTCTCGCTCCTAGACAAGCTCCAAAAGAGAGTCGCCAAACTGATAGGTCCTGAACTGTCATCTAAGGTTCAACCTCTGTCCCATGGACGAAATTTTGCATCCCTCTGCCTGTTCTACAAGTATTTTAATGGCGAATGCTTAGACGAACTGCAAGCACTTGTGCTCCCTCGACGTAAATACCCTCCACAAACCCGACAAGCAGCTAAATCCCACCCCTACATAGTAAAGATCTCTAGATGTAAAAGATCTTTCTACTCCAGTAGTTTCTTCCCCAGAACCCCTAGATTTTGAAATTCCATTCCGAGTTTTTGCTTCCCCAACTGTACTGAAATGTAGAAGTTCAAGTGTAACGTGAACCGACATCTTGCTGCCCAAATCCCTACATAGTGCCCCAGTAGCTTATGTCTATGATAGTAGCCCTCTACACCAAAGTGGCAATGTGCCTTGTTTGGGATTGAAAATGTAATAATAATAAAAAAATTCATATATTGTTGCTCTTTTTGATTTAAAAAAATATATATTGTCATTCGTTTTAATTTAAAAATGTTGTACGTTTTAATCAAAAAAGTATTGTTCTTGGTTTTAATTTTAATTTGATTTTTTAATATTTTTTATTTCTTAAATTCATATTTCATTTTTATCAACATTTGTTTGTTTCTGCTTCAAACATACGTAATTTGACATGCATATTTTTTAATACTGAATAAAGTTCAGTTTTACTATAAATCGAATAGTTTTCCTTTCTTTTCGTCTTTTTAAATGTTATTCATGAGTAAATAATAAACGTATTTTAGTCTTTAAAATCCACGAGAACACGAAATGTTTTAAGGCATAAACACAAAACTTTTCCTTTTTGAATTTTTTTTGATATTAAATAATTTTCAGTACAAACCATTCTGTTCTTTACTTTTCTCTTTTTTAAGTAATTTTTTTTTCAAAATCTGTTGATTCATTACCGACAATCTGACAATTCGACATACTTTGCTTGGTAAAACCTCAATGATGACGTAATTTTTCAGCCTACAGGCCTTAATGATATATATTACGAACGTTGTGGTCGCACTCTATTTCCGAAAATTCAGTGACACGCAAAATATTTCTCGATCCATTCTGATGCTATACCGCCCGAAAGATGGTACGCACAATTTGCTATGTTGTAGATCCGCTCTTTCTTTTTCAGAATCGTGGCCTTAAATCGTACGCTTTTCCAGAAAATATTTGGATCTTTTATCCGTGTTGTTAACCACTAAGCTAGCGTCACTCCTTCGGTTCAGTTTCATGCGTCTTGTTTAAGCAAGTTTAAGTAAGTTTATTTATTTAATCCATAGAAATTATTTTTCTTTAAATCACTGGGAGTTATTTCCCTTTTAAGCTCTGAAAGTTTCTTCGCGTTTGATTTTCATAAACCAAAATGGATGAGTTTTACGCTTTCCGACATCCACCGTGTGGCCTCTTTAAGTAACACGTTAGGATATTCGGTGTATCTTAAATAGTATATGATTAATCTCTCCGCTCAACAATATATTTCGAACGGAAATGCCGGGGGTATGTATCTAGTCAATATTCCAAACAAATATGACTGGTTTTGTCAATTCCAATAACATTCAAAATAATGAATGTGATGCTAAAACAAAGCAACAATGACCTCTACTAAATTTATTTGATCAGTCGATCATAGTACTCTTGGTTGATTCATTTTATTGATCTTTTTTTCGAAATGTTAGACACAAGATCAATAAAGGACTCGTTGAAAGAGTGTCTATGGAGCGAAGTGGATTCGAACCAGGCACAACCATGTTTTACATCCATGTCGTTAACCACTAAACTTGCGTCACTCATTCGGTTCAGTTTCATGCGTCTTAAAGCGTCTCTTGTTTATTGAGATCAGTTGTAGCTGTCGTTTTAGTTCTGCGTAATTTGTTTCTTATTAGAGCGGATATTTAACTTGATAGAAATGTCGCCCCCGCATCGAGGAAAACGGTAAGCTGTTCACGTCCATGGCGTGCACATTCGAGGGTTGCACTTAGGATCACTTGAAGATCTTGGCAGGTCGAGCTCAATTAAACACAGATCGAGAAGATCAGTCTCATCTTGATAACAGAATCGACTAGTAGGTCGTCAAATACGAGAATCATAAGCAAATACGTTTACTTTGATAATAAAATGTGTTTGTTACATTCTTTAACGTATTTGATTGTGATTTAGAAACAATTTGGTTTGGTTTAACTGTGTTCTATCACGGCATATCAACCTTATTTATCATTTCTCCAAACTATATATATATATATATATATATATATATATATATATATATTTAAAAGAGTGTAGCCATCAACAATTGTGGTTTTTTTTAAAAGGTTTTCATCATATTTTTATTTTAAAATAAAAATAAAAATATGATGAAAACCTTTAAAAAAAACCCACAATTGTTAACGGCTACACTCTTTTAAATATACATTTTTTCTCTCGTTGGAACTACACAACCATCACTTTATATATATATATATATATATATATATATATATATATATATATATATATATATATATATATATCATGCGTTTATAAGCTACAATCAACATCCAAATGAATGCTTTGACGATAATTACGATTTTCAAATGGCGAAGAATTAAAAGGTAGATATATATATATATATATATATATATATATATATACATATATAATTCTTAACTTTTATTAAAAATATATTATTATATTTAAACCAATTTAAGATTTATAATTTTATTCTATTTTTATTTTTTATCCTCAACCCATTATCAAGTAAATATTTTCCTTTTTATTTTAATTTTTTCCAGATACATCTGCCTTACTTAAAAATGCTAGGTTTATTTATGGTCTCTTATACATATATTTAAAAAAAAACACCCAATATTTTTGTTGATGAGGAGACTTTGTTTAAAAAAACAAACCTATATGTCAAAATTATTGTCCGTGGCTTAATGTCTATCACAATAAAAACATTGTTTTCCGAAACGATCGTACAAATTATTGCCTTTGTTGTTGTTCCTTCTTATGAAACAGATTTTAATTTTTAATTCTAATTTGAATTTTAAATTGTCAATAACATTACTAAATATATATATATATATATATATATATATATTATTGGTAGTGTTATTTAAACAAACCCAAAATGTGTCAACCAAAGAGTGCTCAATGTTAAGACAGAGCAATATAAATATGTTGGATATGATAACTAATGGCTACACATATGTAAACATGTTTCAGTGACCACCCTGCCAGGGAAAATCACCTGATCAGGCCAAGAATATCTCGTGGATATTCTTGGCCTGATGAGGTGATTTTCCCTGGCAGGGTGGTCACTGAATATGTTTGCATATGTGTAACCATTAGTTATCACACCCGATATATATATATATATATATATATATATATATATATATATAGTTATTAAAGCATCATTTTCCCAATCTATAACTATTTATATTACATGGAAAAGGGCTGTCCCCTTTCCATGCAAATAAGAATATTAGATAAATAAAAATGAGATTAGGATAAGCCTAGAATCGAACCCTGTAGGCAAAGTTAAGAAATGGAATGTTAGAAATTAAGTCTATTGTTAATTCTTTCAGAAATCTGAATAATAAATATGTCAGTGAAAAAATGAACAATGCAAATTAAATTATATCGTTTAAAAATAGTTTAGATTAGAATTGAGGATTCTTTTGTTTGCCAAAAGTGTTTTGAACAAACATATGTTAAGCCACGTGAAATTAGTCACGTTTGTAAACACATTTCTGACGTCATAGACGGAGGACCTTTCTCAATATAGAATCTAAGAGTTAGTTAGTCAGCAGTTGAGGAGAGAGAGAGTCAGAGAGTTGATCAGATAGAGTTGAAAGTCGACATTTGGAATGAGAGTCCCTTAGAGGCAAAGGGTAGAAGATTAGACGATGTAGATACAAGCTGAATTGCTGACGTCATCAACCGGTCGATCAAATGAATCAAGAAGTCATCATTATGTTGTAACTGTTGTCTTGTGTCATCCTTCATCACGAACGAAAGGTAATTGGGTTTATCGTCTTATAATGAACATTGTGTAACCCTTCGAAGATTATGCGTCCACCCACCATCATCATAAATTATGTATCTCCCCTCCCCTGTGTTAAGAACTGTGCATCATAACACCCTCTCCTCTATGTGTTAAAAGAACTGTAATATATATATATATATATATATATATATATATATATATATATATAGATGTATATATATATATAACTATTTCATTTACTCACATAAAATTAATATACGAAAGTATAAATTTATGCGTAAACTTTAAGTATTTACTTCAAAAGTGCTCAATACGTAGGTAGAGCTAGTTAGTAAGTTATAAAAGTGTATATGTCGCCATATATATTTTATAACTTACTATATATATATATATATATATATATAAATCGCTAGATTCAGCCACTCTGATGAGTCATGGACGACGAAACACGTGTCAGTGGATAATTATATTTTAAAAATAATATATATGCCGCTCCTCACTAAAGGGGTACCTGTTTGGTCAATGGGAAAATTATTCCCAACAAGCATTTAGGTAAACTTTCGTATAAATACTTGATTTCATTCAAAAAATATTGTTAACAAGTAAAACACACACACACACACACACACACACACACACACACACACATATATATATATGTCTACTCTGCCTCCTCATCACTATCGTTATGTCTGTATTACATGAGTCCCGTTATATATGTGCGTCAATATGAACTCGCGTCATCTCTTAATATGTCCCTTGTTACACAGCATTTGTATTTCCTTTTATATATAGATGTTATTTGTTTTTGGTTTTGCCATACGTTTTGAATTAACTCAATCATTTACGAAAATGTATTTTTACCTAAATGCGAGTTGGGAATAATTTTCCCTTTAACCAATTTGATACCCCCATATGGGGAGCAGCATATATAATCATCAACTGAGACGTGTTTCGTCGTCTATGACTCATCAGATTCATCCACTCCTTTTATATATATATATATATATATATATATATATATATATATATATATATATATATATACGTAATTATTTTTTTAATACGTACAGACACTAGTTTTTCATATTTTCGTGAATCATCAGTGCAGGGTTACACTTTCTGTTGTTTATAGCTTTGAGTATATATATATATATATATATATATATATATATATATATATATATATATATATATATATATATATATATATTCAAAGAAGTTCTAGTTATACTATAATTACAAGAAAAGGCCTTCATTTTTCTTATGACCTAATGCACAATAATAAGAGCCCCGTCCCTCCACATGTGGGGCATTATACTGGAATTTCCTTGTACTCTAATGGAGAAATGGATGGTTTAACATGTGCTATTAAAATCATGATAGATGGAGCAATCTCTCCCTCGACTTAGGTTGACAGATATTTACAAAATCTCAGCCGTGTCAAAGCAATCGAGGTTGACAGTAAAAGAATGAAATTTCAGTTTCTTTGCCTTAATAGTTCTACACATTTCTCTTTTCCCTCTATTCTTTTGGACTGTTATTTTTCCTTGTCAACTTCATCGCGAGAGAAAGAGATAATAAGTTAAAATCGGGATCCCGATTTTCCGTAATATATATATATATATATATATATATATATATATATATATATATATATATATATATTTATATATGTTTTATTTTTTATTACTGTTTTATCTGTTTAGTGACACATGTTTGGATTACAGTCTGACGAGGTTACTGGGTCGCTAATATGATTCGGTAACCGAAACATGTGTAACTAAACAGATAAAACAGTAATAAAAAATAAAACGCATATTTGCTCTGCAATAGTACTGAGCACTTTCTTCAGGTTTTTACTAATTACCATTTTTGCTATATATATATATATATATATATATATGTGTGTGTGTGTGTGTGTGTGTGTAGTCATCTACATACAGTATTGTTTTGTTGTATCAGTGTGGCTAGACATGCATCTTTCCCTAGCCGTGGACTGAACCGACAACCATCACGTTGACAGTCGGCGAACCACATGGCCATTGATCGGTGCTCGTAAATGATTCATCAATTGTCTATTAAATAAACATTTGTCCATCGCTTAACAGTGCTCGAGCTACTAGTCTGTTTACAAACAAACAGATAGCAAGCTTTACTTAATCGTTAAATAAGCATCGGGTCAAATACATTTACGACAGTGCTCAACCCAAAGAGGGGGTCTTAATATAGTCATCCACATACAGTACTGTTTCGTTGTATCACACACATACACACACATACATATATATTATTGTTGAATTTCAACCGTCTCTCTTCCCTCGTTAAGTAACGAAAATAACACTCAAGATGGGAACAGTAGTCCGAAGAATCCACACAGTACAAGCAATCAGTCCTCATCTAAAAAAGTCAGAGCCATGATGAGCAGCATGTTTGGCAGTGATGCCTCGTGGCCAACCGGAAGCCCAAAATCTAACTTGACTAACTTCTTTGTCTGCAAATAACACTCTTAATTATTTACCACTTCAATCAATTCCATAAATAAAAAAAAAATACGTATTTAATGGCGTTCGCATTAGCGACGACAAAGGACGTGCATCCTAAACATGCTTTTACGCATGCGCGGGATTACTTTTTTGGTACCTTCCATTTTCAAGTAATTAATTGCGTGCATTTTCGTCGCCTGCCGTCGGGAAAACGTGTTTAATCGATTAGTTTGTTTGATTAGAAAAAATAATATAAGATTGTATTGATAGGAAATGTGCAATGAGAAAAAATAGAATGAATCGAGACTTGACTCACTCACCTCATGTCATTATAGTAAGTGATAGTCAAGTTGAAATCTAGCATCAACATGTCGTCGCTTGGAGCTTTTGGCACCGCACAATTTCATATTTATATATATATATAATATAACGCTGAATGTGTGTGTGTGTCTGGTCACGAATAAGCTCCTATATGGTAGACTATTTAAAAAAAAACTGATTACATATAATGATAGAAGATGTATCGAGACACAGGAATGGTATGTTTGATCTGGCAAAACGGTGGTTCATTAAAATTGTGGGGTCTGCGTTCGCGCCTGGTTCACAAAGTATGGAAATAAAAAATAAAAAAATAAAAAAAAACGTTTACAAGTGTTTTTGATATAGATGTACATAAGAATACTTTGATAAGTATGTTTTAACTTAAATAGAGAGTGTGTAATAAAATTGTGGGGTCTGCGTTCTCGCCTGGCCTCCATAGAATGGAAATGGACACAAACTTTAATAAATACTTTTCATTTCTATCTACGTAAGTATACTTTGATTATTATGTTTCAGTTTGAAGAAATATGGTATAATAAAATTATGGGGTGTTCGTTCGCGCCTGACCCCCATAGAATGAAAATATGTCACAAAGTTTAACAAGTTTTTTTTAATATAGATCCACAGAATATTGTGATAAGTGTTTCAGTGTGAACAGGTATGGTATAATAAATTATGGGGTGTATCTATTTTATTTTTACTTTCATCATATTTTGCTTTGGTTTTGATACCCCCAAATTCAACCCAAATTTACAACCCTTCCTTTTCATAATCTATCATACTTTCATAAATCAGAGTCCATTTTCTGTAGGCTGTTTTTGAACCCAGTCAACGCCGGGTACATTTGCTAGTATATATATATATACTAGCATTTCAGCCCGGCGTTGCCCGTGTGTTTGGAGGGGTATGTTAAGCAAAAAAAAAAAAAAGAAAGAAAGAAAAAAAGCGGTCAATTTTTTAAAACTTTGACCCCTATTATGACTCCTTAACATTTATTGTTTTGGGCTCAAATCAAGTTATCAAGTTAGATCCATGTCCAAGGAACCTATATCTAAAATTTCAAGATTGTCGGAGGAGTTTGGTAGAGGTCTCAAAGGTCAAATCGTTGAACTTTGACCCCGTAACAGCTAAATTTCTGGCCGAAAACCGGTCACGTAGATTTTCCCAAATCTCAGTACCATGTATATCAAATTTCGAGTCTGTAGACTTAAAATTGACAGAGTTATTGCGTTGAGAAATGTACACAGACAGACAGACACACAGACACACAGCTACACAGACATGTTCACTTTTATAGATATATAGATAGATATATAACAGGGTGACTGCTCATTATGAATGAAACAAACTGCTAACCTTTAAAGTTAATGAGATGTTCGGCATTTTATTGATGAACTCTACATTTTATAAACATCCGGCGGAACTAGTATTTCGGCATTACCTGGAAAAAATTATGGAAGCCCGAACTGCAACGTCCAAAAATTAAATTAACTAGTAAAAGTACTTTCATTCTGATGAAATCATACTTTTAAATCAGCAAAACATTAGAGAATAATCAAATCTTTATGAGATTAATTAATTAATTATATATTTTCTAAGAATTTGGTGGAACTACTATTTCGCCGGGAAAATTGCGGGAACCCGAATGGCAAAGTCTACAAATAAATTAATAGGAAAAATATTTTGGAACTTGTGCAGAATTTGAACAAGATGTAATTAACTGGCCGCTCGAAACACGACATCAACTGCTGAGTGTCATCGATTATCAAAGCATAACAAAGAAGACCAATAGTTGCTGTCAACTAGAAAACAATGGTAAGCGACTGGTGCGATAACGCAAATTCAAAGATTATCGAAATAGGAGGAGAGTACTTGAAATCTGGGGAGACCTGTTGTCACTCAGACTCCAGAATTCAATAACTAATACTCATCAAGAAAATATTTAAATAAAATAAAATCACCAGATAAAAAAATAACGTCTAGAGTTGAATATAATAAGCAAAGAAGAACGCGTCCACGTGTGTGTGCATTATGTGGCTATACGACTTACCTTCAGATGGGATCTGGGAGAAAGAGAGATTAAAGATGGCGGCCATGGATTTATAAAATGTAGTCTCGTTGAATCTCACGAGATCTTATCGTCCACTGCACACATATGTAAATGGAATGAAGTCAGTTTTTTTTTAATAAACTGACAGTTGGCAGAGGTGGCGGGGAGAACGCGTGCTGGAAGTTGAGAGAGAAAGTTGATAGTGACGAATTGTAGCCGAACTTTTGTTTATTTTATTTATTTATTTATTTTATTTATTTATTTTTTGATGTTTACTTACAAAAGGAGCAATTTTGCTTAACAAAATTTTCATATTTTTAAGTAAAAAAACAATTTGTATTTGTTCAATCATTTCTTTTATCAAACAAAATTGTAAAAAATTAATAAGATAGCCATTTTTTTGTTTTTTTAAAAAAATTTTTGTAAACAAAAGGTTAAGGAAACACTTTTGTGTTTTCTGTGTATTACACGCACGCACACACACACACACACACACACACACACACACACACACACACACACACACACACACACATATATATATATATATATATATGGCGGTTTTCAGAATGTGAGAGATTATATATAATAAATTCCACAGCCAAATAACGTCGAAGCCTGTTGACTGTCATGGCTTTTGCGGGCTGCGACGTTGTTTGGCTGTGGAATTTATTATATATATATATATATATATATATATATATATATATATATTCATTTATTCTTTATTTTTGTAACTAATGTAAAGTAAACGTTTTCTTTTCTTTTTATGAATATTTTTTTCCTGTAGGGTGGGGCTGAGCAACCGGTTTTTCTTTTTGCGATTTTTCTGACTAACTATCTCATAGGACCACAGGGGAGTAAATTTTAGCACTGTCGAGATTTTCAGTTTGGAATGCTGGAAACACACGCCAGTCCTTATCGACGTGCATTATCTGCATTTTGTCCTGGTACACCTCCAGCTACATCCATCTTGAACGGATTTTGGCGATGATGCACCTCTCGCAACAAAAAACGAGCAATTTTTCTTTGCAGCGATTAATCCTTCTATTTTCAGGAAATATGAAACGACATCTTACGCCATCTACAACTGTTGATCCAAGCTGGACATTTTCTATCTTGTATAAAGTTTTTAGGAACAGCCGTTTGAGATTGTGTTGTTTACTTAATTTATTGATTTTTTTCTTCAAACATCTTCCCCAAAGATCGTCTGCTTCTTTACCGCGCATTAATTGGTTGATTGGCGTCTTACGTAAGATTACAGACAAACCCGAGCGTATTGTGTCATATTTCGAGCAAAGCCGGACGGTTAGTTAAGTCTGGTTTAAATTTTCCACAAGTACCAATACTTTCACTCTAAACGAAATCAAACGTTTTCATCAGCAAAAAAGAATGTTTATGATATGATTTAATTAATGAATCATATATTTTCGAAGATTTTGAGGGAACTAGTATTTCGGCCTTGACGGAAGCAAGACCGTATCGTCTCAAAATAGAGAGTGCCTTAAATAAGTTTCCAGACTCTTTGTATAGGCATTTAAAATTGTCGTAGATACTTAAGAATTGCTATACATCTTATAAAATGATTGCACCAGTTCACAACTCCATCCTTGTTCCTCAATGCCTTCGTTCAATCTCGAAAGACAAAGGATACTCCCTTGTGGGGGCTGTTGCGCATCTAATTGTGAGACAAGGGTTGCGCAATCCCCATCCACACCTCTCCTGAATCGGCAATGTTTGAGTCCAGTGACAAGGAAGAAGTCGAGGACAACTGGAAACAATGCCGAGATAAGCGGAGAGCACATATAGCACCTGAAAATCCCAAATGGTTACTCATTTAGTACTGGCCACGTTCAACGTTGCTTAACTTCGGTGATCCAGCGGTATCCTGTGTGTCAACGTGATTATGCCGTGTGCATTGTTACAGACTATTTGACCAAGATGAACATCAAGAAAGTTCCTCACCCTCCCTATAGTGAATACCTCGCTGTCTGTGGCTTTTGATTATTCCCTAAGCTCACGGAAAACCTTAGAGACTGTCGTTCTGAGACAAATAAGGAGATAAAAAAGGCTATGACGAGGGTCTGACACGCTTATACAAGAGGACTTTCATGGGGTCTTTCAGAATTTGTTGGAATGGTACAACAAGCGCATTGCAGTTGGAGGAGATTACTTCGAATGGGACTAGAGTTTCATATGTGTACTATCAATGAAAGTGCCCATGCGAAAAAAAAAAGTCTGGAAACTTACTGAAGGCACTTCGTATATATACCCAGAAAATTATATTCAATCTAATATCAAATGTTTTTGAATCAACTAGAAAAGAACAGATGAAATCGAAATGCTATCTGAACGAATGGCAAAAGACGACTGGTTTGAATAGCTACCTATTTTCTTTTTCCGTTTCATTTGGATACGCTTTTATCCTCATTTCAAAAACGTTCACAGGAAGGTGTTCACGCAACCAATGAAAATCATTTCAAAAACTAGAAACTACGTTTTTTTTACATTAAAAATCGAAAACCTGTGAAGACGGAATAAATATGATCAAAACAAGCGATCATAGTGTTACCAAATTTATTTTTCTACATAGTCATAATAATTATACATAGTCATAACCATTCTCAATGCACCTTTACGAAGAATACAATGACGCGTCCCTGCCTCTGATGCACGTCTATTGTAGATGTTACTTTCTTTGAGTCTCACACCGTAAATATCTGCAATAGAGAGATGAAATTTGAAGTCATGAATGCATAAGGTTTGTCATTATAACAATGCAGTTTACACTCCCCTCTGATTTATTCGAGCGAAATAAAAAAATAATAAAAAATAGGAGGCATTACTTAACAAAAAAACAAAAACAAAACAAAAACAATTTTATGAAAACAATAATCTTGCCAGCAAAAAACAGGTTTCTTCAAAAGTCTATGGGCGGCGCACTATAAAAACTCTAGTATGTACGCTTGCAGCACCCGCTTTACGCCATTTGTCGTAAAGGTGAACAAAATAAAACTTCAAACATCCAGGCCTACAGCTCTATATCCTCGCGCACGGCTAACACACATAAACTGGTGCCACGTTACATATTACGTACGAGGTGCTTTAAATAAGTTTTCAGATTTTTTGTACTGCCATTTAAAATTGTCGATACCTTTTTTTTATTCAATGATCAACCCAAACAAGGCACAGTGCCACTTTGAAGTAGGGGGCTACTATCGGGGACATAAGTTGCAGGGAAACTATGAAGGGGGGGGTGAGAAGCAAGATGTCTGTCCACATTACACTTGCACTTCTGCATATCAGTACAGTCCAGAAAGCAGAATCTCGGAAGGGAGTTCCAAAGGCTAGCAGTTATGAGGTAGAAACTATTGGAGTAGAAGGGTTTCTTACACCTAGGGGTCTCAACTCTGAAGGGGTGGGATTTAGCAGCTTGTCGGGGTTGTCGGGGGCATTCACGTCGAGGGGGCACAAGTGCTTGTAGTTTGTCAGAGCATTCACCATTAAAGTACTTGTAGAAGAAACAGAGCAATGCAACATTTCGTCGATTATAGAGGTACAGGATATCGGGCGTAAGTAGTTTTCTAGCACGGTAGAGAGAGCCCACCTTCTTCGCTGCAGCCTGTTATGAGATAACCGACCAATTATGATTTCACACTTAAGTGAACAGCTGCAGCAAAATTTGGATTGCACCCTACTTAAGCCTGATTGATACAGCTGGTGAATTTCAAAAATACAATCTGGACATAAGCAAATGTGCAATAAAATATTTTAAACTTGGACAAAATGCCACAGAAATAGGTGGAATGCTTCAGATTGCGTTTGGACTATCTTGTATGAATTAAGCATCGGTTTTTGAGCCGCATTAGAGATTCAAGGAAGGTGGGGATTCTGTGAGGGATGGTAAGAGGTGTGGAAGGGGTAAGGAAGGAGTTGACTGGCCAAATAAATAATTGCATGTATAAGGACCGTTGTATATATAGAGAGACAATAAGCGAAAACTTTGATATCAATGTGGGAACTGCACTTACAATTATTCGCGGCGACTAAAGATGTGGAAGATTTGCGTGAATGCACCAGCCCACAACTCCACCATTGTCACAGAACACTTGACTAAAATGGGCATCAAGACAATTCCTCATCCTCCATATTGTCTACACTTGCTCCCTGTGACTTTTGGTTATTTCCTAAGCTCATGGAAAACCTTAGATGCTGTCGTAATGAGACAATTGAGAAGAAACAAGAGGCTGCGACGAAGGTCATTGACGCTCATACAAGACGATTTTCATGGGCCTTCCAGAATTGTTGGAACGGTACAAGTCCATTGCATCCTGAGGAGATTACACTGAATTGTAGTAGAGTCTCATCGGTGTATTATCAATAAAAGTGCGCTCACGAAAAATGTCTAAAAAACTTATTGAATGCACCTTGTATGTCATGCTTACGTCTAGCATAGCGTAAATACATATTTCATTTTCAAAAATGATATACTTCGTTAAATTCTGTGCGTTTTGAAGAAAAATTGTAATCTGGTGGCAGACTGCAATGAATTTGAAGAAATAACCGCTAATATTTTGATTAAAGAAAAAAAAATCACCTTTTTTTTCACGTTCTTTACTTTCTTCGCGGTACGGGTTCGAGCCGCATGCCTACTACAATTTTTTTTTTTGCTCAACACACATCTCCAAATACCCGGACAACGCCGGGCACCTAGGCTAGTCCTTAGTAAAAATACAAATGTTTTCAAAGTTAACTTGGTTAAATGAAAATATAGTTACTCTTAAATACAATAAAATTAGTTGAAACATATTTGAGTTATTGAATAATATAAAGGTTAAGCTTTGTTCATTTATTCTGATTTGTTTTCTTGCAGTAAAATGATGCCGGTTTGGTAGTTGTCCGAGTTATGAAATACAAATTTGATGTTAATTGCCATAATCTCTTTATACTTACCTAGCATAGATAACGCCCGGGCCTTCTTGGCCCGGGATCAAAAATCAAAAGTGTAGTATCTCTTCCGGCAGATGCTGCACTTAAGATAATTTGTACCAGTCAATGGAGGGGAAACCCTCTATACTGGGACAATTATTATTTTTGGTAACCAGAGTGACCCCTTTTTGCCTACTTTTAGGGGAGCTGGTCTTTACCTCACATTAAAAACGGCCTTGTGCCTAATTTGCTCAGTGGGGGAGAAAATAAACACCATCTCTTCCGGCAGATGCTGCACTAAAGACAATATGTGGGGGCAACCCTACATATCGAACCATTGCTCTTATAGCAATCAGTTATTGGTCAATATAGCGGAAACCCTTCATACTAATCGTCACCATCCAGCTTCCCTACTCCCCGGGGAGCTGGTTCCCCTTTTCCCTAATCTCTCCACATTAAAAAAAACGGCCTTGTGCCTAATTTGCTCAATTGGGAAGCAAATAAATACACATTTCTCTTGTAGAATCAGTCTCGGCCACTTGTCATTATCCAGTTCCCTCCTGGGGGAGCTGGTCCCCTCACCTCTCTCTACATTAAAAAACGGTCTTGTGCCTAATTTGCTCAGTGGGGAAGCAAATAAATAACTACTTATCTGATTTAGGAGCTAACGGTCATCATTCAGGCCGTTCCCCAAAATGAGACCCTTTCATAGCACTACGGTTGGGTTGACCTTTGCGATTGGTTACTCAAAAACGTTATTTCTAAGTGTGGGGCCTGCGTTCGCGCTCGCCCCGATTATGCAAATCATATAAACTTTGGCGTAATCTATGGACTATCTTATATAATGTCCAATAAAAGTCACCAAGCTGTATTTTAATGTGTTTTCCTTCTACGATTTAGATATGCGAAAAATGATATATTCAAGTGAAATCTGTGTATGTACTTATCGCTAGAAATTGAAGAAATCAGGAAACTATCACCAGATAATCAAGAAGATCAGATAACAAAAGACTTGGATTTATAAGACCAAAAAAGCCAACCTTGATCGCCTTTCGTGGCGCAGTGGATAGAGACGTTGTATCTCTATAGTTCCAGGTGAGTATTGTCTGAAAATAGCAGTTTTAATCCGATCCAAAACCGGTCAGAAGATTAGTTGGCCAAAACCTGGTGAGGCAACAACAACTATGGAAGGCAATAATTATTGGGGATACAGTTAAGAGACTCAGCATTCCTATTCCATTGCGATTAATAAGCTGACAAAGGCCAGAGGAATAATTGGCCGAAACGTCGTTAAATAACAACTATAAAAGATGAGGATAATAGTCCGCAAATAAATAATAATAATAAAAAAACGGAAACAAGAGCTACACTGTATTAATTCGATGTACGTATATTTATTCTATTAAATTAAATATTAATACCCCTACTTTCCTGTTCTGAAATAAGTAAATGTTTTGTAATTAATAAACTTCTAAATAAATATGAACATTTCCTGTAGTTTGACAAAAAAGCGTCTTTACACAGGCCGATAATCCACTAATTCACAAGAAGTCAATAATTCACTTCTTAGAGGAGGTGTAAAAAGAAAAATTTGGCATCGATAAGAATAATAAGATTTTTATCGGAAGTTACGAGATCCCTTAAATAAATTTCCAGATTTTTTCCAGGCATTTAAAATTGTTGTAGAATCTTGAAAATTCAGTATCTTATTGTTATACATCTTATAAAATGACTGACCAAGTTTTATTATTTCAAGTTCAAATGAACAGCTACAGCAGGGATTGGAATATACCCTACTAAAGCCTGATTATCACAGCTGATGAATTTCAAATAATGCAATCTGAACGTGAGGACACTTTACAAATAAACTATGCAATAAAATTCTGTTTTTAACTTAGATAAAATTCAACAAACACGTATGAAATGTTTCAGGCTGCTTTTGGACCAGCTGCCATGAATCGAGCATGGTATTTTAGTGACATAAGAGATTCAAGGATGTAGCATGCCAATTAGGGATGAAAATAGGTGTAGGAGGAGTAAGCAAGTAAAAAATCGGAGTTAATTTGCGAAATAAGTCAGAAAACCAGGGTTGATTGGCGAAATAAAGAACTCCAGGGATGAGGACTTGTGTTTATAGAGACAATAAGTGCACATTTTGATGTCAATGAGGGAACTGTACACACAATTATTCGCGAATCACTAAAGATGCGGAAAATTGAGCGAATGCACCAGTCCATAACACCATCTTTGTCACAAACTATTTGAAAAAAGCACAAAGACAGTCTCCCTCGTCACTGTTATCCAGCCCTTGCTCCCTGTGACCTGGTTATTTCCTAAGCTCAAGAGAAAACATAAAAAGGCTGTCATTATAAGACAGCTGAGAGGATGAAAGTGTTACATAGGGATACATATTAAGGAGAATGACGAAAACATATATAACAATGATGAGGGGGTGAGGAGGCATTTATACATATACAGTTCTGTTCTGAGATGCTTTGGACTTCATATATATATATATACTGAGGGTGATAGGGCGATAGATGCACAGTTCTTATATTTCTTATAACACATATAGAGAGGAGGGGAGATACATATTCTTGGAAGAGTTACAAAATGTTCGTTATAAGATGTTTAACACATTACCTTTTGAGCGTTGAAAGATGACACATGACAACAGTTTTACACAAACACCAAGACGATTCTTTATTCATTGGACCGGTCGAATGATGATGACGTCAGGAATTCAAATTCGGGATCTACATAGTTTACTGTTCTTTCCTTTCGCTTCCAACGGGTCAGCTGACCACTGACTGCCAACTGACTGACTCTCAACTCTCTCTCTCTGTCTGACTCTCTGACTCTTCGGTCCTGATCTGACTAACTCTAGCTCCTATATTGAGAATCACCCTTTTGTTATGACGTCAGAAGTGTGTTTCCCAAACGTGACCAATTCACGTGGCTATGCACGTTTCTCCAAAGCATACTTCTAGTATGACCGCAAATAGAGTGTAATATTTAATGCTAGAAAACTAAGCTGCTCTCCTTTAACAAATAACAAGACGCCTCTCCCACCGCCTATATACATGACAAATAGCACCCTACCTGAGAATTCTACATTCAAACTCCTCGGCCTAACATTTGTGGGCAATATGAACTGGAACAAATACATAGAGGACATTGAAAAGGCTGCTGCAAAAAAGGTGGGTTCCTTCTATCGAACTAGAAGACTACTCACACCTGAGAATATCCTATATCTCTACAAAGCCACCATTCGCCCATGCATGGAGTATTGTTGCCACATCTGGGCTGGTGCATCTGCTACTACTCTCTCCCTCTTAGATAGGGTTCAAGAAAGGGTTGTCAATCTAACCGGCCCTACTTTATCAACTAAGCTCCAGCCCCTGTCCCATCGCCGCAACGTTGCATCACTGTGCCTGTTTACAAATATTTTAATGGAATGCGTTCACTGTACATATCCCGGACAAACCCACTTAAAAATAAGATATCACCCTTCATTGTTGATGTCCCTAAATGACAGACAGCTTTCTATTCTAATAGTTTCTTCCTCCAACAGCTAGACTTTGAAATTCCCTTCCTGCTGACTGCTTCCCTGGCTATACTGATATGCAGAAGTTTAAATGTAATATAAACAAATATCTTGTAAATTTTTCCTACACATGACCCAAATAGTAACTCCTTACGTCCAAGTGGCGATATGCTTTGTAAGGGGTGAACATGAGTAAAAAACAAAACAAAAAAAAACAACAAAAAAACTAAAAGAAAACCAGATTTTTATGTGTGAACTATCATAAAAGGTGTCGATATGAAAAAGTATGGAAATGTAATTTCGAGCGTTATATTTCGTAAAGATAAGGATAAAAATCTAATGGAATATTTTTGTTCCGTAACATTATGGTGAATAAATACTGTCAATAAATACGCCCGAAACCTCGGCAACAACACCCAGCATTAATCAAAGGAAACGACCCAATTCCCCTACACGACAATGCCCGGTCGCACGTTGCAAAGCTGACCCTACAGACGTTGAACGAATTTTACTAGGAAAATCTGCCTCATCTGCCATACTCTTCAGACTTCTCCCCTACTGACTTTTTCAAGCATCTCGACAACTTTCTGCGTGAGAAATGTTTTAAAAACATAAGCGATAAAAATAGCGCATTCAGCGACTTTATCGCCACCAGAACGCAAGATTTTTTTTACGTTACTGGCATAAATACACTTGTTTTGCGTTGGCAAAAGTGTGTTGATTCTGACGGTGCTTATTTCGATCAATAAGTTTTTGTTTGGCCCGAGATATATTTATTTGAATTAAAAAGTTTAAAACAGCCGTAACTAAGACAAATATAATTTTATAAATCTAAATTTCTTTACTATGAAAGTCACCGCTTAGCAAGACCCAAGGGCAATTCGATGATAAAGGTTAATGAGTGTCAAGTAGATTGTAGGACAACATCGTAATGACCGGAAATGATATAACTTGGGTAGGGTTTGATTATTTAACAGGACGGCACAGTAAGTACTTACTGACATTATATTTGAAACCCACCATGTTATAGCCAGCTGAGAAATAGCCCCGCGGTATTATGTCCCACAGACTGACAGTTCATTAGAATTTCTTTTAATTTTAGGCATTAATAAAAAGCAAGGGAAATTTTTTAATAGTTGTTGCAGCTAGACGAGTGTTTGTTGCCGATAGTCTGCAGGGAGTAGAGGTTGGAGCTCAGTCGAGCACCTGCAGTGAAAATATCGGGAAAGCAGAAAAGGGAACGTCTGTTTTATGAGAAAGATGTCGAGAGACAAAATGGACGACGTTTAATTAAAATCATTTTACAGTAAGTATCCAAAATGGCGAAACAAAATAGATATGTACGTCACAATCACGTTGACACACCGGTTATCGCCAGATCACCAAAGTTAAGCAAGGTTGAGCCTGGCCAGTATCAGATAGGTGATCATTTAGGAAGGCTGGGCGCTGTATTAACCTTCTGGAAAGGTTGTGCGTGAGGCCAGAACCCTCATTCCGAAAACAGAACTCCTCGCTACAAAAGCATCTACAAAGTTGTAGATAGCCTTTGCCCCTGCACCCAGGGGCTCAAGGCTATGAATGGATGGAAACAAAATAGATACACAAGAACAACATTTCGAAATATATCAAAGAGATCAAACCTGATCCGATATCAGTATAGTTGAACTTAAAACCTTTTCTTATCACCTCAACCTCTCACACCGACGTAATGTTGTTAGCGTCAGTCTTCTCTATAAATACTGGGTGGGACGCTAAAATTGTCGTATTAGAAAAAACGACATGATTCCATTTTCGTTTGATGAAAACCGGTTTTCTTTTTTTGTTGCAGACGATCTACTAGTCGCCCAGTTGTGTAGAAATCCCCAAAGCGATAGGAGCCTTCTATCATGTCTGAAAGTGATACGATTTTCAACGAGCAAGATCGGTGATGCGACGTGTACAACTCATGCTCTCTACTGTTCCAAGCATATAATGATAATAATAATGATAATAATAATAATAATCCAATGAAAGAAAGAACAAGCGATTTTGACTAAAGTTAACGCCTTATACATCCTAACATCGCAAGTACATTTGAGAAGGTCTATTAAAATCAACAGAAGGTTATTTGATAGGACAGGAGTGCGTTCGAAATGAATGTTTTTGTTGAGAGCACGATTTAACCATAATACTCGATATTTGTATTTTAAACTTTAATTCAAGCCATTATATATAATGATTTTGTGAAATCAACGCTAGATTCTCTACAGTGCAATGTATTGTGGGCTAAGTAATTGCAACTAGAGAAGGCACTTAATCGATTTGATTGGAAAATGGGTGATTTCACTGATTTCGATGACAATAAAATGTGGAAGGGTGAAACATTTGTTGATCCATTTATTCAATCCCGAGCAACTTAAGGTCTCCATGCTAGTCAAAACATAACAATAATCAAAGAAACATGACGATTGAAAATATTCACACATTACCCACTCAAACGTTATGTCTGGTCAATACTAAATGGGTGACAATTTGGGAAGACTAAGCGCTGTATATGAGAAAGATCTCTGCTTGTCCCGGCATTGTTTCTAGTTATTTTGGATTTCACATTCCTCATAGATTCCGGCAAAGCCGATTCTACAGAGGTGCGATCGTTAATCACGCAACCTTGCTTTACAATACCCTCTCCAAGAAGGCAACGTTACAGGGAGTATCCATTGTTTCTCGAGGTTGGATACATGTTGTAATTGAATAACTGATTTGATTTATTCAAGAAAACAACTACGCTGGGCTTTTTAAGGTGGATCAGAGAATTTCAAATTTATTTCAAGATCAAAAAAAAAAAAAAAAATGGAAAAAAGTCGATAATTATTCGTATATTAAAATTTAAAAAATACCCGAAGCAAAAGGTTAATGAAATAGAATAACAGTTGAATGATGATGAATATTATGAGAGGATTGAAAGGATCAACATACCACCTACTCAAAACAAAAGCGGACTCATGAAACAGCAATTATTTCTCCTTCTCTCAGAAACGTCAGTCATTGAATGTGAGAACTAAGAGACAAAATACGTAAGAAACAAGTTGAAAGGTTGTTGAAAGTAAACGTTCACTTCTCAAACTGAATGGAAGAATATCAGGTTGACAAACATTTTTCTTACGGTTTGTAACTTTTAAATTCAGATGAAAATATCTCAGCTCAAACAAAAATCTATTCATCGAAATAAGCACCATCAGAATGAACACATTTTTACCCACCCAAAACAAGTGTATTTATACCAGTAACGTAGAAAGCTCGCGGTCTGGTAGCAATGAAGTTGCTGAAGGCATTTTTCATTTCGCTAAGGTTTTTGAAAACTGTCGAGATGCTAGAAAAAATGGTAGTCTGTAGGTGAGAAGTCTGAAGAATATGGCGGATGAGGCAGAGTTTCGCAGCCTAATTCGTTCAACTGTGTCGTTTGAGCAATGTACGGTCGGGCATTGTTGTGGAGAAGAATTGGGACTTTTCTGTTGACTAATACTGGGTGTTGTTGTTGAAGTTTCTGACATATTTCATCCATTTGATGACGGTACTTCGCCGCCGTAAGGATTTCGCCTACATTAAAAAAACTGCAATGGATGAGACTAGTCGCAGACCAGCAAAAAGTCATCATGACCTTTTGGTGCACCACGATCTTCGAGAAGTATTGGGAGCTTCGTCAGCGTTCAACCACTGAGTTGATCGTCGCCGATTGTCGTAAAAAACTCACTTTTCATCGCAAGTCACAACCCGATCGAGAAATAGGCCGTTCTTGTTGCGTAAAAGAAATGGAGGATGATACTTCATAACGGCGTTTCCTTTGGTTTTCGTTCAATTGGTGAGACACCCATATATCAAGTTTTTTTTTTGTCTTTTCCATCTCTCCTAAGTGGTTGGAAATCGTCGTATACGTTACGTCTAATTCAGAAGCAAATTCACGAGCAGTTGATTGGCTTCGACTAAGGCTTTTAATTGATTGTGGTCCACGTCCGATGGCCGACCATTACGTTCATTACCTTCAAGACTCATCACCGCCACGAAATTTATTAAATCACCATTGTGGTGCGCGTTAAGTAGTGGTGCCTGAGCTAAACGCTTCGTTGATATCGCGAGCTGTTTCAGCAGATTTTCGGTCCAGCTTGAATCGAAATAAGAAAAGTGTGCGAATTTGCTTTTGTCTATCTTGTATTCAACGTTCTGAAAAAAGACATGATGGTTTTCAAACTATTGTAATTTAAACGATTAACGTAAAACGTTCTTTAAAATGATATGTAAAGTAAAGGTATTTGAAAACTTATTAAAAATATCATTTGAAATGAAAATTATAAATTCCGCAAGAAATTTCTTATTAACCTAATACATACACAGCCCTCTGAAGAATACAAGTGGATGATAACGGCCAGTGCGGTGTGCAGAGATATACACATCCTCACACTGGAAGTTGAAGGCTAGATCCTTACTCAGGCGACAGTAAGAATAATACCGTACTTTGGGGTAATTGCGCCAAGTCTGGGGTAATTGTGCCAACTAGCTAAAAGTGCTCTTTTGTCATGTAAAGAGCACCTTTTTTTAGTTGCGCAATTACCCCAAATTACGGTATGTAATTAACACTTAACTTACATTTAACACAATAAGTTAGAATAACTTTTAATTAATACTTAACTTCAGTTCGAAATTCCGTCTTGTTTTCCGATTTCGATATAGAAATCAACAACTTAAACTGGAAGATTCCCAAGTTTGAACCAATTCTTATGTTAACAAATTTACCAAACTTCCATTACTATCGATTACTATATTGTCCTTTTGACTAATGAACACTCTTTAACCCTTATCATTGAGTGGCCTCTCGGCCTTGATAAATGGTGACGTCTATGTAAAAAAAAAATTTATCCGAGGAATGACGAAGAGTTAATCGACCGAAACGTTGTTAAAATAAAAACCAAAAGTAGAATCCTAATAGTACTTCAAATATGTATGCGTGTGTACGTATGTTTATCCGTGTGTGTCTTTTCAGTGTGTATGTGTAAGTGAGATGTGGGAGAGATAACGTTTTATTGACGTCATTATCAAATGTTTGATAACAGGATAAACTATGCATGGAAATAATCCTGCCATTGTTTATGGAAACAAATGTTTGTTTTCATGTCAATAAACTTATTCGAATTTCAACCTTTATTCAGGAGATTAGATTGCATTGTAATTAATTCCATTGAACGTTCCATTACGGGAATTTGTAGATTCTTTCTTTTTGTAATAACCCAAAATAAAATATAAACTTGCAATGGAAATGCCACGGAATTAGAAATATATGTAATCAACAAATATGTTTTTATAGAGCTAACGACCCCAAATACAATATTTTTAGAGTATATATATATATATATATATATATATATATATATATATATATATATATATATATATATATATATATATATATAAGGAAGTATGTATAGTGTACAAAACAGGGGAATAAATGCTCAATAAGTTAGTAGACTAAAATATGTTTTTATTATTTAAACCTCGGGGATTTTAGTTAAATCATTACAAGTTGTTTCAATCGACAGGACAATAAAATTATCCTACCGATCTCGTCAAACAATCTAAGCTAAGAAAATTTGGCTTAAATTGTCTGACGAGATCGGCAGGATAATATAATTGTCCTGTCGATTAAAACAACTTGTAATAATTTAATCAAAATCCCCGCGGTTGAAATAATATATCAAAATCCTCGCGGTTGAAATAATATATATATATATATATATATATATATATATATATATATATATATATATATATATATATATATATATAGGAGGAGGAGCGCTCAAAATGTAATGCTTCCTATTTTCATATTCTGCCCGAATGGATCAGAGGGCATTGTAAATTGCATTGTTATGATGACTAAACTGATACATTAATAACCAAAAACTTTCGCTTCACTCTTGCAGATATTAACGGTGTGATGGAGGTGCGTCAGAAGCAGTGACACGTCATTGAAGTCCATGGAGAAAAATAAATTATGTCACGCAAAAGTCGCTCGTTTTAATGATATCACTCCAGTCTTCGTAGAACTTTAACTTCTCGAGTTAAAAAAAATAGGAGGCTTTACTTGTGAAACGACCCTCACACACACATACACACACACACACACACACACACACACACACACACACACATATATATATATATATATATATATATATATATATATCTCACTACTGATGCAATTCTCTATCTATATAAAAGCCAAGTACATCCAAGAATGGAATACTGTTGCCATATCTGGGCAGGAGCTGCTAAAAACAGCCTATCCTGCCTTGACAGAGTACAAAATAGACTTCGTGGCTTAGTGGGGGATGCCCTTTTCTCTACCACAGAAGAGACGTTGCGAGCCTATCCTTCTTTTATCGTTATTTCCATGGCAGGTGCTCGTCTGAACTCCAATCTCTGGCACCCCCTCGCCAATCTTTTACGAAAAACACCCTAGCTGAATCCACTGTGAAAAATTTCCTGCACTCTATATCTGTGCCTAAATCAAAACGCGGATTCCATGAACAAAGCTTCTTTCTTAGAACTGCACGCCTGTGGAACTCTGTTCCGTCTGCCTGCTTCCCACCGGACTACAACTTGGATGTCTTCAAGTCAAATGTTGACAAATTCCTAATGAACCGCCCCCTTAAGTAAACACTTCATCAAATCTCCACACTAACGTAATGTACTTGCAATAACCCTTATCCCTGAGTGGCTTCCGGGCCTTGATAAGTGATGGTCACAGTGTAGAAAAAAAAATATATGTATGTATATACTAGCAGGACCCGTTAACCGGCATTGCCAGGTGTTAGTTTTCCCCCTGCATAAAAAAATTAAAGTACTGCTATTGTTGTTGCCGTTGTCGTTGTTGTTATTGCCCAACAAGCATACTCCTCACATTTAGAACGATTTTCAAAATAGACACCATCAACCTCATTATGTTAAGAACGGCTTTCGAAAAAAATACACTTTTTTCTGAATAGGGGAGTTGTTGTTCATTTTATGTTTTTCTGTGACGTATTTTCGTTTAAAGATTATTTAAAGCATCTAAATTACACTCAGGTATCTTTCAGATTTGCAGAAAAGCAAACTACAATTGTATTTTGATTATTGACCTACGTGGGTTTTTAAAAGGAAGGAAAATATTTGATATTATTTATTAGACTTGCAAGCCCGCAGGTGCAAAAAAAAAGTAAAAAATAATGAAGCGACCCTCTATGGAAAAGTGCAAATAGCATCTATTACCGTGTCGATCAAGCGAAAAAAAAGAAAGAAAGGAAAGCAGACAAACAAACAAAAAAACAACCAGAACGCTAAGTGGAAAAGTAAACACGTTTATTGAATTGGCCACGGTAAACCTGTCACTTTACTGGGCTTCGAAGTAACCCTTATGACCCATGAATGAATTAGTGACATAAATAAAAGCGTACCACGGCTGATCTCTCTACCACTCTTTGTATCTCTCTATATCTATCCGTCTCTCCCTCTCATTCTTTCTCTCTGTCTCTACCTGTCTCTCTCTTTCCCTCTCTCCCCTCTCTCTCCATATATATATATATATATATATATATATATGCATATACTAGCTGTACCCTGCCATGCGTTGTTGTGGCTCACTTTGGTGTAATAGAAAATTCTAATAAAAAGAGAAAATGCATGTTTCTTATATTGTCAGTACAGCAATTCACTCCAAAAATGTAAAAAAAAAAAAAAAAAAAAAAAAAAAAATACAAAAATGGGGGGAAAAACGGTACTCTTGCAGAATCTGACCAGGATCCTTAGGATTTTCCATCAATCATGGCTTGTGCTCGACGAGCAGTCATTGGATTAAGCGTAACGTTGCTAAAATGTGGGAATGGTTAATCGATTTTTTTGTGTTTTTTTTTTGTAATAAAAATCTTACTTTGCAATTAATATTTTGGTGAGGCGGGTACTATACACAGATTCGAAAAGTTGCCCCAAAACAAATAAATATACGCAAATAAATGTAAGCAAAGGTAAGGTAAGTTACATTTCTACATAACTAGATAATTTGTTTGTTTTTATTTAATATAAAAAGTTTAATCAGCTCGGAAAAGCACACACTGCTTATTAATGTATTTGAAAAAGACAAATGGTTGTGGACTCTGTTGAATATGTTAAGTTTAGGAAAATAAGTGAAAAAAACTAAATATAACTATGCATAACAGTGTAAGAGACCCACCGAATATGTGACCGTGACATAGGCTGACATATTTGGTGGATTTCTGACAGTATAGTTTATTAGTTTTAACTCATTTTCCAAAATAACCTAATCAACAGCGTCCGCCACCATTTGTATTTTTCAAATACACTGATAAACACTGGTTTTCGAATCGACTAAACGTTACATTAAATCAAACGGGTTTGTATTACTGAACACAGATCCGAAAAAGTTGTCGAAAAATAAATATATAACAAATGGTATCTAAGGCAAGATAAGTTACTTTTCTAATTAACTGGATAAGCCAGTTTGGTAGAAAAGTAACTTATTTTACCTTTGATAATATTTGTTATACATTCGTGTTTTTGCAACTTTTTCGAATCTATGTGTACAGTAATACAATAAAAAACACACAAAAATATTCAGTTAGGTAGAAAAGTAACTTATCCTGCCTTTGAGGTCCACCTACACAATTTGTTTTAAAATTATTACTTTTAAACCTTTTTGACGATGCTGAATAAAAAAAACTTATTTACAGGTTGCAGAGGAAAGTAGTTTTCGAGATATAAAGACTTGTGCTATGCACTATAATTCACTGGCGGCTATGAATAAAAAAACCCCAATCTCCCAATAAGACCGGCTTTCAGAATAAATAACGCCTACCCACCTATCTTAAAAATTGTGGGGGTGGACCTAAAGTAAAAATTTACCTTTTTTTAAAAATAAATTTTAGTTTAAAACACAACGCTATTGTGTACAACGGTTTTAATAAAGGAAAAACATTCATATTTTCTTATATAAAAACAACTCGGGGGGAAAAAGCGTACTTTCTAGTTTGTTAGAATAAGGGGTTTGTATTACTGTACACATAGATTCGAAAAAGTTGTCCAAAACAAATATATGCCAAATAAATGTAATCAAATGTAATCAAAGATAAGTTAATTTTCAACCTAACTGGATATTTTTTTTTGTGTTTTTATTTATAAATGTAATCAAATGTAATCAAAGATAAGTTAATTTTCAACCTAACTGGATAATTTTTTTTGTGTTTTTATTTAATGTAAAATGTTTATTCAGCTCGAAAAACCTCCAGTGTTTACCGATGCGTTGGAAAATTCAAAATGGCGCCGAACTCTCTACTAAACGCGGTAAGTTTGTGAAAATGAGTTAAAAATAAAAAAAAAACTATTACCACATACTGTTAAAAACCCACCGAATTTATGTCAGTATATGTCACGGTAACATATATTGTGCTAGTTTCTAACAGTATTTTGTATATTTTTTTATTTTTAACTCATTTTCCCAAACGTACCGTGTTCAGCAGAGAGATCAGCGCAATTTTGAATTTTCCAACACATCGCTAAACACGGTATGTTTGTCGAACTGAATACACATGTTACATTAAATAAAAACACTATAAAATTATCCAGTTGGGTATAAAAGTAACTTATCTTGCCTTTGAAAACATTTATTTGTTATATATTTGTTTTTTGACAACGTTTTCGAATCTATGTGTACAGTAAAACAAACCCAAAATAAGTTTTATCGACCCCCCCCCCAAACGATTTTTTTACTCACGCTTTATTCCTTAAATGTAACAACAAAGCTAATGTGTTCCACGGTTTTAATAAAGGAAAATCATTCATAAAAAAACATCTCGAAAAAAAGTGTACTTTGAAGTTTGTTAAAATAAGTTGTATCGAAAAAAAAACAAACATTTATTTACTTATGGTTTATTTCTTAAATGTATCAATTTTTGTTTTACGCTTTTAACGATTGTTAAAAAAAGTTTTTTTTTATACGCAAATGTAGTCAGAATCGTTATTTTTCGTCATTTCAAAATGGTATAATTTTATCGTAAGGACCGCCACAATGGATTTAAATTTAAAAAAAATAGGCAATGTCTTTTTTATACTTATCAATTCAACAGATAATGAAATATTGTAATTCGGGAGTCATCAACTTGTGGACCGCTCATTTCTACCGGAAATAAAATGGCAAAAATAGTTCCACATTACGAAAAATATTTTTATTTTATTTTATTTTATTTAAACCGGTATTCATCAAACGGAAATGGAATCATGTTATGCCTATGGCGAAAATGTTATCATTTCACTCTGTACTTTCTGAAAATACGTTTTCGTATAGTCGCCATTATGACCATCATGATCATCCTCATCCTGATCATCCCAATGATGATGATCATCATGATCATGATCATGATCATCCTCATCCTGATCATGATGATGATCATCATCATCATCATGATGATCATCATCATTGTCGTCAGCAGCATTAATGCTATATTACATTACTAGACTCGATGATTCCATCTTTCCTATCATCGTCGGGAAACTTATTCAGATGTTAAAGACATCTCTTCATATTTACTCTAAATATGAAGGCAAGGCCATTATTTCCGACGACAGCATAACGAACAAACACGACCTATATAAACAAGGCGCCATCTAGATTTCTAAAGTCTCCAATCAACCCAAGAAATCAAAAGCAATATTTGTATCAGCAAACTTTAACCGCCAATTCTTGACATCTTAGAATTCGTATACCACATTCAGAAAAGGTTACATTTCGTTCAATTGATGCACCAAACTATTTCACAAATAGAATATATATATATATATATATATATATATATATATACATATATGTGTGTGTGTGTTTATATGTGTGTGTGTGTGCGTGTGTGTTTATATACATATATATATAAACACACACACACACACATATATATATAAACACACACATGCACAAACACACACGCATACACATACGCATATATATATATATATATATTTTGTCTTCTATTTTGAAAAAGAGAGGTACCTTTCTCTCGAAATTAATCAAAGTTCCACACCACCCACGGACTTTACATACACCGGACATACCAGCAACTTGGTTATAAATAATTATACATTGAAGTGAAGAATGATAGCCAAAAAAGATTAGACACTCCTCTACTCAACCATACTCGTCTACATCTGTTTGTTTTTCTTTTTTACTTCATCTTTTCCGGTCTTCCTCCGCATTGTTTTTGGCTTAAATGTATATATATATATATATATATATATATATATATATATATATATATATATATATATATATATATATAATGGGAATATTGCAAATAGTATGTCGACGATACAAAGAATTAAAAAAAATCAAACCTAGTTATGTGTTTATCAATGTTTCGTCTTTATTCGAAGACTTCTTCTGATGAATGAAATTAAGAAAACGAAGCACCAGTACTTGAAAATATATTGTTGATGTAATGAAATGTACGACTTTGTTCCATTTCAGAAAGGAAAAAAGTCGTTGAAAAATAGCGATAGGGTTGTGAAAAATAGTAAGATTTTCTTTATGGAATTATATAGCCGTTAATATATTTACAAAGATATGATGCAATTACTATTCTTTTCGGAACATACATGTCCTTTTTAATTCAAATATTGATGTGTAACTGAAATGAAATGAATTTATTTTTGTTATGTAATTTATTGATTTTATGTAATAATTATTATGGGATGGTGTTTTCTATGGTGTGAGAGAGTTAACCTGTGTCTAAAATTTAATTATGTTCTTTTAATAAGAGTTTACTTATTAATCGCGATACCTGCATGTTGTTTAATTGTGCTCGAATTTGCGTTAAGCCCTGATTCAAGAAGTCGCCGTCGTGGTTTCTTTGAAACAAATTTGACTATTTTTGCTTGTTTGAAGTTAAAAGTATGATTATGCTGCAATAAATGAGAGAATAAGGCGTTTAGATAATTACTATTTTATATATCTTTTTATATTCATCGAGCCTTTTCTCTAATCTACATTGGGTTTCACCAACGTATATATGATGGCATATATATATATATTTATTTATATATATATATATACATATATATATATATATATATGTGTGTGTGTGTGTGTGTGTGTGTATGTGTGTGTGTGTGTGTGTGTTGTTTGTCCGTCGGGACGACGAGGACCATCTGATCATCTTATAGGGTGGGGTGGGGTTGTCGTCATCAATGAGTGCGGAGATGTCTAATAAGCCTAATTCTTGTTTGAGAAATTCTTCTGCGGTGAGAACAGGGAATGGTAGCAGATGTTGAGGGCTTCAAAACATTGTCCTTCCTGTGCTTCTTGCGCTTCTCTGCAGCAACTTTTTACAAGGTGATCACCACTTATCAAGGCCCGGAAGCCACTCAGAGATAAGGGTTATTGCATGTACAGTACGTTAGTGTGGGGATTTAATAAAAATGTCTACTTAAGGAGGCGGTTCATTAGGAATTTGTTTACGTTGGACTTGAAGACATCCATGTTGTAGTCAGGTGGGAAGCAGGCAGACGGAACAGAGTTCCACAGGCGTGTAGTTCTAAGAAAAAAAGCTTTGTTAATGGAATCTACGTTCTGATTTAGGCACAGATAAAGAGTGGGGAAAATTTGGGACAGTGGTTTCAGCCAGACGGGTGGTTTCGTAAAAGATTTGCGAGAGGGGAATAGAGATTGGAGCTCAGACGTGATGATGGATCAACGTTACAGGCCTTCAGTGACGCGTTCAGAGTGACTTTAAATCGTTTTTTTCTGGCCGCCACATATACATACAAATAATGCAAGTAGAGATATTTTATTTTATATTCTATTTTCGATAAACGGATATTCAATATTATACATAGGACGTTTATCTACCCTAAATAAAATTATGAAAAATACAAATTTACATATTTCGTTAATTCATCAAAAGTTTCATGGAGTTGAAAAATTACTTTTCTTTCAGAGAAAATAACTAGTAAAATATAAGTATGGGTACTTCTCTAAAATTTCCAGTTAAAATAAGCATATTCGAAGATTGCATTTTAAATTAATAATATAACTAGAGTCTTTAGAAAATTGCCTTTTAAATAAATGCTATAACTAGAACGTTTGAGAATTATATTTTTTAAATAATAATACCATTTGAAAATTGCTTTTCAAATGATAAAAATGTATGTAAATTATATTTGTAAATAATGGTATAATTTGAATATAGCATTCTATAGTATATGATAAAATAAGAACATTTAAAATTTATATATATATAATAATAATAATATAATAATAATATATAATAATATAATAATATATAATAATAATATAATAATATATAATAATATAATAATAATATATAATATTAATATAATAATATAATAATATATAATAATATAATAATATATAATAATATAATAATATATAATATTAATATAATAATATATAATAATAATAATAATAATATATATAATAATAGATATATAATAGATATATAATAATATATAATAATAATATAATAATATATAATAATAATATATAATAATAATATAATAATAATAAATTTGGAGTGTTAAAAATGCAAGTTAGAATAATATAATCATAAAGTTTACAAATTATGTATTTATAGATCGTCAGGCAACTTAAAAAATGGCTGCTTTCATTAAATGTCTTCATGCCTTTTCTCGAGTGATTTCCATAAAATATTTTAATCAGCCTCGAATCATGTATCGATATGGGAAAATTATTTTACAAAGTGAAACGCGGAATTAGACGGCACGTCATCATAATTGATCCTTTATGAATAAACACAATCTAAGAATGGATGAAGGAAAATAAATATTCACTAATGTTGTGAACTCTGCAGAAGTTTTCATCAAGTGTTGTTGACAGAAAAATGGGATAACATTAAGAATCATTAATGAACTACAGTGAACGTATTGTGTAAGCAAGTTTCCTTTTCTCTGCAACACTTTCTGAAAAAAGAAATATTACCGAGTAAAATATTTTTAATAAACATCAATTCAAGAAACATTCGTTTTCAAAACGAACGTGGGATTAAGCACGTCCGCATAATTGATTTGGATGAATAAACGCAATCTGACAATTTTGGCAGGTTTGGGTGGAAATATTTCGTTAATCCACTTAATTCAGTAGATATGACGACATTTTGAGTGAATATTTATTCTCGTCCTTACCGATTCCAAATTAAGGAATACATCCATGAAAGATTAGAGAATGGAAAATGACAAGAACCTTACCATTCACAAGGTGCGTCCATTGGCTGCTTATTTCAAACGAAAACTTCTAGAAAAGTGTGACTTCAAATCTAAGCTTAACAATTCAATGATTTCAAGAGTAAACACGACAGAATGCCAGTTTAGGCTTCAACTAGTCAATATAATTTAACACATAAAAAGACAAACGCACATACACACATATCTATATATAAAGTAGTAGCGTTCATATGTGAATGTCTGTGGGCATAACTCTCCTACAGCCCGCACCAGTGGACCGATCATGACCAAACCTGGCATGGTGATGGTCTCCAATCTAGGGATGATGCACACCATTTGTAAATGTTCAGGTAATATTTGGTGTGGCTTTTCATAAATTCTCCCACCTAGGGATGGTGCGCACCAAGTTGAAGTTCGCCACCGTTTCGGGGGCCGCTACCATGGCCCAGCCAATTTCTTTTTGAATTTGTATCAGATTATTCTCTTCTACCCCTGCGAAGCGCGCGTATCTTTACTAGTATATGTATATTTGGGTACCAGTTTTCTCCAAAGCATATATCAGTTAATAAAATAGACGTTTTTTTTGTTTATCTATTCTGTTTCTATTTACTTGCCTCTCCACGAGGGCAGAGTTAGACACAATGTCGGTTTTTATCGTTGGAAAAATCCAGCTCCTTGTAAAGAAGGCGTTCTAGATAGGAACAAAAATAAAAATTGCCTCAGTCATGAAGGATTTCTCCTACACTGACCGAGGACCGAAAAGATGACGTGTATTACCAGAACAGACACTACACCGTGATCTTGGCCTGATATTCTGCTTTTAAACCTTTCTCATTTCCAAATAATGGTCGGCATTTCTGGCAGAAACTGG
Organism: Euprymna scolopes; assembly: GCF_053919585.1. Lineage (NCBI taxonomy): Eukaryota > Metazoa > Mollusca > Cephalopoda > Sepiida > Sepiolidae > Euprymna > Euprymna scolopes. The sequence goes on along the minus strand of NC_136516.1, from coordinate 24,127,250 downwards.
CTGGTGTAATTGCCAAATGTGTTGATTATATCAACGACTTCCTTCCAGATGTGAAGACGGTTATTCAGATTTACAACAAATATGGCGATTACTTCAGTCAGTTCCTTCCAAAAGTGAAGACCGTTATTTGGAAGTTGGAAAAAATTAAACACAGAATAAATAGACAAAATGACGCCTGTTTTATCTAATGATATATATATATATATATATATATATACATATATATACATATATATATATATAGTCTTGGAAGTTTTTAACCCTTAAAATTATACAAAAAAATTGCAATTCGTTAGAACACTATTAAGTCAGTAAGTCATTCAATCACCTACAAAACTGTATCAACTTACTCTCTCGAATTCACTAGAGTACCAGTAATACCTTATTTTTAAGGGATCATCAGTTGTTTATCATGAACCACTGTTGCGGGGATTTAAAAACAAAACAGTATATTTCATCATGGCTCCCCAGCAGTGTTTATCAAACACTACCTCCCTTAATCTTAGTAAAAAAAAATCATGTTACAAATATTAGATCTAGTGTCCTATTCTTAATTACTTTATCTAACCTATTCATGTTATAAAAATGAATTTCTTACCTGTGAGATGCATCTGTTCTCAAATTACAAAATGGATATATATTTTTTAATTTAACAGTCTTGTATTTATAAGATTATGGTTAATCCATTTGACTACTTATGACCCCCACTATGATTAGTATTTTGTATATTTACATTTTTATTTATTGAAAATTAAATATATATAAAGGTTAAAAATATTTATAAATATATACTTTTTTTAAAAAATATTTTATAAATACACTTTATACATTACTAATATAGGTTTTGATTTCCTTTATTAATATATTCTGGTTAATTTTAAACGATTCAAAAGCATCAGAATAACGAACAAATGCTGTATTTAACTGTTTAAATATATATTATATATATAACTGTTTAAATATTATATATATATATATATATATATATATATATATATATGATTCAAAAGTAATCGATAAAATGACGGTTGAGAAGGTGAGTTCGCAGCTTGTATTAGTAAAATAAGAAATTACAGTTGGATTTTGTATCTGATGAGCCATATTGAATATCTTTTAACGAAATAATGTTTTAGCTTATCCAAATGTTTATAAAACCATTGGAACACTGGAGATATACATCTAGGAAATATCTGTTATACTATATTGATGTTTTGGTAATTTCGAAATTATATATATATGTCGCTTCTACAGTATTGGGACGAGATTTCTGGAATCGTAAAACTGAATTGAACATGGTATCTACGTATTCCTCGTGTTTTTGTCAAAATATTACGAGTATCGAAAAGGTAGGAATATATTTATTAAAGAAAATAAAAAAAAGAAGAATTTGAAGAAAACGATCGTAAAACACAGGAAAGTTACAAAGAGAGATAATTTCTCCGTTTGGATTCAAACAAGATGGCGGCATTTTTTCACCCGTTAACACGATTATAGTTGTTTATTTTGAATAATAATTTTAATTCAGTAATATTCAGGTTATTCTTACTGCAAAATTTGGAAGCTACAAATTGTAACTTATTAGAATCGACAATAAAAATCAGTTGAAAATATTGTTTCGTACCCGAAAACTCCATTTATCGACTACAGAAATCTCGTCCACACTAAGGAGAAGCGCCATATATGTATATATATATATATATATATATATATATATATATATATATATATATATATATATATATACCAGTGGTGAAAAAACCGGACTAGAGTGCTCAATGTGTAGTCAGAGCAGTATATAGGAAATTTATTACTGTGAGTCCAGAATGAGTTTACAAATTGTTTCAGCTGGAGGAAAATCCTCAAAGAGGAAAAATCCAACTAGCATCGTCAGAATTCATAGATGGACAAATTGGATTTTTCCTCTTTGAGGATTTTCCTCTAGCTGAAACAATTTGTAAACCCATTCTGGACTCACAGTAATAAATTTCCTATATATATATATATATATATATATATATATATATATATATATATATATATATATATATATACTAGCAAAAGTACCCGTCGTTGACAGGGTTCAAAAACAGCCTACAGAAAATGGACTCTGATTTATGAAAGTATGATAGGTTATGAAAAGGAAGGGTTGTAAAGAGATAGCTTCGAACTTGGGGGATATAAAAACCAAAGCAAAATATGATGAAAGTAAAAATAAAATAGATAAACCCCATAATTTAGTATACCATACCTGTTCACACTGAAACACTTATCACAATATTCTGTGGATCTATATTAAAAAAAAACCTTGTTAAACTTTGTAACATATTTCCATTCTATGGAGGTCAGGTGCAAACGAACACCACATAATTTTATTATACCATATTTCTTCAAACTGAAACAGAATTATCAAAGTATACTTACGCAGATAGATATGAAAAGTCTTTATTAAAGTTTGTGCCTATTTCCATTCTATGGAGGCCAGGCGCGAACGCAGACCCCACAATTTTATTATACCATCCCTATTTAAGTTAAAACATACTTATCAAAGTATTATTATGTACATCTATATCAAAAACACTTGTAAACGTTTTTTTTTTAATTTTAAAATTTTTTTTTCCATACTTTGTGGATCAGGTGCCAACGCAGACCCCACAATTTTAATGAACCACCGTTCTGCCAGATCAAACATACTCATTCCTGTGTCTCAATACATCTTCTATCATTATATGTAATCAGTTTTTTAAAATAGTCAACCATATAGGAGCCGATTCGTGACCACACACACACACACACACACACACACACATACACACACAGGCATTCAGCTTTATATTATATATATATATATATATATATATATATATATATATATATATATATATATATATATATATATATGCTGTTGATATTTCACCGCAGTATCTTGCTCTTAAGTGATATTTTCTAACATCAACTTTGGACGTATATCCTGGGTAGGAATTTCCTTGACGTAACTTGAAGCAAAAGACAAAACCGCTTCTTAAATTAAACGATGAAATAAATTTTTCTGACAGCTCTGTACCTATTGTATAGGACGTTAATCGCCATAGCATTTGAACAACTCTGGTCCCCCCTCACCAATCTTTCACGAAAACACCCGTCTAGCTGAATCCACTGTGAAAAATTTCCCCCACTCTATATCTGTGCCTAAATCAAAACGCGGATTCCATGAACAAAGCTTCTTTCTTAGAACTGCACGCCTGTGGAACTCTGTTCCGTCTGCCTGCTTCCCTCCGGACTACAACTTGGATGTCTTCAAGTCCCATGTTAACAAATTCCTAATGAACCGCCCCCTTAATTAAACACTTCATCAAATCTCCACACTAACGTAATGTACTTGCAATAACCCTTATCCCTGAGTGGCTTCCGGGCCTTGATAAGTGGTGATCACTGTGTAAAAAAAAAATCTTCAATTCCTCGTGAATAATTATGTGTACAGTTCCCACACTGACATCAAACTGTGTACTTATTGTCTCTGTAGAAACACGATAGTCCTTATCCATGAAATTTATTTTTGGCTAATGAACTCTGTTCTGACTTCTTTACGCTCCCACACCTTTCACCTTTCCTCACACACTCCCTGCTTTCTTTAAATCTCTTATGCCACTTAAAAACTTATGTACAATGCGGGTAAGATGGTCCAAAAGCAGTCTGAAGCATTCCATACGTGTCTGAGGCATTTTTGAAAGTTTAAAACCGAATTTTATTCCATATCATTCTTCTTAAGTGTCGATTGCATTCGTGAAATTCACCAGCTGTGACAATCAGGCTTTTGTAAGGCGTATTCCAATTCTTGTTGTAGCTGTTTCTTTGAACCTGAACTCCTTAAAATTGGTAAGTCATCTCATAAGATGTAAAGCAATAACATACTCAATTTTGAAGGGCCTACACCAATTTAAATGCCTGTATAACAAGTCTGGAGACTTATTGAAGGAACCTCGTATTTACCTGTATCAAGGTTGCATTTATAAAACGAATTAAAACCTGTCCAAGTATATGTATGCGTATTTACCTTCTTAGGTGAGGTTGTGAAAAGCAAACGCCTTAGGTGAAATGAACTTACGACTCCAAACAGTACATAAACAGGCCTATTCAGTAATCGTTGTCAGCGGCAGCTTAGGCGGTTTGCAATAAACTAATCTTTTCCTAAAGAGTGAAAATAAAACTTGGGAGCGTAGACCTATTAAAAAACGTCAATAGAAGACGTAGAGATGAAATATGTCTATGCGAGATAACACTGAATGCAAACAGATTGTCAGTTGGCGAAAAGAAGGCGTGTGGAGAGAAAAATATGACAACCCAATTTTAGAGACTTCATTGCCAACAATGAACAAGCAATAAGCATCGCTCCATGATGGCAAGAATTGCGATGCTTCAAGCTGATAAGCAGGAATGTAGGAATGTCATTTCGCAAGAAGTTCCGATTGGTAACTTTTTGCCGCTTGCATCAAAAGACGGACACAAAAGTATTGCTTATATGCGAGACTGAAAACAACGAAAACGCAACAAAAGATTTATTTTGTGGAGGTTTCACTGCTCGTTTGGGATATCAGTCTCTTAGAAAATACGTCATCCATTTGATAAAATCAACAGAAAATGTACGGTTATTATAGAAAAGATTTCCAGGAATTGATTAAATGATCCTTATTAGTTTTGTTGGAAAAGAAAGCAAATTCCCCCACAAGCGCACGCGCACACACACACACACACACACACACACAATATATATATATATATACATATATATATATATATAATGAAGCATACATTAATATATACAATAAGTTGTTGAAACCTCATACGTCAAAATCGACGGGAGAGCCCAATATATATATATATATATATATATATATATATATATATATATATATATATATATATATATATATATATATATATATACTCGGGTTTTTTTATATTCAAAAGTAATGGACTAATGAATTCAACGAGGTTGTTAGATAGTGCTCAATAAAAAGAGCTGATAATACTTGTTTATTGTTATATAAACATTATATAAGATTCCGATTCATTGTACTTTTGAATAGTCAAGTCGCTGCCTGATGATATCTGTTGTTTGATTGAAACAAGTGGCTATTTGTAGCAGCGGGATGTGAGCATGTTTATATAACAATAAACAAGTATATATATATATATATAATATAAAGCTTAACGTCTGTGTGTGTGTCTGGTCATGAATAGGCTCCTATATGGTTGACTAGTATAGAAAACTGATCACATATAATGATAGAAGATGTATCGAGACACAGGAAGTAGTATGCTTGTTCTGGCATAATGATGATTCATTAAAATTGTGGGGTCTGTGTACGCGCCTGGTCCACAAAGTATGGAAATACAAAATTAAAAATTAACAAAAAAAACATTTACAAGTGTTTTTAATATAGATGTACATAATAATACTTTGATAAGTATGTTTTAACTTAAATAGGGATAGTATAAAAATACTGTGGGGTCTGCATTCACGCCTAGCCTCCATATAATTGAAATAGGCACAAACCTTAATAAAGACTTTTCATATCTATCTGCGTAAGTATACTTTGATAATTCTGTTTCAGTTTGAAGAAATATGGTATAATAAAATTATGGATTGTTCGTTCGCGCCTGACCTCCATAGAATGGAAATATATCACAAAGTTTAACAAGGTTTTTTAATATAGATCCACAGAATATTGTGATAAGTGATTCACTGTGAAGAGGTATGGTATAATAAATGATGGGGTTTATCTATTTTATTTTTACTTTCATCATATTTTGCTTTGGTTTTGATACCCCCAAATTCGAAGCTATCTCTTTACAACCCTTCCTTTTCATACCTCATCATACTTTCATGAATCAGAGTCCATTTTCTGTAGGCTGTTTTTGAACCCAGTCAACAACGGGTACTTTTTCTAGTATATATATATATATATATATATATATATATATATATATATATTTATGGGTACATAATTTTATAACACTTTTGAATAACACCGAACTGAAGGTTTAGTTTTTTTTCTATAGTTTAAACAGAAACCATTAAACAGAAACTAAAAAAAGAAGACCAAAATACATTTCTAAACTATATTTCTCCTAAGCTCTAATTATATGTTTAACAAACGTAGATAAAATAGATAAATAAAGGGTGAGGCAGAAAATAAACGCTATCGAGACGCCTATCAGCCAATCTTTTTCAAGATTAACCCTGGTAATTGGGGAAGAAAACCCTGTTTAAAAACATGGTAAAAAACATAAATTAATAGCAAGAGAAAAAAAAAAAAGAAATTGTTTCGGGAATAGGAGAAAAAGAAACAATTTCAGCGAATACCCATGAATTCTAAATTATTGGTATACTCTCTTTGCTTACACATAGATGGTTGGCGCAAATTAATGGATAGAGCCTCGAGAATTTTTAAGTGAATTCTCGAGCACGCTCTGTTTAAAACCGAGAAAGTTTCATCCGTGTATCCGTCAGTGCAAATTTGGCACTGTATTAAATGTTCACCAAATGACAGACTTATGAGCTGGTGAACGCCGTATCGTTTTCTATATATACTAGTAGTAAAACTCATACCGGATCTTTAAATGAGAACATCTAAGAACGGCAATGAGTCATTAACTTCACCCTCCATAGTAAACGTCAAGGAAGGGTGAACTAAGTTTAATTGTTCTAACAACTCCTCAGCTTCCGTACAGGAAGAACACATGACAAAAATTTCATCCACGTAACGCAAATAGCACACCGGATTAGGAAAACGATCAAAAACAAGTTTTCCTCGAAACCGGAATAAAAAAATATATGTATTTCTATATAACTTGAGTTTCTTCAACCGTAATCGAATCCAAAACCGAAATCAAAACTTATGAAAAATTCTTGACAAAATTCTTAATAAAAAAAATAGATGATTTAAGTGCCATCAGCTATAGTCGAAACGAAAACCGAAACTTATGAAGAATTCTTGGTAAAATTATTTATCACAAGAAATAAAAGAATGTAACAATTACACGATCCGGATGTAAGCGTGACACACAAAACAACACCCATGCTATCGTATATATATATATATATATATATATATATATATATATATATATATATATATATATATATGTTTTTTACATGGAGGTCACCACTTATCAAGGCCCAGACGTCACTCGCGGATAAGGTTTATTTTGTGTACAGTAATCAATGGGAGAGTGTTGCAGTATTCATTAATATTGGAAATTTGATAAAGTGTCATTACTTAAGGGGGCGGTTCATCAGAAATTTATTTATGTTGGACTTGAAGACATCATTGTTGAATTCAGGAGGGAAACAGGCAAGTGGTAGAGAGTTCCACAGGCGTGCAGTTCTAAGAAAGAAGCTTTGTTCATGGAATCTACGTTTTGATTTAGGCACAGATAAGGAGTGGGGAAAATTATTATATATATATATTCGATTCATAATAAATAACAAAATAATTCAAAAATATTCATAAGCTATTTTGTATGAGCGAGAAACACACATAAAAGTCATCTGATATTTTCATCAAATTATTTAGTAAAAATACGATGCATGCAATATATATATATATATATATATATATATATATATATATATATATATATATATATATATATAGTTATCCGCATACAGTACTGTTCCGATGTTTCTCATCAGTGCGGCTAGACAAGCAACTACCTCAAGCGAGGATCGAAACCCGATCGCCCAACCGACTGTGAGAGATTATACCCGTTGCGCTATACGGCTCCTACTAAGCGGGCAGTGAATTAACAATGTTTTAACATTGTCCAAAGTACCTAAGCTCAATTTGTTTACACAAAGAGCATCGCTTCATACACTAATGGTAATTTGTATATCACTTCCCAAATGCTCAACCTAAGATAGGAAGCATTATAGTCATCCGCAGGAATATATATATATATATATATATATATATATATATATATATATATATATATATATATATATATATAGTGTATTAATAAAGGTGAAATGCGTAGCTGTCCGATACACCACTGTATGTTATATACATTTCAACCAATGATTTTGATAGTTGGGGCATTTCTATCTAACTGAAAGAATAATAACACTTCAGGAAAAATGAAAATCTGCCTGGAGCCGGTCGGAATCTTATATAAATCAAGTCATTCAATGGAAACGATGCATCCAGTCTGCTAGAATAATGAGTGGTTAAAATCCATCCGAGAATGGCTCTTACCACAACAAGGTTGTTTTAGTGAAACAAGCAACAGGAAACGGAATTGCACAGTAGTCGGTTCATCGATCAGAGAAGTGGAATTTCCTGTATTCTAAACAATGAAAATAACCGGTGCAAAAAATGCTGCAAAGTCGTCCGGAGCCAATGCGAATTTTATGTAAAGCAAGTTATCAAGTGTAGTCAATTTAGCAGAATATGCTTAACAAAGTTACTGACTCACAGACACCTGAGTCTGCACGTCATAAACAAAGTTAACAGTATAAGCACACACACACACACACACACACACACACACACACACACACACACACACACACACACACACACACACATATATATATATATATTCATTCACGCCGAGTCGTAGACATTTCCAGGTTGGTATCTAGAGGCGCATTAATTCACTGGGAGGTATGCACTCCAAGTCTTGATTAAGACATGCATCTAGTAGGGAAACTCTGATGTAAAAATCTGCGCTGAACTGTATGCGTTGCGTTGTGACAGTCATCTGCACAGACAATGACTAGCAGTAATAACAAAAAGAGTGGTTGGTTCTACACAATGCCTTCACCACAATAAATAAATGTGGATTTCTGAGCAACTTAGTCGCGGCGGAAGCTCATACTTCGAAATCGACGCGATAGTCTCTCTCTCTCTCTCTCTCTCTCTCTCTCTCTCTCTCTCTATATATATATATATATATATATATATATATATATATATATTGACTATAAGGATTAATAATTTTAAATTTTGAAATTATAAATTAGTTTCAAAAGGATGAACAAACAAAACCAAATTGAGTGTACGCTCGTTTCGGAAACGATATTCATTTTATTAAAATTAACAATAATTGACAAAGTTTGTGTTTTTGAATATAGTCTCCTCATCAGCAAAAATAGGAATTGGTGGGGAGTTAAAGACACCAAAATAAAACTAGCATTTTTGTAGCAAGTAAGTTGAATAGTCCTTATTGAGTTGCATTAGACAATTTGTTTTAAAGTTCGCCAGTACATATGTGGTCATGTTGTATTTTGTGGACAAAAGTTTTATGTTCTTTTAAAGTATTAATACATTAAAATAAACTTTATATATATATATATATATATATATATATATATATACTGTGTTCTTTTAAAGTATTAATACATTAAACTTTTCTCTGTAGAGCCCAGTATATATATATATATATATATATATATACATATATATATATATATATATATATACATATATATTTATATATATATATATATATGTCTGCACTGAAGATTCCTGAAAGGATGAAACACTAGTGTCTGTATGTATTTAATAATTATTATAGTAAAAAATAATTATATATATATATATATATATATGTATATATATATACTGTGTAAGCAAAATCAAGACTTCAAAATAAGGTGTTGGTGGCAACAAAAAGTGTATTTCAATTTACGTTACAATTGTTTCCGTGTCCAGTTCGACAATTTCAAGCATTATGTCGTTTGAAAATTTTCTAAACCAGCATTTCTTCAGACTTTTGGCAATGGAGCATATTTGAAGAGAAGGAAGGAAGGGGAAATCCCTAGCTAGAAAGGCATGCGAGAAACATCTACCTTTGTTGTGGTTACGGAAAATCCCATTTAAATATTAATATATCACCTAATTTTCGTATCCGTATTTAAGAGCAGAGTCATGACAAGTTGCTACAGAGAGCCCTAAGCCATTCAAAATTTTTTTTTAATATATATCCCATTCGTTGGGTTCCTAAATTAGATCTTGTTATTTCTTTGTTACCTAATCCTTAATTTAAAAAAAATTTGTTTCGATATTATGGCCGTAACAGCCTTGCAAAAATGTTACAGTTAGTTTTAGTTTCGTATTAGTGGCAGGTAATGTTTATAGATTATCATTATATTTGTGTTCGGATTTAAGACCCTTTTAGTTTCAAAGTTTAATTGAATACGAGAGTAAATAAAATGGGTGTATTAAAGATATATATATAAAAATCCTTGTATTACGGGTGAAGTATTCTAATCTTTTTATTGTTATTTAATGTTTTAAGATTCATTGTTATTCTACTTCAAAAAATTTTCATATCGTTAAGCAGGATAAAATGAAGGGAGATAATCCAATTATATTGTTAAGTATTGTTAGTTAATTTTGTTTGAAATTTGGTCGATTTGTATTATTCTACTTTTTGGCAGTACTTCGCAAACGAAGATTCTATGAAGGGAGTTTTCTATGTCAACTGCAGGCACGCTTGTGGCTGACTAGCAGGTTTGGCCACAGCTGCTGCAATCAAAAGTCACGTCAGGTGTCGCTGCTGAGGCTTTCCGAATCTTTCTCCTGCAGCGCTTCTCCCGCAGATTCTCTGTGCGGGAGATCTCAAAGGATGCGACAGCCTGGTGGACAGTATGTCGCCAGGTAACACGGTCAGCAGCGAGAGCAGACTACTGGAGGTGGTCAATGTGACAGTCACCGAGGTACTTTTTCAGAGACTTTTATTTCTTTTCTTTGGTGCCTCTATATTAGCTGTTTTTATTTGTCTTTGTTAGCGATACTTTTTGAATGAATTCAATGGTTTATACGAAAGTGCATTTTTACTTAACTGCGAGGAAGAAAGAATTTTCCCTTTGAACAATTTGGTAACCCCTAAATGGGGAGCGGAAAATATATTATTTTTTAAATATAATTATCCACTGACACGTGTTTCGTCGTCTAGATTCAGCAACTCTTATGAGTCGTAGACGACGAAACACGTATCAATTATATATAATATATATATATACATATATGACTTAAAAATTCGAAGATGGCGTAGTAAAAGGAAAAATAATAATTTCTCTCCCAATTTTCAGATTTTATAATCATACCCATATGTTTTTTTTTTAATTTTTAATCTGATGAGTTAAGGGCAAAATAAATTTATTGATTCATATAATAATTAAACGAATGATTCAGCGCCACGAAACAGGTGCTATCAAGAATTGCGTATGTCAAACATACTTAAAGGAATAAATTGTCAGATGGTCAAGATGGATTATAGACTTGTATCATTACTTCGTTTTATATATATATATATATATATATTTATATATATATATATATATATATATATATATATATATATATATACAAACATACTGCGAGTCAAATTATTAACGAGATAACATTTTTTTAACAGTTTCAGAAACTTACCGGTAGTTTCGTATCAAAAGCTTAGAAAACGTGGCAATACCGAGCTGCGCATACCGTGAAATTTTCGTACTGTACCGCGCAGTGTTAACAACTTGCCATCGTAATTGATAAATCCACGGTATTTGAGGTGTGTCAAATTATAAACAAGTTTGTTTCCTCAATAAAATGGGCCGTAAAGGTGGTTTGAGTAGTTCTGAAAAGACTACTATTACAGAACAACTAGTAAAAGAAATATCGAAAATGATAGGAAGCTACCATCAAACTGAATAACTTTGTCAAGGACCCTAAATAGGTATGTTAGAGATTTGATAAAGGTAAATCTAGATTTGTTTCACGCCGTTCTCTACTCCAAAATAAACATGAAATTGTTAAGAACCGTGGGCAGACAGGTCGAGAAGTCTTTGATCAAGCCGGATCGAAGAATGTTTAAAAAATTACTCGACGTTGCCTTCTTAAAGAAGTGGCAAAGTCTGTTAAGCCTGTGACAAAGCCTCCATTAAGCAACATTACATACAAAATCGATTGAAATGAGCAGAGGACAACATGAAAACGGATTTTCCAAAGTTTTGTTCACGAATGAAGTGCGTGTCACTCTTGATGGCCCAGATGGCTGGAGCAAGGGATGGAGCCCTCATGGATGACATCGTAATCAGCGTTTAAGGCGCCAACAAGGTGGTGGTTGGATAATAATTTGAGGTGCTAGTATCGGAGGTACTTTAGTTGTCCCATGTAGTGTCCTAGAAGGCGTAAAAATGACGTCAAATGCTGAAGGAACACTTTGAACCATGGCTGAAGAAGCAAAGGTTGACGTTCAGAAGAACTATTATTTTTATGCAGGATAATGCTACTTTGTATGCAGCAAACAAAAGCAAAGAGTGTTTGCAACAACTGGGGTTCTCTGGGCTACAGAAGATTGAGTGGCCTGCGAATTCACCAGATCTGAACCCAATTGAGAACCTTGGGAGTATCATGAAGCGACGCCTCTATGCAACTGGACGCTAATTTTAGAGCAAAGATGAGTTGTGGGATACTCTCTAAGAGGTATCACTGGGAATAACTGTTGACGAAATCAAAAGTTTTACTAATTCTGTAGGCCAACATCTTTTACAAGTCATTCATAAAACTTCCCAGACCCTCCCCCACAAGTTCCTTAAACTCCAAAACTAAAACATTACCGACATACCAAACACCCCTTCCCACCTTTCCCCTTGTTCCCTTCCTCTTTTTTCCCCGTTCTTTTCGCACCCCTCCCCTGACCTCATTCACTCATTCACTCTTCCATCCCATAATAACGAACATTTCTGTAAACGCCCGAGGAAGCTACAGACGGCAAAAAAAAAAAAAACGGCCGGATAGCTGAAACAATACTGTAACTTAACAGAAAGATACGGCAATAAAAAATAAAACGCATATTTGCTCTACAACAGTATTAAGCACTTTCTTCAGTTTTTATTAATTACCATTTCTACTATATATATATATATATATATATATATATATATATATATATATATATATATATGCTCGTGTATGTGTGTATTCAGTCATGCAGTGAATAGGTGAAATTTTCCAGAGAAAAGCAAGTGTAAACTTCAGTCCAATATAAGTATTAATGCTACCACTTTTTTAATTTTACTTTTTCTGCTCAACCCACACCTCCAAACACCTGGACAACGCCGGGCATCCAGGCCATAATCTAACCTTTGTCCGATTATAACGCACTAAGAAATCTAGTTTTAATATAGTGTGTCAATCTGTATTTAACCTTTTAATCCGTAAAAGCTAGCAATGATATTAGAACAAATTAAATCGCTAAACGTTTTCTTAAAATATATGAAATTTGGCTTTATAGTTACAGCATTCGTTAATAGGCTGGAAACCGGGTTTCAATTCTCACTCGAGTGATACCCAAAACTAAATAAATAGTATTGGCGTCTATCTTATTAAAACCTCAGCATTATAACGTTAAGGATCAATAGTAAAAAAGTAATCTTAGGCAAGTAGTGCCCCTATCGTACATTACACTGTAGCAGCTACTGCAAAAGAGCCTTGGGGTGACGTTCGAGCACATTACTTATGAGAAATGAAATAGTCCACTGCATACAAAGAGCACCTCCGACGCCATCTATTATGACGATGCAATTCCTGTATCTACGTACAAAAAAAAACGGAACTACAAAACCTAGCATTGGTATATGAGACAAAAAGTAAAAAGAAAAAAAACTTAATAGAAATTAGTGTATTTAACGGTGCTGAGATGAAAAAGTAACAAAATAGCGGAGTCTTGTGAACGACATGATTTTATAGTCGGTCATTTAACAAAATAACGATATCTTTCTAAAGGAAACAACCCAACCCTCACTTAATTCGAATTAATAGAAAAAATAGTAAGGTTTTGTAAGAATTGACAGTTTGATCTCTTATGCGGACACGAGCAGGAGGACGGGGTATCGACTCTACCGATCAAAAACTACGCTTAAATATATTTTAATTTATGCAGATGTCGTATTTATTAGTATGGAGATAATTCTTTGTTGTATATTATTTTATTATTTTTTTTACTAGCGTTCACCTCTTACAAGGTATATCGTCACTTGGACGTAAAAGAGCTACTATTTGAGACCATGCTTAGAAAAGATCAACAAGATGTTGGTTTACATTACATTTAAACATATGCCTATCTGTGCAGCCAGGGAAGCAGGTAACAGGGAGCGAATTCCAAAGTCTAGCTGTCTGAGGAAAGAAACTATTAGAGTAGAAAGCTTTATAGAATTTAGGGACCTCAACAGTGAAGGGTGAGATTTTGTTGCTAAATTGGTTTGTCGGGGATATGTACACGCGTTCATGAGAGCACATTCCATTAAAATACTTGTAAAAGAGGCACAGAGATGCAACATTGCGGCGATGGGGCAGAGGTTGAAGTTTAGTTGACAAAGTCGAACCTGTTAGATTAGAAACTTTCTTTTAGACACTATCCAAGAGAGAACGAGGCCAGTGGAAGATGTACCAGCCCAGATGTGGCAAAAATTCTCCATTCATGGGCGAGTGGTGGCCTTGCAGAGGTACATCATACTCTCAGGCGTGAGTAGTTTTCTAGCTTGATAAAGGGAAGCGACCTTCTTTGCAGCAGCCTTCGCAATCTCCTCAGTGTATTTGTTCCAGTTCATATTGCCCTAGAATAGTAAGCCGATTAGTTTAAAAGAAGAATTATCAGACAATGTGTTATCTATCATGGTTGGAAATGCGTCTTGTAATTGTTAAAGGAGAGTAGCTTAGTCTTACTAGCATTGAATATTACCATCCATTTGCGGCCCCGTTCCACTTTAGTCTGGAGGTTATTTTCTAACGATATTGCCATCGTCTTAGATTTATGTACATTCGTTTTTCCCTAGTGCATATTATAGAGCGATGTATCATGAGCAAATATATCTATCTTGGACACAATATTATCAGGGAGGTCGTTTATGAATATCAGGAATAATACTGATCTAATAATCGATCCCTTAGACACTTCCATATATTACTGCATGTACGTCTATCAATGTTAACCTGGATGATCCTATTGTCTAGGAAGGATCTAATTATATTTAATATACATCCAGTTATACCGTAAGATTTAATATTTATTAGCGGCCCTTCGTCCCAGACTTTGTCACATGCCTTTATCAAAGCTGCATCTCTGGCTTCGCCCGCCTTCTCCAGTGCGTGGTATATGCGTTCAGCGATGACTGTTAGATATCTGTAGTAGAATGATATTGCTTAAATCCATACTGTTTGTCAGAGAGAAGATTTGCTTTTGCAGACTGATGGACTAGTGTTTGATTAATTGAGGTATTAAAGAGTTTAGCGAATATGAGGAAGGAGACTGAAAGGGCGATGATTGATAGGGCCAGTCTTTTCACCAGAATTCTTGTACACTGCTACCACAGAGATCATCTTCCAACTATTAAATAAACATTCAACAAGGCATGTATTGTTAAGTTTGGAAAGTGCGGGGGCTGAGCATTTCTTAATTAGTATAGCAAGGATGAGATCAGGCCCACACGCCTTGGGGGTGCTAAGTTTTTATGATATTGCGGACTAGAGGAGGGTTGCTTTTATGATCATCTAGTGTGGCTTCATTTCGCATAGGGAAATTTGAGAAAAAGTTGTTTGTTGGCTCTTAAGTGGAGTCAAAACCGAATCGCCGTGCAAGCAGTTCCGCCTTCTCGGTTGCCATGCATGCGACTTTCTGATTGTTGAATAGTATTGGAATTACTGATCGCCGTTTAATCACGACATTAATTATAGATTTTTCTTGAAATCACTAGTTTCTAGCTTTTGCTGTTCTATGCGTTCTCTGGTTATCTCAGCATGCTTTCTTTTGGCTGTCTCTTATTTCTCTCTTACAATGATTTCTAGCGTCTATAAATTTTTTGTCTATTTGTATTTGACAAAACGTACGAACCGGGTTGTCCTTGCGCCATGGCAGCTGCGCAATCTGCAGTGGACCATAAGGGGTGAGTGGAGCTTGTTGGAAAAATTTCGTGTTGGAACATGTGTATCAATGCCCGTTTTGCACCGTTCAGTTGTCTAATTGTCACACTATTCAGCAAGAAGAGAGAAGGCATTAGTCTATGCCTCATCTCTAATGTGTTCTCTTTATGCTTCCAAGTCAGCTTTTTTGTTGTACTTTGTTGTTTTGGCCAATAGCTCCTCACCCCGGAGTTGGGATTTAAGTGTGATGTCAACTGATATCACAAGGTGGACGTCGTTTCAAAGTGGACTGTGAGAATTAGTCACACAATCCTCGGGTATTGTGATGAGGAATAGGTTTAGAAGTGAAGCCTGCTGGTCTTCACAATGTGGGCAGCGAGTTCGGAACATTATTGTCTATGTGAAAGAAAGGGATACAGAAAGACTATAACCAAAGCATCCAACTCTATTTGTGCAAACTGAGACACCTCCACCTTTAAAAAAAACTACATCCGTTAATCTCTGTATCTTAAATTACAAAAGAGAATGTATGTTTCGTTACAAAATTGTAAGAATAAAGAAAAGAAACCTCATACATCGCGCATAAGTGATTTCTTCAAACAAAAAGTTGCATATTGGGCTGCGCAACGCCGAAATTATCGCTGGTTATGCACACACGCATGAATTGTTGAAAATACCAAAACAAGAAACAGTCATTCAGAAAAAAAAAATGAAAAAGAAATGTGACGACCTGGAAACCAGTATTCTTCAACTGAACAGGATTTTAAACATAATCAGCCATTTTGGAATTTGGCCTTGGGCGAATTTTTTATGAGGGTTTATCAATATAAACAAATGAAACCAAATAAAAACAAACAGAGGGAAAACACAACCCAGAGGAGCTGACCGAATTGTGATTTGTCGTCAACGAACTACCTGCCACCTAACATCTCTCTCTCTCTCTCGCTCTCTCTCTCTTCTATAGCGAGAGCGGTTGGTGAAAAAAAAAACGACGAGTTTCATATGAACATTGTTGTCAGGGTGATCTTTTTAAAATGCATTTTGTCATTCACATTATATAAACTCGCACGCAATTTTAGCCATTTGAACTAACAGAATTATATAGTCAACTGTAGAAAGTGCAGCATATCATAACTAAAATATTCTTCAGCGAACTAAAAAAATATAAAACACGATCAACAACTAGTTCCCGAATACTCTTGCCGATAAACAAATTAAACCAAACTTCTAATATTCAACAAGAAAATAACAGCTGCATAAAAAACTAAAACAACTGTTGAAAATGTTTTCACGAATACAATTCGCAGATAGTACCGCCCAACAATAACACGTCCTGGATATGACCTTAAACTATATCCGATGGTGAGGCCACAGGTTGCGGGCTTTGGGGAGCGTGGAGCCATCCTTTAATTGCCATTGCTCCCAGGTCCACTCTGACCCGGACTGGTAGTACCTGTTAGGGTTCCAATTATGGGTTAAATAGAAACCAATTTGAAATAAAAAAACTACAAATATACTCTATTAAATTTTTTTTCTTCCCAATCACTGGCTTCGGCATTAAATAACCTGAAAAGGGTTGATATGACATAAAAACAAAAACAATTAACCAACCCAGCAGTAACACAAAAATGTGGTTTAGCATCTATTATAAAAAAACTTCAAACGACTAACCTTGTAATCAACAACAACACTTCACAGACAAATAAATTGCTTGAAAAAAAATTAATTGCCCGCTAGGAGAATGTATCTCTAACAATGCTCACTACATTGGCCACACTACCAACACATTGCCACAAAGACTAACCAGCATCTCTCCAACTCCAGCTCAATGTCACAGCACTTAAAAAAACATGTCTGCCCTTATCCGAATTCTGATAAGTCATGGTCTAAAATACCAAGGTCCTACAAATACTGGATGCTTTAAACATAAAAACAGACCAACCTCAAATAAATTATATAAATTATGAATGCAGTCGGAACATATAAAATGCTTAGGTTCGTAAATTCTTAATAATATCTATATATTTTTTTAAATGTAATTTATCACAATATAAATATTTATATTAGCCTATCCCACGCTGTTAAAAATTGTCAAGCTATTTAATAAACCATCCCAACACGTGACAATGACAAAATATGTGAAGTGTAACACATGTAATACCAAAAGTAATTAAAAAACAAACAAACGTAATTTTAAGAACCTAAATAGCATAATCTGTCTGAGGATGACGGAAATGATCCAGTCGAAAGCGCTCGCTATTTAAAAACAAATTTATGGATGCAACATATGCAACTTTGAAAAAAAACATAAAAAGAAAATTCGGAGATTGGAAAAGGTAAAAAATATATTAATCAAACACAAATTCCGCGTTTTTTAATAATATTTTCCTCATTGAGGACATGCTGCCTAAATATAAAACATTTATGTATATATATATTACGCGTTTCATCCACGTTAGGATTAATCAGGATTATGCGAGAATTTTGTGGTTGTCTCGCGATTTTATATACGCACCTTCTATTGAGTTTTTAGCTAGCTAATCAGCTTTCTAGTTTCCACCGCACCCTTCCTAATCAGCCAATGAGCAGGCACTTACAGGATAAAGATGCAGTTGACCTCCGGTTGACCCGTTCCTTTGTGTGTTCTGTTTTAGCGGGGAGCGTAGATATCTAGTGTCCTGACCTATTTTAAATCAAGGTTAAATTTTATTTATGCTTGTATATAAGAGCAAACAGTTAATAAAACATGTTAAAAAACACCTTGAAAAAGCGTTAAAAACATATTTAATCTGAAAAGGAAACACTTGATAAGTTGATAGTCCTTAATCCGCAGCGTTTCGAAGAAATACTTTCCTTCTCATCAGAGGGTAGGTTTTATATATACATACATACATATATATATATATATATATATATATATATATATATATATATATATATATATATATATATATATACACTACAAATACCACAAAATTCTCGCATAAGCCTGATGAATCCTTTCATGGAAGAAACGCGGAATAATATATATTTTATAACTTACTACCTAGCTCTACCTACGTATTGAGCACTGTTGAATAAATACTTAAGTTTACGCATAAATTTATGTGAGTAAATGAAGTAGTTGCTTGTAGATTACTGTTATATATGTGTGTGTGCGCGCGCACACACACACACACACACACACACACACACACACACACACACACACACACACACATATATATTCGCTTGTGGATCCAAGGCAATTGAATTATGCATTTCGAATAGTTGCTATTAAACAAATTATACAAATAAGATGGAACTGATTTGCATATTAAAAATAATATATCGATATGCTGCAATATTTTTCTACTTGAGAGCTTCCCACCGTCAATAGCGACACATAATCTTTCATATTTATTCAGCTTTGATATGAATAAACCAGTTATTGCATAAAGGATTACTCGCACAGACGTTCAAAAACCGATTGGAATTTTTCTGTTAACTATGCACACAGTATATTTATATGTGAGTGTGTGGAAAGATTGATTGTATAATTTTATGGTAATGTTCTTTATGTGTATAGAAACTACTTCATTATGTTGAATTTGGAATAAAACTCCATTGCCCGTCTAATTTCATTTGTGATCCAGTTTTTTTCTTCTTTAAATTCTACTGATGATATATATATATATATATATATATATATATATATATATATATATATATATATATATATATATATTTGATTTGTTGCATGTTTTCAAATAAGCTACTCATCTTTCTTCTATATCTCACCAGCCTGGGTGCCCGGCGTTGTCCGGATCTTTGGAGGTGTGTGTTTAACAAAGAAAAAAACAAGTGTAGTAGGCAGGCATGCTCGAACCCGTACCGCGAAGGAGGAAAAGAACGTGAAAAAAATAGTGACGTCTTTTCTGTCCCCCCCCATCGCCAAACCGGAAGTGACGTAGGTTAAAATTAAGGCTACACAATCGGAAAGAGCGGATGGCTTTCGAAAATTCGGCTAAAAAAGCGACGCCTTCCTGTAGAAAAGTGCTCAGTTGAGGGTAAAGGAATTTATGTGTTTGGCCAATTTTTCGATATTTGTCGTCCGAAGGGCCGATCTTCAAAATGATACGATCTCGTGAAAACCCGTCGCCGCTATCGAAAGTTTAAGGTAGACATGCAAACATACATACATACATTTAAACAGATGTTTGCCCTTTATATTATAGATGGCTTTTGCTTTTGTTTAGTGCCATTTTCCCTGTTTTGTTAATGTATTTGGCAGCACCAAACGCGAGATTAGTTTTACCTGTGATCTTATCACAGCGATTGTATGTATCGCTATTTGTAAAGATTTCACTTTCACGCGAATTATGTGTTGAATCTAAACACACGTATATAATAAAATGATTATTTAAGTTAATGTTAAATCGTTCCAGACAAAACATGAAGCCAATTGATACAAAAACCATTACAATAACAAAATATGATTGTCGCAAGGAGATGAGGTGCCTAATGACTTTAGCCTTGAAAAAGGGCGGGAAGGAAACAGTCAGTAGAAAGAGATTTTCACGAGCCCGCGGTTCTTGAAAAGAAACTACTGGAAAAAGATACCAAGTTATAATGACGTATCAAAACTGAGAATTGCTAAGACCATTAGACCAAATATGACAACAGTTCCCCATACATGGTCTTATACTAGAGTTATTCTCTAGATATTTAAAACTCTCTCTATATAAAACTAGCCTGAGTGTCCGGCGTTGCCCGGCGTTGCCCAGCATTGCCCAGCGTTGCTTGAGTGCTTGGCGGTGTGTGTTGAGCAAAAAGAAATGGTAGTAGGTAGAGAGGCTCGAACCCGTAACGCGAAGGCAGAAAAGAAAGTGAAAAGAAAAAAAAAACCCTGACGTATTATTGCTACTCCATGACGCGACCATAAGTTCGCCATCTTGAAAATAAAGTAAAGTCATTCCAACCGATACGCACCTCCTCTCCCCCCAAAATCCGACTCTCCCTGTAGAAAAGTGCCCTGGTGAGGTTGAAGGAACTAATGTTTTTAGCCAATTTTTCGATATTTGTCATCCGAAGAGTCGAACTTCAAAACGATACCGATTTCGTGAAAATCCGTCGCCTCCGTCGAAAGTTTTAGGCAACATACATACATACATACATACATACATACATTTAAACAGACAGGTTAGATTTACATAATAGATTAAATAAGTTTTTCTGTCGTCGAAGGTGCGCTTGGCTAAAACTCTGAAGCTACTAAGTGTATACTTACACATTTTACATCAAGTGATTTCATATTCAGAGTCAATATTTATATATAAAATGCAGTTTGTGCGTGCGTGAGTGTGTGTGAGTTCGTTTTTTATGAACTCTGAAAGGCAAGATCGATATTTTTTAAATTTCACATAAATGTATTATATGTGGTTGGGAGTGTTCTTGGACGTTTTCTTTTTTATTTTTTTAATGTGAATATCCCTGATAAATATGGATAATCGGAAAATTTCGATTAAAGAATAGTTCTGATTTTGACCAATATAAACACCCTTATACAGCCGAACATCACAAGTATATCTTAGAATATTATCCCAAGACGAGTGATTTGGTTTGAATTGGAGGGAAACATGACAAATGCGCTAGACAAAACATATAGTCGTCTTTTCTGCTTGGTCGATTCAGCTGAGCCGATTTGGCGGGACAACAATTGTGTGTCGATCACAAGAGAAATATTTTTTTTTGAAAAACTCTTTTGAATTATTTTCTAACTAGCGGGGGTACCCGGCGTTGCCCGAGTGTTTGTTTCCGGGACGGGGGGGAGTTTTTAAAAATGTTATGGTAGGTAAGTAGGAAGGATCAAACCCGGAGTCATGAGTAAAAGTAGGAAAATAAAGTGTGAAAAAAAAACAAAAAAACATCTGCAACGTTAACAGTTCGGCCACCAAGAAAAGTCCATTCCAGTTGTTTAGGAAAAAAAAAAAAAAACGACTACGGTAGGTCGGCGCGAACGTGAAAATATAATGTGAATTGTCCAGCACGCTAACCACTACGCCACAGAGCACTGCAGCTTAGTTTAGTGATTTTAAATAACTTCACATGAAAGAACTACGAAGCCAAACCGGTGTTCTCTTCTCAACTGTTCCTTGTGAACGATCCCCAAACGGTGTTAAGTGGTGGCAGGGGGAGGAGGAATTTATTAGAGAGAAAATATTTTACCACTTCCATTGATCTTAACCGATTTTGGCCGTGACTTCTCAGCAGAAAAAGTATAGAAATCTAAGATTATCGAGGAATTTGAGAAATAATAAGCCTATAACACACCTCAGATATTGTTCTGCCGTTTGTGCATATTATATTTGCATGAAATATCTTGATTTTTAATCCTATTAATGTCAAAATCAGACGGGAAAAATGAGTTCATTTTATTTATATAGAGATTTACCATTCCGAAAACCAATATGAAAATCAGTCGTGGATATGACCTTAAACTATATCCGATGGTGAAACCCTAGCTTGTGGGCTTTGGGGAGTGTGAAGCCACCCTTTAATTGCCATTGCTCCCAAGTCCACTCTGACCCAGAGTGGTAGTACCTGTTAGGGTCCCAACTATGGGTTAAATAGAAACCGAATTAAAAAAACAAAAAAAAACAAAAACAAACAAATATATTCTATTAAAAATTGTTCTTCAAAATCACTGGATTCGGCATTAAATAACCTGAAAAGGGTTGATATGCCGTAAAACAAAAACAACTAACCGATATGAAAATATAATCTCGTTGTTGACGCCTGGGTTTTGCTTTCTGTTTTTGTGCTGTACTTTAAACATGGGTATTTGGAGTTCTTTTTTAATCAAGACAAAACAATATGAAAATATAATCTCGTTGTTGACGACTGAGTGTTGTCTGTTTTTGTGTTGTGTTTTAAATAAACACAGTTCGAAGTTTTTAATGTTTATATTACTTTAACTGTTTTTTTTTAAGAAAAATCATATTTTTGCAAAACTCTTTTTAGTTAATTATTTTCTAATTAATTTTTTAAAGATTAAAAACCGCAAAAAACAAAAAAAAAACAAAAACAAAAAACAAACTTGTAAGTAAAAAATAAAATAATTATAATTTTAACTGAAACTGAACTGAAATTGAACTAATCAAACGTGTACTGCCGCTGCGTGTATCGTCAAATAACATTTATTTTGAGGTTCTCTTGTCTAGCCATTTTTATTCCAAATCGAAATACCGAGGAAGCAAAGTGACACTGACTATAAATAACTTTTGTACTTTTTGTAATTCATTCGGAAATCTTGACTAAATCGTATGCAAGACGGCGGCTGCGAACGGATGTTAAAAATAGAACGGAACGCAAATTTGAGCAAAACAAAATTAGCGAGTCGACTGTACAACCTAGCAAGAAAAAACTAAAAAAAAACAAACAAAAAAACAAACAAAAACAACCCGACTGCTGATAACAACAACTAATAATAAGTTTAAAGTTTTTTTGTTATTTTTTTACATGGGGATCACCACTTATCAAGGCCCGTAAGCCACTCGGGGATAAGGGTCATTTTATGTACAATAATCGATGGGATAATATCGTAGTAATAGTTGGTATTGGAGATTTGATAAAGCGTCTTACTTGAAGTTGTAGTCAGGTGGGAAACAGGCAAACGGAAGAGAATTCCATAAGCGTACACTTCTCAGAAAAAAGCTATGTTCATGGAATCTACGTTTTGATTTAGGCACAGATAAAGAGTGGGGGAAATTACTGACAGTGGTTTAAGCTAGACGGGTGTTTATCATGAAGGATTAGCGAGGGGGGACCAGAGATTGGAGCTCGGACGAGCACTTACCATAGAAATAACGATAATACAAATACAGGCTCGCAAGGTCTCTTCTGTGAGAGAGAGGTTGCAGGGAAAAGAAGAGAGCATCCCCCACTAAGCCACGTAGTCTACTTTGTACTTTGTCAAGGCAGGATAAGCTGTTTTTTTTTTACTACGTTGTATTGTATAATTATTCATTGGGCTAATATTCTCATCTGGAGTGTGATTTTCACAACGTTTCGGTCGATATAACCTCCGACCTTCTTCAGGTGTATCTGTCGAACTCGGAATTGTTTCTGTTTAACTCGAATATTTGGAGGGAACTTCGAGTGGAATCCTTTATTTACTTCACGAGGGTAGCGTTCTCTTGTTTCTCAGCCATGACTGGACAGAGGTACTAAGTAATTCGCAAATGTATTTTTCGGTCGCCATCAGTGAGGATTGAACCTTCAACCTTCAGGAGTATATCCCTTTTACAATTGATTTTTCCCAGTACTCTAACCACTGCGCCACGGAACCTTGCGAACAGTAGTCCGATGAATAATTATGCAAGTAACCTATCCTCATCTAAAAAATTCAGAAACGTCATACGCTGTACTTGTTATAAATATGTTAATAATGACATGAAATAATTAAGAAATGTTTTTTTTTCGTTTCAACTAGACTGTAGTTTCACATAACATTTTAATAAACAAAAGATACCGTAAAAATTGAATTTCATGGTCCTTTCTTTGCATGATTACCAAAACAAAACAATGAAATAAAACTAAAACTAAGAAACGCTTGTTTTTTTTGTTCTTCTTTTTCACAAACATGTCTGTAGTTTCACATTACAATTTCATAAACAAAAAAGAATAAAATACCGTAAAAGTTGGATTTTATTGTCCTTTCTTTGCATAATTACCAAAACTAAACAATGAAATGAAAAATAAAACTAATTTCGTTTCGCTAAAATATGCGTTCCGTTCCATGTTTTTTACATCACTTCGCAGTCGCCATCTTGTGTACGACTTTAGTGAAGATTGTCATTCATACTTTTTTATTATTTTATGAATACGTTTTTCATGTTTAAAAAAGCATAAATTGTATAAAGATCGAGAAAAAGAAAAAAATGTTAGTTTAATTTTTTTTTAATATTTTATTCAAGAAACAGTACTTTTCAAAAGAATATATCAATAATGAATTAATTGAAATATTTTTTTTAGAAAACATTGCATGTAACGATTCGTTTTGTTTACTTTAAACAATTTAGCTGGAGTTTTAAAACATTTTGAAAATTATTGTATTTTAATTACATTTTTAACTCAGCCATTTTTTTTTCTTTTACTAATTTTATTAAAAACAAATCATCTTTATTTACTGAATTAATTTTACAAATATAAACAAAACCATAACAAGGAAGCACTAATTTGACCCCGAATCGTCCATCCCACGAATCGGCCACACGCCAGAGGGGCTATGGCGAAACGTACAAAACTCCATAGAGTGAAGTAGTCGTGGTAACAGGTTGATAGTTATATTAAAAGGTAACACACACACACACACACACACACACACACACACACCTATATATATATATAAAGGGACGGAGGGAGGGAGAGAGAGAAAGAGAGAGAGAGAGAGATAGATAGAGAGAGAGAGAGAGAGAGAGAGAGAGAGAGAGAGAGAGAGAGAGAGAGAGAGAGAGAGAGAGAGAGATTTTAACAGAAATATGTCTTTAAAGCAATTCCTCTTTTTTGTTATGCATATTCCGGGCAATGCCAGGCGTTCCTTTCAGGATGACTATTTTTGTCTGTAATTCCTGGAACATTTCTGTTAGACAGCGTCTACCACATTAAATTCAAGCTATGGTTATTTTTGAATAATACATTAAATTAAAAAACATTTAAAAAGAACATCGAGACTTGGTTATTCTTGGAAGAACCTTCTTTTTAAAGGAATCACTTCAAGCAAATTTCATAGTTTGCAACATTCCATGCATTAATATATTTGGAAATACATTTCTAGCTTAGATATCGAGATGGCGAATTAACCGGAACCTCTACCTTGTCAAATACTGGGCGACGAAATCCACTAGTATATAAATTCGGTAGTTGAAAATATCTGAAAGTGAAATTTCAATCGAAGTACAACTGACTGCACTGAACTCCAAATTACTAGAATGAGATGTTTGATAGAAACAGATGTAACTTCACATGGCCCAAAGTAAGAGTGATACAGAGGTCTTTATTTCTTTTTTATTTCCACTACAAGGGTGATCATGCTGATAAAATATGATTAAACCGTGATTAACAGTCTCTCTCTGTCAAAAGATTAAAAGAACTTATTTATAGTTGGCGTTTCCTCGGTCTGGAGTAGTTTATTAATGGCGTATGACAGAATAATCAGCCAATAAAAATTGACTATTATCTTTTATGCGTTCTTATAACAATGAATGAACATTGTTTTTTTCTGCATGTAAGAACTTATTTATAGATCATTTTAGAGACTTACAGCAATTCTTTTCCGCCTCATTATACATAATTCTTATGCTGTCTATTTGTAACGTAGCTGTTACGCTCGAACTGTGTTTGTTACAGTTCAAACCTCTCTCGGGCCCCTATGGCGTCCTACACCGTCGGAAAGGAACACACAAACAAAAATAAATAGATCTAATTCGGCTTTTCATTATTTTTAAACACAAGTCGTTTATTCCCTTTTTTGTTTCTCCCCGTCCCGACACCAGCTTTAAAATATCTTGTTATCGTCCATCTAGCCCGGCATACATTTTCCTTTTCCACACACCGGCCGTAGCCAGGCCATTCTTGTCTTTGACTTTACGCATACATTTTCTCCAATGCGGACTTTGCTTCTTGCCGACCACGTGGTGTCCTTCTTTTCCCTTTTTCTTTTCGTGAAGGCTCGCGCATACTTCCCAATTTGCATACGCGTTCAAACACTGCTCTTGCTGCTGCTTCTATTATTCTCAACTGCTGATATTTTTCCACGCGCTCATACGCGCACTGTTACATATTTTCGGCATACTATACAAGCTGTAAATATTTATAAAAAAAAAAAAATTATCATACACCTTGAACTTGCGCAAAGGCTGTCTTTGCGATAATCATCTATCGTTTTTGTTTCTTAGCTCTTTAAATCAAGTGGCGTCATGTCTTGTCTGGAGCAATTTTCGTAAAAAAATAAAATTAGTAATAATCATATAAAATGTTGAAGTTAATAAAATTACAACGTCTTTTCAGTAATCGAACGTTAAAAAGAAATTATTTACAACAGGCATAAAAGCGGAAAACGTCTTTATTATATAAAAAAAAATGACAGTCGCTTTTGAGTTGCGGGAAGACGGCTTCGAAATGAGAGAACGTTATCATTTTCGACTTCCCTCGTGACTCCAGTAATCGCAACCGGAACTGATCGTGAAATTAAACATAAAAAAAATCAATTGATAAAACATATGTCTTGTAGAGTAGTATTCATCCCCCCCACACACATGCCCACATATATACATATATATATATACTATACATATATTAAAATTTAAAACTTATGGGTGTTCTTTGTCTCATTTCCCCCAATTTTTTTTATCTTAGCCTACTTCCGCTTATATATATACACACACACACACATACACACACATATGTATATATATATATATATATATATATATATATATATATATATATATAGTAAGTTATAAAATGTATATGGCGATTAAGCTACACTGAATATTCCGCGTTTCCTCCACTCTAGGATTCTTCAGGCTTATGCGCGAATTCTGTGGTTGTTTGTCGTTTTTATATTTCGCATCTTCTATTGAGATTTTAGTTAGCCAATCAACTTTTTAGTATCCACCGCGCCCTTCCTATCAGCCAATGAGCATGCATTTATCGGACAAAGGCCTATTTGACCTCTGGTTGACCTGTTCCCTTATGTGTGCTCTATTTAGCCTGGATATTTAGTTTCTTGATCTGTTTTAAATCTAGGTTAGTGTTTCCTATATTAATTTTATGTGAGTAAATTAAGTAGTTATATATATATTAAGTAGTTATATATATATATTTATATATCCGTATATATATATATACATTTATATATCCGTATATATATTAAGTAGTTATATATATATATATATATATTTATATATCCGAGCAAACAGTTAATAAAACATGTTAAAAACACTTTGAAAAAGAGTTAAAAACATATTTCATCTGAAAAGAAAACACTTGATAAGTGGTAGTCCTTAATCCGCGGAGTTTCGAAGAAATACTTTCCTTCTCATCAGAGGGTAGGAATTTAGCAAAATGCAGGATCGGATTTTGCATGCAAAAGTATTTGATGAAACAACAAGTAACTCAAAGATCTTACTTGATAACAAAAAAGTGAAGCAGAGGGAATATGGTGAAGAAAAAGGGGATTACACGTAAATGGATAAATAATCCAGTGGCGGTAAAATCCAAATATATAACTTCAAGAAAGTTAATTGAATTTCCATCTGCACAAGTAAAATCCAAGGAAATCCCGTAATTGGAAGATGGTCCAAAATAATCCAAAGGCAGAAATCCACGGAATAATTCACAAAAATGTGTACAAGGGAAAAAAGAGAAAAAATTCCAATAATATTAATAAAAGAAAAATAAGATATGCTTTTCACTCTACTGCCGATGCATAAATATAAATCAGAAAGATCAGAGAAGAAGAAGAGGAAAATTTATATATATATATATATATATATATATATATATATATATATATATATATATATATATATAGGCACCATTGTTTCTCTTGGGCATATTTCGTTGAACTGCAGGGATAATTCATCTTTGTTTCTCTCGCGCTCCATCGTTTGCCTCTAGCGAGTCAATGTTCGAACGATCTGTTCGCGTATAAAAAGAAATTCGCCATAATCGCGAAGGTTTTCAACTTCCATGAGCCGTCTTCAAGCGAGGTATGAATTAAAAAAATCGCTTAAAGAAACCGGCCATCAATCAGGCTCAATGTGAGGGAGTGGGTACACTTAAGTGTCTTTAAATAATTATAATCGACTTTTTAAAAATAAATTCACAAAAAGCAATTTGTTAATTCATCGCCCACCTTAAGATGACTCATGGGAATCGAAAACGTTCCTGACTATGACTAATTTCTTTTTATACTCGAACAGAATGTTCTAACACTATAATCTAGCTGATTTTTTGGTTGAACCTTAAAGAAATTGCTAACAAATGGGGGTTAATTTGATTATTGGGCATGAATAACTTCTCTTTTAGATAATTTTTTTTTATCACAAGCAGCCTTGCTGGAAAGTGTAACCGGTCGCCATCTTTAAAGATTATCGCCGATTCAAGTTTCCGTCTTCTTAAAGTGACCGTAAAAACAGACCAATCCATGATGAAATGCCATCGTGTGCAATCTGCTCTTTGTGTGTGCTTGACTTTAAAGAACATTGTATTTTTTTGTGTGGCTCTGAAGAATAATGTGGTTGAAAGACAAAAGGTGTAGACATTTCTCATGTAGAAACTATTGAGTTTAATGACAGAATGTTAAAAGTTTGTGGGAAAGTCCAAAAAAATGATGGCTGGACATCTACTATTAAAGGTAGAACAGGTTATGTAGCTTACCCTGCTTTATAAGAAGCACGTTATCACAGAACCTGGTTTGCAAACTTTGATCCCAATAAAAAGAAAATATTTTCAAGGCATTCTCTACTGCTGATTCTTCTAAGAAACAAAGCCCTGGTAGACAGGAGTATTCAGAGAGAAAGCAGGCGTTTCTGGAAGTTGCTAATTATTCGTAGCAAAATGACTAGGAGCAACTCACTATTGTATATTTTGTAAAAAAATGGAAGAAATCCTGTCTTTTCTCTCTTACTTTCCCTCTCTGTACTGCTCTAACCAAGTATGCCGACCTGTTCCACAAATCCCAAAACCTCAACATGAAAAATCTCCAGAAAAAAAATGGAATAAACCTAGAACCCCATCTTCCAACGTAGATCCCTACTACCATGTCTCCTTCTCCAACATGAGGGGTCTACGTTCCAACCTTCCAGAGGTTTAAACCCAATTACAGGAGACGACACCGGACATATTCTTTCTAAGCGAAACTGGAATAGAGCCGACCACTTCCCTAGATGAGTTCATAATTAACGGATACTCTAACTTAACAGCTAAATCTGACCCCCAAGATCGACATGGGCATGGAATATGTGCCTACATTAAAGATGGCTTCCCATTTGGCAGGGATATCTCTAGAGAAAATCCTAATTTACCTTATATGTGCTTCCGGGTTGCACTTGCTAACACCACTGCATTTATATTTGCCCTCTATCACCCCCACAACAGCGGAGTTACTATCTTTAAGAGCACATCTGAGAAAATTGACCACATCCTGTCTGCACATCCCTCGGCTAACATCCACATCTGTGGTGACTTCAACGTCCATAACGTGGAATGGCAGACCCACTCAAATAAGACGGACGATGAGGGGAGGTTCTGTCATGATTTTCCCATTGCTTATGACCTCACTTAGATTGTTCGTGAGCCCACCCGTGTGCCTGATACTACAGGTCAGTATGCAAGCCTCCTAGACCTTTTTCTCTCAACTTCCCCTGAGCTATGTTCATGTTCCTTTCTTTCTCCTCTAGGATCCTCCGAGCACTCCGTCGTATCAGTTAAGATAAAAATGAAATGTAAAAGTCCCCAGACGTACCACTCCACCGTACTGTATACCGATACTCCATGGCTGACTGGGATAGCTTTCGTACATTTATATCTGATCTACATCTGCATTCCATGTTTAAAAAGGATGTGTCCTCTATAGTATCAGACCTGACCGAATGGTTAATTGTAGGCATAGACCGATTCATATCATCTAAAAAATTACAACAAACACCTACCAGCCAGCCATAGTTCTCCCCAGAATGTGCTGCTGCCATCGCGCACAAAAATCACTTTTTCAATAGCTACCAACGTAATAGATACACTCAGACTAAAGCTGCTTTCAGGAAAGCATTTGTAACTTTAAAAGACCATAAGGAAAATTTTACCAACAATCGATCCTCCAGACTTAGAAATCCAGCTAAAAGCGAAATAGTATTAGCCAGTAAAGCTATAATAAAAGAAATTCATATCTGATCTACCTCTCCATTCCATGTTTAAAAAGGATGTGTCCTCTATAGTATCAGACCTGACCGAATGGTTACTTGTAGGCATAGACCAATTCATACCATCCAAAAAGTTCTAACAAAAACCTAACAGCCAGCCATGGTTCTCCTCTGAATGTGCCGCTGCCATCGCACACAGAAATAACGTTTTCCATAGCTACCAACGTAATAGATACACTAAAACTAAAGCAACCACTGTAAAAGAGTAATACAAATGCAAGAGAGCTATATGCCCAGTCTGTTAAATCCAAAGTAGCTGATCAGCGGCTTGGTTCCCAACAGTTTTGGCAAATAACAAATAGGATCCTGAACAGAAGTATGCGCTCTATCCCAACCATTATCAGCGAACCAGAGATCATCTCGTCAGCTTCAGACAAGGCCAAACTATTTGCAAAGAACTTTGCAGCTAATTCTACCCTATGCGACAAAGGCCATCAACTCTCCATATTTCCTCCTATAACACAGAACACGCCAGGTAACATACAAATATCTGTGCATGAGGTCGCCAAGCTAATCAAGAGCCTTGATTCTAGTAAGGCAACTGGCCGTGACGGCATCCCAATTATAGTGTTAAAAAAGCTTCAACCAGAACTTGCTCTCATACTTACGAAACTATTTAAGCGTTGCCTTAAGGAGAAGTGCTTTCCAACACCCTGAAAAACCCCATCAATATGCCCAGTATTTAAGAATTAAGGTGATAAGTTATCTCCCTCTCAGTACAGACCAATAAGTCTCCTGTGTGTCATGAGTAAGTTGCTGGAATCCATATAAAATAGAGAAATAGTCAACCACCTCAGCAGAAACAACCTTCTTACTGACACACAATATGGTTTCCGCTCTGCTAGATCGACAGCAGATGTGCTAACGATTATATCTCATAGGATTAGTGAATCTCTTGACAAAGGCTTCCTTTCTAGGGCAATTGCTCTTGACATATCAAGGTCCTCGACAGGGTTATGTCATAAAGGCCAACTTCACAAGATTTCCAGCTACGGTATAACTGGAAATAATCTCCCTATCATTAAATCATTTCTCTCTGATAGGCTCCTAAGAGTAGTGATTGATGGACAAAAATCAGAGGCCTGCAGTATTAATGCTAGAGTCCTTCAAGGGTCTATTCTGGGCCCAACACTCTTCCTGATCTACATCAATGATCTCCCTAAACACATACTTAAATCATTCGTTGACATCTATGCTGATGACATGACCATCTACGGCAACACATCAAAGGCTGTAAATCACTAAGCTCTCTCCGATTCTCTCTCCTCTGATCTCGAACGAGTGGTTCAGTGGGGAAGACGTGATTGGTTACCTTTAATGCATCTAAAATCAAACCTATCTTTACATCATCAACGCTCTGATCCCCATCTGGCATCAATTGAAATGAATGGCTCTCGTCTAGAAGAAGCCCCATGTTTTGACAAGTTTCTGGGCTTGACCTTTACTCCTGATCTGAAATGGAACACGTACATCAAGTCTGTTACCAAGGTCGCTGGAAAGATGGTGGGATCCTTCTACAGCTCCAGAAGATATCTAACTACTGATGCAATTCTCTATCTATATAAAAGCCAAGTACGTCCAAGGATGGAATACCTCTGCCATATCTGGGCAGGAGCTGCTAAAAACAGCCTATCCTGCCTTGACAGAGTACAAAATAGATTTCGTGGCTTAGTGGGGGATGCTCTTTTCTCTTCCTTGCAACCTCTCTCCCACAGAAGAGACGTAGCAAGCCTATCTTTGTTTTATCGTTATTTCCATGGAAGGTGCTCGTCTGAACTCCAATCTCTGCCTCCCCTCGCCAATCTTTCACGAAAAACACCCGTCTAGCTGAATCCACTTTAAAAAACTTTCCCCATTCTTTATCTATGCCTAAATCACAAGGTAGATTCCATGAACAAAGCTTCTTTCTTAGAACTGCACGCCTGTGGAACTCTGTTTCGTCTGCCTGCTTCCCACCTGACTACAATCTGGATGTCTTCAAGTCCAACGTAAACAAATTCCTAATGAACCGTCCCCTTAAGTAGACACTTTATTAAATCTCCACACTTCCGGTCCTTTATAAGTGGTAATCACCTTGTAAAAAACAAAAAATAAAAACAAAACTCTGGCTTTTAACCACAGTCTCTTATCCATTTAATCTCGATTGCTAGAACATTTCAAATGTTCATATCATCATGAATTCTATGCACAGAGCCGATCAACAGACAATGCAGAATGAGAGGCCATTGGAATCATAGAGACAACAGACAAGCTTATGAAGAATGACACAAAAAGTATCCAGACAAGTTCCAAAACAGTTTGAAGAAAGCAGGTTGTAAATTAGTCCATGTCTGAAATACACGTTATCTCCACTGTTAAACCGTTTCGTTGGCATTGTAGAGGTTCTATGTGTTTGGGTAACAGTTTATCAAATACGGATTTTATTTTCCGTCCAAACATGGTTTCTGCTGGGCGGGTATCTATTTTCTTGCAGAATGTGGATATAGGAAGATCCCAGAGACGAAACTCCTCCACGCTGTCAGAACTGAACAGGTTCTCACTATCTTTTAGCACATACAATCTTAGTTTTTTGTTTTACCCCGTAAAGTGACGTTTGTAATTAATTCAACTTCAAAATGAATTTTTGTACCATTAACGGCCGTCGCCGTTCTGTTAGTTTTTAGCATAGTCGACTTTCGTAATATTTTCCACGTTTTGAGGTTTATTATTGAAAGATCCGATCCACTGTCTAATTGGAATTTAATAGCCTTGCCGAAAATGTTAACCGTTACATATTTGCGTAGATTTTCATCTACGACGTCCTTAGTTCTGGTTTGACGTACACGGTTACTATTCTGAGTTTTCCTACTGTGCGAACTTTTATGACTGATCTTATTGCATAAATGGCATCCCTTTGTAAAAAATGGGCAATCCCTTACCCAATGTATTCCACCACATCTGAAACAAGCGCTCGGTGCTTTTAGTTTTTCTGAGTTTTATTGGTTAGTGTCTGTGTGCCATTTCGAGGTTTTTTTCTTAGTTACTTTTTTTATATTCGCAATGCCTGCTTCGATATTTCTTGCATCTTTTTTTTTTTTTTTTAATAATTTCTACTTTTTGACAATCCTCAGTCAATTTTTGACTCTATAAGAAAAATGTCCGGCTAAGGGAGATAACTGTTTAAAGGACAAAACTAGGAGATATAATAGTCGCACTTTGACTGGACTATTAGCCCGCCAAATGGAAAACATGGATCGGAAGAGAAACAAACAATAATTATTCCTGCTGTTCAACAAAACATGTATATATATGGCCCAGCACAAGTTTTCGTTGGATCATCGAAGTTAAGCAATGTTAAGCCTGGTCAGGTGGGTGACCGTTTGAGAAATCAAGCGCTGTATGTACTAATATGTCGACACTTTCTTGCAAGAGCTGTAAAAACTTAACGTGGTCACCTTGCCTGACGTGGATATACATGCGATTGGGGACTCTTGTGAATTTTCTATTCCCATGAAACTCCCTTCGAAAGAAGCCGGTTCAACCCACATAGGGTGAATTCCGTCTCAGAACAGTATTGTGCATTAATCGTCTGCATCTATAGAACATAATTGCGAAGTGGATTTTAAAGAACACACCCTACTTTTCTATACTTGAACTCACTTAATAGTATTTATTTCCATAATTCTGTTTTTGTTTGCTAATCAGTGACCTCGAAGTCACTCGAGGATAAGCATTAAAGAGGGATTGTAATTTGAACATGAGGAAATTTTATGTTTTTGTTTTTGTTCTGCTTCATTCATTTCGTATGAATTAGGGAATTATTATTGGCATTCGTTTCTCCGATATCTTTCTAATTAGAATTAACTCTTGAAGAATATCGGCTATTTACGGAAGGGACAAGTGACCAAGTGAAAATTCCTCTGTTGAACGGACTGGATTCGAACTGAGCACACCCAGATTGTCAGTCCGTACCTTTATTGACTTAATCGCCGTAACTTTCTATCACAGGAATATTGGAACAAATCTGTGGAATGGACAAGATTTAATAAAGATTAATTGATTATCAGAATGTTTTCTTCATTAGACTTGTAGGGCACAACCTTCTATCATTTCAATCAACCGATTTAGTGTTCTAAGAAATAAACTTTGTTCATGGAATCCATTTGTTCTTGCTATGTACGTACAGAACTAGATAGATAGATAGATAGAGAGATAGAGATAGATAGATAGATAGATAGAGAGAGAGAGAGAGAGAAGGAGAGAGATAAGGGGTTGCAATATTTTGGAGCTATAATGGGGGTATGCTCCCGCACAGTCGGAGAATTTTATTTATAAACGATGCTGCTAGGAACTGACGAATCAAATTAATTCACGTTCTGCTACCAACCAATCAGAAACTAGAATTGCTCCATAAAAAAGTGATCCTTTCTGTACCAACTTCGCATATGTTTTCTTCGTGTCAATACGGGAAGAATATTTTGCTTTGTGGCTTCCAACTCAAAAGCTGTCTACTCAGAACCACTCAACTCCAGGACTTGTATAGAACAACTAACCATCAGAAACTGTTCTGTCTATTGAGAACCAGCCACCTCCACGACTTGCATAGAAAATCTAACAACCAGAAACTGTTCTGAAACTAAACATGACTTTAAACTCAAGATATGGGAAAGTTCTTTAATGTGGTTGTAGTCAGGAATGTTTTTTTTGTACATACAAACAGATTAGGACCATGTTCAGCCGATGACCTACCAAGAATGCTCATTAGAGGGAGGGGTTAATAATACCTCTTCAATGTAAAAAAAAAGAAATATATAGCTGAAAGATAAATCATACCCAAGTCAGTTTCCATACTCTGTAACTACACGAAACAGTGCCCTAAGGTTGACAGCAACATCACATCATAACAAGTTCTTATACAGTAACTTATGTAGAACATCGTAACCGAAAGTTTTAAAGTCCGTCGTGCGAGTGGCTTTTAAGCTTGTTTACAATAATTTGCTGAAATTAACCAGGCAATATTATCGGTTACATAGATAACTAATTCCAATACGATAAAATTTTTGTTTACCTGGAGGAAATCAGTCAAAACTGACACCCAACAAATATATACATAAAAAGGTGAAAAAAATTAAACGATTTTGTTTGTGAAATTTTAACGGTGGGAATAGAAATAAAAAAAATGTTTTGTAAATTTAAAATTTGGGAAACACACACACACACACACACACACACACACACACACACATATATATATATATATATATATATATATATATATATATATATATATATACATACATATAGCCAGTAGAGTTTAGTTTCGTAGAAATATATCCAATGAAACAACATGTGTCTACCAAAAAGTGCTCAATGAGTGAACAGAGCAGGTATATGAAATTTATTTATACAAACATTAATGGCTACATATGTGCATACATGTTTCTGTAATCACCCACGGTGGGGGATTACGTCTTCAGGCCAAGAATTATCGTCGAGAACTGATATTTCAAACAAAAACATTTTCTTATTTCGTTAACAAAGTTAGAATGTAACCTGAGTGGGAGTTATAAGCGGGGGGGAACAAGTGAGGTCTTTGAAGATAATAAACATCTTCTTTTTTATTTCCCTTTCTTTACATATATATATATATATTTATATATAGTGGGTTATGAAAACAGTTTATTTGTTTATTTCTTAGAACATTTCACTGGTGGCCATTTATGTATAATATAAGGTGATTTTTTATTAGTTTCAAGTATATTTCACTGCAGATCGCACGAAAGCAATGGGACCATGTTATTGTTGAGAAAATAGAAAGATATTGGTTCACCAGATTCTCCAAAGAAAGTCGACCTTTCGCTTTAGAAATTCAACAATGGGTTTACTTTCCATAATGTCTAAAACTTCCTTATTGTCACACCCAAGCTATTTCCGGTTGTGTTTCTTAAGATATGCGAAACCGGACAAGTGATTGTTTCTATGTAGAGCCCCCTTTCGAGCAGCGCTATTTTACCTCTTCGTTCGAAGTAGGCCATCCATCCTTCTTCTTCTCTTTCAATACCTCCCTCATTATCTCTCATATCCGCTAGCTCTCTATCTCTTTTTCTCTACCATTTTCTATTTCTTCGAATATTACATTCTATATCTCTGTTTGTATCGCTTTACATCTCTCTTTCCTTCTCTCTCTCTCTGTTTCCCTCTCTCTGTCTCTATCTCGGTCTGTCTTTGTGTATATATATATATATATATATATATATATATATATATATACATACAGTAAGTTATAAAAAATGTATACGGCGATTAAGCTACACTGAATATTCCGCGTTTCATCCACTCTAGGATTCTTCAGGCTTATCCGCGAATTCTGTGGTTGTTTGTCGTTTTTATATACGCATCTTCTATTGAGATTTTAGTTAGCCAATCAGCTTTCTTGTATTCACCGCGCCCTTCCTATCATCCAATGAGAATCCGTTTATCGGACAAAGACCTATTTGGCCTCTGGTTGACCTGTTCCTTTGTGTGTGATCTATTTAGCCTGGATATTTAGCTTCTTGATCTGTTTTAAATCTAGATTAGTGTTTTTTTTATTAATGTTAGTTTATATATAAATATATATATGTGTACACACATATATGCACATATATATATATACATACATATATGTGTGATCGTTTATGTATATTCATGTTTATTTAATAAATTTATTAAATAAACATGAATATACATAAACGATTACGATATATTAATTTATACTTGATATTTATACTTACAATTGTCTAAATGTCCATTTTCACTTTACTAAATTATGCACTAAGTTGATTGCATCTAGAATACTCTTGAAGAAATTCCTTTAGGTGGGGTCTTCGTTCGTGGTTCGGTCCTCCCAGTTTATTATGAGTGCTTGTCTCCTGTGTAAACAGGTTTTGAGTGTCTCACTGCGTACGTTCAAACAGGTCTTTTGAGGGTAATTGTTAGTCTTTATAATGTGGTACTTCTCCCCATCTCAAAGGGGACACCGTTTTGAGGCTGGTGAGTATGCTGTCCTTCTCTCTATGATCTTCCATTTAATGCTGAAAGGTGTTCCGTTATCTTTTAGTTGCCATACTCGGGCGGCTAGTGCTGTCTTTATCCTTGTTTTTTTGCCCTGAAGGAACTGTTGTGCATGTAAAATCTCTGTTTAAACGTCCCTTTCGTCATGCCTATGTATATTTCTGGTGTATCATTAGCCCGATGAGTGAGTGTCACTTTATATACGAAGGATTTCACCCTGCATTTTCTCTCTAATGGGCAATCTTCCCTGGATCTGCAAGAGCAGTCCGCAATTTCATTTTCATTGCGTTCCTTTGCGATGATCTTTTTTATTGATGGAGTGGTGGAATAGCTGACCTTAATTGTGTTTCTGTTGAATATTTTGTGCAGTTTATGTTGTGGAGGAAAATTTCTGTCTAGCAGTTTCAGGAATATGTATCCCACTCGTGTTTTTGTGTTGAGGGAAAATGGGGGTGAGAACCAAATGATGTTCCGCCTCCTGTTGCGCCTGTCTTTTGTTAGCCGATGTTGGGTTGGCTGGCATTTACTGCTTTCCGTGAATCCGCTATTTGTAATATGGAGCTGCTTGGTTAAAGATGTCGGCGTTTGATGAGAGCGTGGAGATTCTTTTGCTGATATTGGCAACCATGATTTTGAAAACTGTAGGGGGTGACAGGATCCTTTGTTTATGTATCTAAGTGTCTCATTGGGTTTGTGGAAAGGTCTATGTGTCTTGTTATTTAGATTTATGGTTGGTGATAATTGTTATTTTAAAACTTAGTTCATGAAATATTTTGGTTAGATCTTTTCTAAGCTTATCTAGGCTAGTCCTGTAGGTCCACTAAGTCGCAGATGTCTGTACTATCGTAAGCCCCCATTGCCACGTCAAATGGGTCTTCTGGGTTTGATTTTTTTTTTACCCAGGTCTTCCCTTCACAGAATAAGAGGGTTTGCCTAGCATGCATGATGGTTTCTATTTCTATATTGCTAATTTTTTTGTATTTTGATGCAAAACTCAATGCTTTTTCTAGTGTGTCTTTTGTAATGGAGGGGTAAAAGTCTGTGATATCTAGTTGAGTGAATTTGCATCTATGTGGGTCGGTTATATTGTTAAACCATTTTAGCACTGACTGCGTGATACCCTATAGGTTGAGGTTGGTTTTACTTTTTAAATATTTTGACAATTTTTTTTACATGGAGGTCACCACTTATCAAGGTCCAAGGGCCACTCAGGTATAAGGGTTATTGTGTGTACAGTAATCAAAGGGATAGTGTAGTAATAGTATTGGAGAATTGATAAAGTGTCATTACTTAACGAGGCGGTTCATAAGGAATTTGTTTGTGTTGGACTTGAAGACATCCAGGTTGAAGTCGGGAGGGAAACAAGCAAGCGGAACAGAGTTCCACAGGCGTGCAGTTCTAAGAAAGAAGCTTTGTTCATGGAATCCGCGTTTTGATTTAGGCACAGATAAGGAGTGGGGAAAATTATTGACGGTGGTTTCAGCTAGACGGGTGTTTTTTGAAAAAGATTGGCGAGGGGGGACTAGAAAATGGAGTTCAGACGAGCGCTTGCCATGGAAATAACGATAGAACAAATATAGGCTTGCTACGTCTCTTCTGTGGAAGAAAGGTTGCAGGGAAGAGAAAAGGGCATCCCCCACCAAGCCACGAAGTCTATTTTATACTCTGTCAAGGCAGGATAGGCTGTTTTTAGCAGCTCCTGCCCAGATGTGGGAGCAGTACTCAATCCTTGGACGTACTTGGCTTTTATATAGATAGAGAATTGCATCATTAGTGAGATATCTTCTGGAGCGGTAGAAGGATCCCACCATTTTTCCAGCGACCTTGGCCACAGACTTGATATATGTGTTCCATTTCAGATCAGGAGTAAAGGTCAAACCCAGAAGCTTATCAAAACATGGGCCCTCCCCTAGACGAGAGCCATTCATTTCAATTGATGCCAGATGGGGATCAGAGCGTTGATGATGTAGAGATAGGAGCTTGGTCTTAGATGCATTAAAGGTAACCAGCCACCTCTTCCTCCACTGTACCACGCGCTCAAGATCAGAGGAGAGAGAATCAGAGAGAACATCATCATTTACAGCCTTTGATGTGTTGCCATAGATAGTCGTGTCATCAGCATAGATATCAAGGAAAGATTTTAGTATGTGTATTGGGAGATCATTGATGTAGATCAGGAAGAGAGTTGGGCCCAGGATGGACCCCTGAGGAACTCCAGCATTAATACTGTGGTCCTCTGATTTCTGCCCATCAACCACTACTCTTATGAGCCTATCAGAGAGAAATGATTTAATGTTAGAGAAAACATTTCCAGTTATACCGTAGCTGGAAATCCTGTGTAGTAGGCCTTTATGCCAAACCTTATCGAAGGCCTTTGATAAGTCAAGAGCAATTGCCCTAAAAATAAAGCCTTTGTCGAGAGATTCACTAATCCTATGAGATATAACCGTTAGCACATCTGCAGTTGATCTAGCAGAACGGAAACCATATTGCGTGTCGCTAAGAAGACTATTTCTGCTGAGGTGGTTGACTACTTCTCTATTTATGGTGGATTCCAGCAACTTACTCATGACACACAGGAGACATTGGTCTGTACTGAGAGGGAGATGACTTATTACCTGAATTCTTAAATACAGGGCATACTGATGAGGTTTTCCAGGGTGTTGGGAATTAATTCTCCTTAAGGCAACGCTTAAACAGTTTGGTAAGTATGGAAGCAAGTTCTGGTTGTAATATTTTAACACTATAATTGGGATACCGTCAGAACCAGTTGCTTTACTAGAGTCAAGGTTCTTGATTAGCTTGGCGACCTCACACGCAGATATTTGTATGTTGCATAGCGTGTTGTCTTTTATAGGAGGGAATACAGGGAGTTGATGGCCTTCGTCACACAGGGTAGAATTTACCGCAAAGCTCTTGGCAAATAGTTTGGCCTTGTCGGATGCTGTCGAGATGACCTGTTGTCCATTGATAATGGTTGGGATAGAACGCACGTTTCTGTTCAGGATCCTATTTGCTATTTGCCAGAACTGGTGGGAACCAAGCCGCTGCTCAGCTACTTTGGATTTAACGGATTGAGCATATAGTTTTCTTGCATTTTTTTTATTACTCTTTTACAGTGGTTGCTTTAGTTTTAGTGCATCTATTACGTTGGTAGCTATGGAAAACGTTATTTCTGTGTGCGATGGCAGCGGCACATTCAGAGGAGAACCATGGCTGGCTGTTAGGTTTTTGTTGGAACATTTTGGATGGTATGAATTGGTCTATGCCTACAAGTAACCATTCGGTCAGGTCTGATACTATAGAGGACACATCCTTTTTAAACATGGAATGGAGAGGTAGATCAGATATGAATTTCTTTTATTATAGCTTTACTGGCTAATACTATTTCGCTTTTAGCTGGATTTCTAAGTCTGGAGGATCGATTGTTGGTAAAATTTTCCTTATGGTCTTTTAAAGTTACAAATGCTTTTCTCTTAGCGGTTTGCTCTATACTCTATGCCTTATTTCGTAGCTACTTCTGTGGCTTCTATGTTAATAGATCTATATGTTTCTTTTTTATTTTGCTACTTGGTATTTATCGTTAATAGAGTTCAATGTAAGTTTTGTTTTCTTTGCTTTATCCATTTTATATAAATTTTTGGTCTTATCGGAGAATACTATTGTGTCATTATTCCTTTTCAATCTCTGTATATCGTTGGCTAAAGACCTCTGGAATTTGTTTAGCTTTTATTTGAATTTTAATGCTGGAATAATGTCTAATAAGTCCTTTTCAAATTTATCTAATTAATCTATTTTTCCTGGGTATTTAATTGACTTCAACCCAAAGTAGTTTTTTTTTCTGTCTTCCCCTCGTTGCTCACCTCATTAAAGAATTTCCATCTCATTCTCTTGATGACTTCTTCAATTTTTGTTAGCAGGATCCTCATGTATAGCTGGTTACTGGGGTTTGGTATGTTCTTATCAGAGTACTCCAAGGTGCATTTTTGCATTTTTTCCTCTTTTGCTAAGGTGTGTGAGCAGGAAATTCTCCTGTGATGTGGGCTTCCTTCTCTAGAGTGCGCCACCGCCGGCTGTCAATACTTTTATGCATGTAATAATATTTAATAAGAAATAATAATTAAAAAAATAATAAACAAAATAATGCGTTCCAAAAATGTGGGCCGAAAAAATGTAAAAAAAAGGGCAGATAACTCCTTTCTTATAATAAGTGCTCTTGTATTTATAGCGATAAAAATCGAGCATAAAAATTGACCACTTATCGAGCGGAAGTAGGTTCGATCCTTGTCAACTAAGTCTAGCTATACTGATGAGGAATAAACACCGAAACATGCATGTGTATAGATGACTTATTTTTATGCACGTAATAATATTTATAAAAAATAATAATTAAAAAAAAAAATAATAATACGTCCTAAAAATCTAGGACGAAAAAAATTTAAACAAAGAGCAGATACCTCCTTTCTTATAATAACCGCTCAGGGAGCAGAAAGAAAGAAAATAGTACAGAATCGCTAATAACAAAATAAATAAATCAACAATTATATATATATATATACATATATATATATATATATATATGTATATATACAGACCTGTATTTTAATTGTTTTCCAGATACATCTGCCTGACTTTAAATGCTAGGTTTATTTATGGTGTCTTTTAAATTTAATAAAAACCCTTCACAATTTGGTGATGAGGAAACCTTGTTTATTAAAAAACTATATGTAATAATTATTGTCCGTAACTTGATGTCTACCACAATAAAAACACTGTTTTCCGAAACGATCGTACAAATAATTGATTTTGTTGTTGTTCCTTCTTATGAAACGGATTTTTAATTTAATTATAATTTGATTTTTAAATTATCAATCACATTACTAAATATTAAATTAGCTCTAGGATATTTACCTATCGAGCTTATTATATATCTAAATTACAACGAGCACTTTTCTTTTCCGTATTTTAATTAAACTAGTAATTTCACTATTACATTAAAATACCACTCTGCTCTTTAGACTATTGTTCTAATCTCCTTTAAATTATATATATATATATATATATATATATATATATATATATATATATATAATAAAAATGGCGCAGGTTTTCCCTCTTGGGACCAAAACAAGCAAATATCTTATGTAACTATAGAATGACATTTTAGACACAATCATTAATAAAACCCTAAATTTAATCCTAGGAATGACATCATCAAGATCGCAAAGATATACAATAGAAAAGGCTGTAATTTTCTTCTCTAAATAAAATGTATTACTCCTGCTCCCAGTCGACACCGGGAAGTGTTCTGCATTAGGGTCATAAATGGGGTTCCGCCTTAATTTTCTTGCTAATATACTTATACACATACCGTAATCTTTTCTTATTTTCTATCCCAAAAATAATGATTTGTCCCTCCTCACATTACACGCAATATCATTGGCTGACAACTAAATATTCGGTCATTCTGGAATGAACGAAACCTCATTCAAAAAGAACGGTCACAGAGATAAAAACAAACATTGCTTCCCTGATTAGATTAGGCACTCACTCCAGATTAAATACTCCGATTACAAACTTCGGAAACTCGAAAAAAGAAATTAAATGAACGTTATTAGTCTTCCGACAAAAGGAGGGAGGACCCGTAAATTCACCGTTGTCCCTTTGTCCGTTCGTCCGTCCGTCCGCACTTTTCTCAATAACTACGCCTTGGAATTTTTTTAAATTTTGCACAACTATTAAACATGATATAAGTAAAAAAAATAACAGAACGGATTTTCCGGGAAAACTCCGGTTGCCTCCCTCACCCAGTGGTGCATTTCGGGTTAAAATGGCTAGAATTTTGGGCATATTAAGAAAAAATTGATGCCTTGGATTTTTATAAAACTTTATGAAATGTATCTAACTGATTTCTACATAATTTTGTTTGTCTATACTTCGCGATAACTCTTGGGTGTGCCCCAGGGGCTCTTTTAGGGCTAATAAAACACTCC
This sequence comes from Euprymna scolopes, assembly GCF_053919585.1. NCBI lineage: Eukaryota > Metazoa > Mollusca > Cephalopoda > Sepiida > Sepiolidae > Euprymna > Euprymna scolopes. Next base: position 24,083,342 of record NC_136516.1, on the reverse strand, counting down.
AGTTTTTGTCCAAAATTTTCTGTGTATGTCTATTTAGCAGTTTTGCATGGTGCTGAACCAAATTTAAATATGTTAAGGCCTTGAGGACTTTTGTGGGGCTACGTGGGGAGGATAAATAATAGACTTGGTCGTTTCTTTTTTTGCATAGTACAGAAGTCAAATTTACATATGTTAAGGCCTAAAAATGCACTGTTCATTTTCACCAGGATTTGACGTCCCTTGGTGATCTTGTAGAGATTGGCATCTAAGCTTCAGCCTCTGTCCCATCGACGAAATGTTGCATCCCTCTGCCTTTTCTACAAGTATTTTAGTGGTGAGTGCTCTGACGAACTGCAATCACTTGTGCCCCCACGACGCGAGCACCCTCGACAAACCCGACAGGCTACTAGATCCCACCCCCACACTGTAGAGGTCCCTAGATGTAAAAGATCTTTTTACTCCAATAGTTTCTTCCCCAGAACCGCAAGACTCTGGAATTCCATTCCAGGTCCCTGCTTCCCCAACAGTACTGACATGCAGAAGTTCAAGTGTAACGTGAACCGACACCTTGCTGCCCAAATCCCTACATAGTACCCCAGTAGTTGTTGCCCCTGAGAGTAGCCCCCTACACCAAAGTGGCAATTTGCCTTGTTTGGGGTGAAAATGTAATAAAAAGTAAAAAAAAAAAAAAAAAAAAGGATACTTCCAGGCGTAAGTAACTTTCTAACACAGTAAGGAGAGCCGACTATCTTCGCAGCAGCCTTGGCAATGCTCTCAATGTATCTGTTTTAACTCATGTTCCCTGTGAACGTTAGGCTGTTTAAAAGATGTGGCAAAATTAAAAAAAATAAATAAAAATAAAAATATACACACTTCTTTGCCACAAACGGCAAAAATAATTCACGTGAACTCTTTTGAACATTGTTGCAAGAAATGAACGCTCTTCATATTACAACTTTCCATTTTTTTTCAACGTCTTTCATTTGTATTTGGATCCTTTTTTTGTGACCAAGAGCGCTTGGAATGTAAGAAATATAATATTAAATACAAAAATAAAATCGTTTTCATGCTTCAAAAAAAACCAAAAAAACAACAACTTATAACCTTTAAATCAATATTCAAGAAGCATACGTGTACTTTTAACAAATATATATATATATATATCAAGCTTCGGCATTTGGACGATGTCAAAATATCGTTAATTCACTACCCGCACATCAACAGCCGAATAGCGTAGTCGTTAGAAGCCTTGACTGTAATTTGGGCGGGTGGGTTTCGATCCTTACTTGAGTTACTTGCCTGTCTAGCCGCACTGATGAGCTGTGATACACCGAAACAGTACTCTATGTGCATGACTATATATATATATATATATATATATATATATATATATATTGATAGATAGATAAATATATATATATAAATTAGTATTATATATAAATATATATAGTTCTTTGTGGGCGTTGCATACATCAGGAAAGACGTTATGCGCTATAACAAGATTCTTATGAAATCAGAGGATAAATGCAAAGTCTTGTCGAATACGCATTCTTTTCATGTTTTTTTTTATCTCAATAAATTCCTGACATATTTAGTGGAATAGCGCAAAATTGCCATTTTTCATTTTTTCTTGCATTATTTGTCAGGCGGACATTTCTCGTACAACGATTCGTCGCTTGATACTAAAGCTTGCCATATTTTCTTTCTTTCTTTGGCTTTTCTTCCCATTGTTCTTCAGTTTCTACCGACTGAAGGAGCGGCCATCTTTAGTTGTTCAAAGTGAACTGTGATTTAACACACGGCCAACAATAAAAAAAAATAAATTGTTGTTAGGTGAAAGTTTACGATAATACGATGTATTGCTCGCATCACAGTAAAATTGAAGCTTTTCGAATCATTGCAGTGGAGGGGAAACAGGACAAATACTAACCCTTTACGTAAATATAATCTTCAATTTGCATCGTAGACAATAACTTGATTCGTGGATAATAACAAATTTTACACGTGGTTTCAAAATGCTTATTCTTTTCTGAATATTAAATGAAACTGAATTAGCATTCGCACAGGGATCAGTGTTTAAATGGAAATCTTTGAGTGACACCTAAGAGTTAGATATGACCACAGGAAGGAAGTCAACAAAACGGAGCAACTTTGGAACGGAGATTCTCTATCTCTTTCCTGGCGACACTAAACAGATGCAATATGCAAAGGACGTTGCCTTAATAGGGCAGGAAAGATAAGCGCGCAGAATCTAATAAACAGTTTATTATAAATTAATGTTTTCAGTTATTTATTCGTAAATTTCTTCACAATTTTCCCATATATATATATGTATATAAGCGATATCCTTTTATCAAACAATAAATTCTTAAATCGAATATATGTCTCTATATGTTGTTTTTTTCAGAATTTAAAATTTAACCACGAAATTTATATATATATATATATATATATATATATATATATATATATATATATATATATATATATATATATATATATGAAGGTTATTTGGTTTTATTTTGGAATACTTTTTGAATGAATTCAATTATATATACGAAACTGCATTTTTACTTAAATGCGAGTTGGGGATGATTTCCCCCTTTTTTGGTGCCCACAAATTGGGAGTGGCATATGTATTATTTTTAAAATATAATCATCCACTGGCACGTGTTTTGTCGTCTACGACTCATCAGAGTGGCTGATATATATATATATATATATATATATATACCAAATCAAATTTTAGTCATTCAATGAATTCAAAAAATTATGACGTGAAATGTTTGAATTTCGAATCAAAAGATTTTTATTATGCTATGTAAGACAAAGAATACATTTGAAATATGTCTACCATCTCTTCAGATGAGAAAATATTAGCAAATAGTTATAATGGTTACACCTTATTTGCTAAAATCAGTGAGACATGGAAAATCAAAATTGAAAGTTTTTTTTTAAGTATTTAAATATCATAGAGTAAAGGAAGTCAATGAAAAAGATATAAAAATTCACATCCAAATTGCATGGATTAATTACCATATAATAATATATACGCCATCTGCATAAATTAAAGTATCATGTTTTAGCGTATTGTACGACCGGGGAACGCCAGGCGTCCAGCTTGTTTTGAATATATTGATCTTAACGATATGTAATATAAGTTATACTTTAGGTCGCTGTTTTCTTCTTTTTTTTCTTTATTTGACAATTATTTTTATAATTAATATCGGCGTCCGAGTGATTTTATCAACAGGGATCATTGACCCGGGTTCCTGATGTTTGTATACTAGTGAGGACACGCATTTTTTACATGGTAGTCACGACTTATCAAGGTCTGGAAGCTACTCGGGCATAAGGGTTATTGCGTGTACAGTAGTCAATGGGATAATATCGTAGTAACTTGATAAAATGTCTTACTTAAGGGGGCGGTTTATCAGGAATTTGTTTATGTTGGACTTGAAGACATCCAAGTTGTAATCAGGTGAGAAACAGGCAAACGGAAGAGAGTTCCACAGGCGTGCACTTTTAAGAAAGAAGCTTTGTTCATGGAATCTTTGTTTTTATTTAGGCACAGATAAAAAGTGGGGAAAATCAGTAAGTGAAACTATAATACACCCACCGACCTTGAATACATGTTTCGAATTATCTCGGCAGAAGGCGAACCGGACAACTGCCAACCCTTTACGTACAGCGTGGAACGATAAAATGGTCTAGAAAAAAAAAAACGATATGATTCCATGTCCGTTTGATAAAAACCGGTTTTCTTTTTTTTTTTTGTTGCAGAGCATCTACTAGTTGACAAGTTTGTACAAATCCCAAGAGCGATAAGAGCCTTCTATCATTTCTGAAAGTGACACAATGTTCCACAAGCGACCTGCTCCTTACCCATAAAAGTTATGATAACAAGATCATTGAAAGTACCCTCAAAATGCATCGCTGGATTACTACGAATAACGTGCCCAGGATGATAAAAACAAAGTTTCCGGCTATCATTATGGTCTTTGGTGTGGTTTCAAGCGAGGGCAACATCATGTCACATCAAAGCTTGAAAGTCGACACTAAAGTGTACATGGAGGTGCTGAAGAGTGTGGTGATCCCTGGTGCAATTAGGTGGCCACTGGCAGACTCTGAGTGCGGTAGCAGGACTCGACGCCGGCACACAAGTTAAAAGAGTTCCACGCTTAGCTCCAGAAGGAGTGCTACGACGTTGTACTCTTCGCTCAATGCCCTCTTCACCCGATCTGAACCCGTTGGACTACTTCGTTTAGTGATACGTTGAAAACATCATTAACCTAACTTCTCACAATACAAAAGTCAGCCCGATTGCCGCCATATACCAAATATTCGCCTCGCTTCCGTCGGTGCTTGTGGAAAAGGCATGCTCCCCGTTCTTTCACCATACCAAGGCAGTGATTGAGGCTGAAGGCCGCTACATTGATTAGATGTCAGCTCTACGACAAAATCAAGTTACCTGGATTAATTTTTAAAAAAGGGTTTTAGAATAAAACTGTAGTGTTATTTTCTTTAGGGCGACACTTTTATCCTTTCTGCCTTGTAAATGTGGTCTTCTATTCGTATCATAATGAATCGCTTGAATCATGAAAAATAACCAGTTGCACACGTGGTTTCAAAATCCGTTTTTCTGTTCTGAGTATTAAATGAAACTGCATAAGTTTATACACGGGCATACGCATCAGTCCAATTATTATGAGAGCAACTGGATTTAATAGAAAGAATTTCAAAAACTACTTGGAAAATCTACACGGAGAACCAACTGCAAGAGAGATTCGCACAATTGCACTTAAATGGACGGCCAGAATCTTAAAAAAGATATCTCGGTCGGAATACCTGTGTTAGCGGGTGAATGTTTAACATCCGGTAGGATGCTCAATCCTCAGCATTAACAAACAGATAAGAAAATTGAAAAACAAAAATAAAAAATAGTTATATCACGAGAATCTGCCTGTTCTACAAGTATTTTTATGGTGAATGCTCTGACAAAATACAAGCATTTGTACCTCCTCGACGGGAACACACCCGACAAGCCGGAGAAGCAGCTAAATCCCACCCCTTCACAGTAGAGATCCCTAGGTGTAAGAAAGCCGTCTACTCCAATAGTTTCTTCCTCCGAACCGCTAGACTTTGGTACTAGCTTCTGGTGTTCTTCTTTCCCAACTGTACAGACATGCAGAAGTTCAAGGGTAATGTGAACAGACATCTTGCTACTCATCTCCCTTCAGATTACCCCTGAAACTTATGTCCCCGATAGTAGTCCCCTACTTCACAGTGGCACTGTGTCTTGTTTGGGGTGAAAATTGAATTTAAAAAAATCAGTGTCTAAATGAAAATGTTTGAGTGACATTTAAGAGTCAGAGGTGACCCCCAGAACGGATGTCGACAAAACTAAGCGTCTTTTGTATGGAGACTTTCTGTGTCTTTCTTGGTGAAATTTACAACAGAAGTGACGTGTCGACTGCCTATCTGTTTACTTATCTCTTACACACACACACGTAACCTTTTAGAAATGACATAAATACACATTTCGAATTATCTTGGCGGAGGGCGAACAGAGAAACTGCCCACATTTTAATTTACATCATACAGGGGCCCGACAATATTTTTCGGACACTTTAGAACAAAGTACTTCAAGGTGGTTACTAGTGCCAAACACTTTTGAGATTGTAAGTACGTTGTTGAAGAGTGAAAATCCACTACTAGTGTAATCATTTTTTTTTAGTTTGGCTTTGATCATTTTAGTTTTTTTTGATTTTTGCGTAAACTTGCGCGACACTATTTTTCGGACATGACAAACATCCTATTTTATTAAGAGCTATGTTCATGCAATTTTTCTTCTTATATACTTAGCTGTCGTCATTAGAATCAATTATCTGTTCTATTCCACTGGCAAAACAATTAAGTTTAATGAGGTGAAATGCATTCAAAAGAAGTCTTTTGTTTGGCACGGAAGAAGCAGGAAGATGGCCTCAGCATCAGAAGAATCGCCATGGATTTGAAACTGTCGAAATCAAGGGTCGAATACATACTGAAGACAAACTCCGAGCGGAAAAAGAAGAGAGGACGAAAAACATCAATTGGCAAGAGGACTGAAAGGAGAATTAAGAGGACTGTGACACGGCTTTTGACATCTGGAGAAAAATTTACAGCAAGAAAAGTGTAGGAAAAATGTGAAGTGGATGTAAACGGCCGAACTATACAAAAAAACGCTACATAGGATTGGTTTGAAATATGCAAAGGCCAAGAAAAAATTACACTAACAAAGAAACACAAAGAAGAAGACTGGAGAGTGCTAAAAGGTGGTTAACAAAGCATGTTGACTTTAAGAAGGTTATATTTACTGATGAGACGCGTTTCAAGTTTGATGCTCCCGATGGATGGTGTACTTGGTCGAAAAGGGTTCATCCTGTTGTACTGAACAAATGACAGATGGGAGGAGGAGTTATGGTTTGGGGCATGATCTTTGCTAATGGAAATATATGGTTGGAGTGGCTCAGAGCATGACAGAACAGCAAAAGTTACAGACATTTGCTGGACAAGAACGTCCTAAAAAGGATAAGAAGAGATATGGGGAATGATTTCGTTCTGCAGCAAGACAGTTGCAGCATCCATGTGTCAAAACTCATGAAAGAATGAATGCCTAAAGTGAATATACTTTGGAATACCCTAAAAAAGCTCAGATCTAAATTTAATTGAAAATGTTTGAGAAATGCTGACGCAACTTGCCTATGATGGAGCTGAAATAACGAAAGAGGCTCAACTATGGGTACAAATACTAGATGCCTCAAAAACAACTAATAGAAACACGTAGAGATTTTATTGTGCATATGTTTGATCATTATGAAGAGATATTGATAAAAGTTATTGAGAAGAAAGGTGATATTACAGACTATTAACAGTTTTTCAACGATGTCCGAAAAATAATGTCGCGTGTGTTTTGTAAAAAATGATGAACATTAAATATTTTTCCTTTCCTAATCGATTTTCTTCCATTTTTATTACATGTATTGTCTTTATATGATCATGCTATTCTATTGAAGGAATTTAGCCACTCTATGGTACTCGGAAAATCGAATACCAAAGTGTCCGAGAAATATTGTCGGGCCCTTGTAGATTATTATTCTTTATGTATCAGATCTGTTTTCGCAAAAAACGATACTCGTGCTCTCCAGTCTTGTTTTTCCTCGGTACTCTTTATGAAATCTTTATGAAATCTTTATGAAATCTTTATGAAATCTTTATGAAATCTTTATGAAATCTTTATGAAATCTTTATGAAGTCTTTATGAAATCTTTATGAAATCTTTATGAAATCTTTATGAAATCTTTATGAAGTCTTTATGAAATCTTTATGAAATCTTTATGAAATCTTTATGAAATCTTTATGAAGTCTTTATGAAATCTTTATGAAATCTTTATGAAATCTTTATGAAGTCTTTATGAAATCTTTATGAAATCTTTATGAAATCTTTATGAAATCTTTATGAAATCTTTATGAAATCTTTATGAAATCTTTATGAAATCTTTATGAAGTCTTTATGAAATCTTTATGAAGTCTTTATAAAATCTTTATGAAATCTTTATGAAATCTTTATGAAGTCTTTATGAAATCTTTATGAAGTCTTTATGAAATCTTTATGATATCTTTATGAAATCTTTATGAAATCTTTATGAAATCTTTATGAAGTCTTTATGAAATCTTTATGAAATCTTTATGAAATCTTTATGAAATCTTTATGAAATCTTTATGAAGTCTTTATGAGATCTTTATGAAGTCTTTATGAAATCTTTATGAAATCTTTATGAAGTCTTTATGAACTCTTTATGAAATCTTTATGAAGTCTTTATGAAATCTTTATGAAATCTTTATGAAATCTTTATGAAATCTTTATGAAATCTTTATGAAATCTTTATGAAGTCTTTATGAAATCTTTATAAAATCTTTATGTAATCTTTATGAAATCTTTATGAAATCTTTATGAAATCTTTATGAAATCTTTATAAAGTCTTTATGTAATCTTTATGAAATCTTTATGAAGTCTTTATGAAATCTTTATGAAATCTTTATGAAATCTTTATGAAATATTTATGAAGTCTTTATGAAGTCTTTATGAAATCTTTATGAAATCTTTATGAAATCTTTATGAAGTCTTTATGAAATCTTTATGAAATCTTTATGAAATCTTTATGAACTCTTTATGAAATCTTTATGAAATCTTTATGAAATCTTTATGAAATCTTTATAAACTCTTTATGAAATCTTTATGAAATCTTTATAAAGTCTTTATGTAATCTTTATGAAATCTTTATGAAGTCTTTATGAAATCTTTATGAAATCTTTATGAAATCTTTATGAAGTCTTTATGAACTCTTTATGAAATCTTTATGAAATCTTTATGAACTCTTTATGAAATCTTTATGAAATCTTTATGAAATCTTTATGAAATCTTTATGAAGTCTTTATGAAATCTTTATGAAGTCTTTATGAAGTCTTTATGAAATCTTTATGAAATCTTTATGAACTCTTTATGAAATCTTTATGAACTCTCTATGAAATCTTTATGAACTCTTTATGAAATCTTTATGAAATCTTTATGAAATCTTTATGAAATCTTTATGAAGTCTTTATGAAATCTTTATGAAATCTTTATGAAGTCTTTATGAAATCTTTATGAAATCTTTATGAAATCTTTATGAAATCTTTATGAAGTCTTTATGAAATCTTTATGAAGTCTTTATGAACTCTTTATGAAATCTTTATGAACTCTTTATGAAATCTTTATGAACTCTTTATGAAATCTTTATGAAATCTTTATGAAATCTTTATGAAATCTTTATGAAGTCTTTATGAAATCTTTATGAAATCTTTATGAAGTCTTTATGAAATCTTTATGAAATCTTTATGAAATCTTTATGAAATCTTTATGAAGTCTTTATGAAATCTTTATGAAGTCTTTATGAAATCTTTATGAAATCTTTATGAAATCTTTATGAAATCTTTATGAAATCTTTATGAAGTCTTTATGAAGTCTTTATGAAATCTTTATGAAGTCTTTATGAAATCTTTATGAAGTCTTTATGAAATCTTTATGAAATCTTTATGAAATCTTTATGAAGTCTTTATGAAATCTTTATAAAATCTTTATGAAATCTTTATGAAATCTTTATGAAATCTTTATGAAGTCTTTATGAAATCTTTATAAAATCTTTATGAAATCTTTATGAAGTCTTTATGAAATCTTTATGAAATCTTTATGAAGTCTTTATGAAATCTTTATGAAGTCTTTATGAAATCTTTATAAAATCTTTATGAAATCTTTATAAAATCTTTATGAAATCTTTATGAAATATTTATGAAATCTTTATGAAATCTTTATGAAGTCTTTATGAAATCTTTATAAAATCTTTATGAAATCTTTATAAAATCTTTATGAAATCTTTATGAAGTCTTTATGAAATCTTTATGAAATCTTTATGAAGTCTTTATGAAATCTTTATAAAATCTTTATGAAATCTTTATGAAGTCTTTATGAAGTCTTTATGAAATCTTTATGAAGTCTTTATGAAATCTTTATGAAATCTTTATGAAATCTTTATGAAATCTTTATGAAATCTTTATGAAATCTTTATGAAGTCTTTATAAAATCTTTATGAAATCTTTATGAAGTCTTTATAAAATCTTTATGAAATCTTTATAAAATCTTTATGAAATCTTTATAAAATCTTTATGAAATCTTTATAAAATCTTTATGAAATCTTTATGAAGTCTTTATGAAATCTTTATGAAATCTTTATGAAGTCTTTATGAAATCTTTATAAAATCTTTATGAAATCTTTATGAAGTCTTTATGAAGTCTTTATGAAATCTTTATGAAGTCTTTATGAAATCTTTATGAAATCTTTATGAAATCTTTATGAAGTCTTTATGAAATCTTTATGAAATCTTTATGAAATCTTTATGAAATCTTTATGAAATCTTTATGAAGTCTTTATGAAATCTTTATGAAGTCTTTATGAAGTCTTTATGAAATCTTTATGAAATCTTTATGAAATCTTTATGAAATCTTTATGAAATCTTTATGAAATCTTTATGAAGTCTTTATGAAATCTTTATAAAATCTTTATGAAATCTTTATGAAATCTTTATGAAGTCTTTATGAAATCTTTATGAAATCTTTATGAAATCTTTATGAAATCTTTATGAAATCTTTATGAAATCTTTATGAAGTCTTTATGAAATCTTTATGAAATCTTTATGAAATCTTTATGAAATCTTTATGAAATCTTTATGAAGTCTTTATGAAGTCTTTATGAAATCTTTATGAAATCTTTATGAAATCTTTATGAAATCTTTATGAAATCTTTATGAAATATTTATGAAGTCTTTATGAAATCTTTATGAAATCTTTATGAAATCTTTATGAAGTCTTTATGAAATCTTTATGAAATCTTTATGAAATCTTTATGAAATCTTTATGATATCTTTATGAAATCTTTATGAAGTCTTTATGAAATCTTTATGAAGTCTTTATGAAGTCTTTATGAAATCTTTATGAAATCTTTATGAAATCTTTATGAAGTCTTTATGAAGTCTTTATGAAATCTTTATGAAATCTTTATGAAATCTTTATGAAATCTTTATGAAATATTTATGAAGTCTTTATGAAATCTTTATGAAATCTTTATGAAATCTTTATGAAATCTTTATGAAGTCTTTATGAAATCTTTATGAAATCTTTATGAAATCTTTATGAAATCTTTATGAAATCTCTATGAAATCTTTATGAAATCTTTATGAAGTCTTTATGAAATCTTTATGAAATCTTTATGAAGTCTTTATGAAATCTTTATGAAATCTTTATGAAATCTTTATGAAATCTTTATGAAATCTTTATGAAGTCTTTATGAAATCTTTATGAAGTCTTTATGAAGTCTTTATGAAATCTTTATGAAATCTTTATGAAATCTTTATGAAATCTTTATGAAGTCTTTATGAAATCTTTATGAAATCTTTATGAAATCTTTATGAAATCTTTATGAAATCTTTATGAAATCTTTATGAAGTCTTTATGAAATCTTTATGAAATCTTTATGAAATCTTTATGAAATCTTTATGAAATCTTTATGAAATCTTTATGAAGTCTTTATGAAATCTTTATGAAATCTTTATGAAATCTTTATGAAATCTTTATGAAATCTTTATGAAGTCTTTATGAAATCTTTATGAAATCTTTATGAAATCTTTATGAAATCTTTATGAAATCTTTATGAAATATTTATGAAGTCTTTATGAAATCTTTATGAAATCTTTATGAAATCTTTATGAAGTCTTTATGAAATCTTTATGAAATCCTTATGAAATCTTTATGAAATCTTTATGAAATCTTTATGAACTCTTTATGAAATCTTTATGAAATCTTTATGAAGTCTTTATGAAATCTTTATGAAGTCTTTATGAAATCTTTATGAAATCTTTATGAAATCTTTATGAAATCTTTATGAAATCTTTATGAAATCTTTATGAAATCTTTATGAAATCTTTATGAAGTCTTTATGAAATCTTTATGAAATCTTTATGAAATCTTTATGAAATCTTTATGAAATCTTTATGAAATCTTTATGAAATCTTTATGAAGTCTTTATGAAATCTTTATGAAATCTTTATGAAATCTTTATGAAATCTTTATGAAATCTTTATGAAATATTTATGAAGTCTTTATGAAATCTTTATGAAGTCTTTATGAAATCTTTATGAAGTCTTTATGAAATCTTTATGAAATCTTTATGAAGTCTTTATGAAGTCTTTATGAAATCTTTATGAAATCTTTATGAAATCTTTATGAAATCTTTATGAAATCTTTATGAAATCTTTATGAAGTCTTTATGAAATCTTTATAAAATCTTTATGAAATCTTTATGAAATCTTTATGAAGTCTTTATGAAATCTTTATGAAATCTTTATGAAATCTTTATGAAATCTTTATGAAATCTTTATGAAATCTTTATGAAGTCTTTATGAAATCTTTATGAAATCTTTATGAAATCTTTATGAAATCTTTATGAAATCTTTATGAAGTCTTTATGAAGTCTTTATGAAATCTTTATGAAATCTTTATGAAATCTTTATGAAATCTTTATGAAATCTTTATGAAATATTTATGAAGTCTTTATGAAATCTTTATGAAATCTTTATGAAATCTTTATGAAGTCTTTATGAAATCTTTATGAAATCTTTATGAAATCTTTATGAAATCTTTATGATATCTTTATGAAATCTTTATGAAGTCTTTATGAAATCTTTATGAAGTCTTTATGAAGTCTTTATGAAATCTTTATGAAATCTTTATGAAATCTTTATGAAGTCTTTATGAAGTCTTTATGAAATCTTTATGAAATCTTTATGAAATCTTTATGAAATCTTTATGAAATATTTATGAAGTCTTTATGAAATCTTTATGAAATCTTTATGAAATCTTTATGAAATCTTTATGAAGTCTTTATGAAATCTTTATGAAATCTTTATGAAATCTTTATGAAATCTTTATGAAATCTTTATGAAATCTTTATGAAATCTTTATGAAGTCTTTATGAAATCTTTATGAAATCTTTATGAAGTCTTTATGAAATCTTTATGAAATCTTTATGAAATCTTTATGAAATCTTTATGAAATCTTTATGAAATCTTTATGAAGTCTTTATGAAATCTTTATGAAGTCTTTATGAAATCTTTATGAAATCTTTATGAAATCTTTATGAAATCTTTATGAAGTCTTTATGAAATCTTTATGAAATCTTTATGAAATCTTTATGAAATCTTTATGAAATCTTTATGAAATCTTTATGAAGTCTTTATGAAATCTTTATGAAATCTTTATGAAATCTTTATGAAATCTTTATGAAATCTTTATGAAATCTTTATGAAGTCTTTATGAAATCTTTATGAAATCTTTATGAAATCTTTATGAAATCTTTATGAAATCTTTATGAAATCTTTATGAAGTCTTTATGAAATCTTTATGAAATCTTTATGAAATCTTTATGAAATCTTTATGAAATCTTTATGAAATATTTATGAAGTCTTTATGAAATCTTTATGAAATCTTTATGAAATCTTTATGAAGTCTTTATGAAATCTTTATGAAATCCTTATGAAATCTTTATGAAATCTTTATGAAATCTTTATGAACTCTTTATGAAATCTTTATGAAATCTTTATGAAGTCTTTATGAAATCTTTATGAAGTCTTTATGAAATCTTTATGAAATCTTTATGAAATCTTTATGAAATCTTTATGAAATCTTTATGAAATCTTTATGAAATCTTTATGAAGTCTTTATGAAATCTTTATGAAATCTTTATGAAATCTTTATGAAATCTTTATGAAATCTTTATGAAATCTTTATGAAATCTTTATGAAGTCTTTATGAAATCTTTATGAAATCTTTATGAAATCTTTATGAAATCTTTATGAAATCTTTATGAAATATTTATGAAGTCTTTATGAAATCTTTATGAAGTCTTTATGAAATCTTTATGAAGTCTTTATGAAATCTTTATGAAATCTTTATGAAATCTTTATGAAATCTTTATGAAATCTTTATGAACTCTTTATGAAATCTTTATGAAATCTTTATGAAGTCTTTATGAAATCTTTATGAAATCTTTATGAAATCTTTATGAAGTCTTTATGAAATCTTTATGAAATCTTTATGAAATCTTTATGAAATCTTTATGAAATCTTTATGAAATCTTTATGAAATCTTTATGAAATCTTTATGAAGACTTTATGAAATATTTATGAAATCTTTATGAAATCTTTATGAAATCTTTATGAAATCTTTATGAAATCTTTATGAAATCTTTATGAAGTCTTTATGAAATCTTTATGAAGTCTTTATGAAATCTTTATAAAATCTTTATGAAATCTTTATGAAATCTTTATGAAGTCTTTATGAAGTCTTTATGAAGTCTTTATGAAGTCTTTATGAAATCTTTATGAAATCTTTATGAAGTCTGTGGTTGTGCATCTCTGTCTTCCTCTACTTTATTTGCGGATTTTTCCTAACATCAAATATTTCCCATCTCGTCTCCAAAGGACTTCAATAATTACAAAAAACCCTCTCTACCACCAATAGCAATGCCCAAGAATGCATTACCCGAAGGTACTTCCTTTAAACTCCTCGATCTAACGTTTACAAGGAATATGAACTAGAAATAGATACACTGAGAGCATTGCAAAGGCTGCTGCGAAGAAGATGGGCTCTTTCTACCGTGCTAGAAAACTACTTACGCCTGAAACTATCCTGTACCTCTATAAGACCACCATTCGCCCATGTATGGAGTACTGTTGTCACATTTGGGCTGGTGCATCTGCTACTTGTCTCTCACTTCTTGACAGGGCTCAAAAGGGAGTCACCAACCTGGTAGATCATGAACTGTCATCTAGGCTCCAGCCTCTGTCCCATCGACGAAGTATTGCATCCCTCTGCCTGTTCTACAAGTACTTTAATGTTGAATGCTTTGACGAACTAAAAGCACTTGTACCACCTCGACTACGTATGTTGCCTCTCATCTAAAAAATACCTATGAGTCTCCTCACCAAGGCAGATTTTGACACGAAGTCGACGTATAATGTGAAAGAAGATATATCCCCCACAAAAAGATTTGAACAAAAGATAACCATTGTTACAGTTTAGAAAGATTCCTCATACACTGATTGAGTTCAGAAAAATGCATACACTATATTTTGTCCTAGCATATATATATATATATATATATATATATATATATATATATATAGTAGAAATATGGTAATTAATAAAAACTGAAGAAAGTGCTCAATACTGTTGTAGAGCAAATATGAGTTTTATTTTTTATTACCGTATCTTTCTGTTAAGTTACATTATTGTTTCAGCTACCCAACCGTTTTTTTTTCCGTCTGCAGCTTCCTCAGACTTTTAGAGAAATGTTTGTTGTTATAGGATGAAAGAGTGAAAGAGTGAACAGAGGAGGGGTGTGAGAAGAGCGGGGGGGGGGAAAGAGGAAGGTAACAAGGGGAAAGGTGGGAGGGGGTGCTTGGTATGTCGGTAATGTTTTAGTTTTGGAGTTTCTCTCCAAAACTAAAACATTACCGACATACCAAGCTGGTGTGGCTGAGGGCATAGGGATACATGGAGGGGGAAAGGGAATATGTTAAAGTTTTTGGCGTATCATTGGTGAGGTGATTTCTTGATAAGTATGTTTTGACCTGTTGGGTGTTCGCTTAGGTTCGGAGGCGGGGGGGGAGCTATGATTCGGTTTATTTATTTAGTTTTTATTTGTTGTTAATTGTCTGGAGAAGGTTAGCTAGTGGCCACTCTATATAAGTTATAGATACGTCTATAGAGTACCGCTGCCAATCTAACAGAGGTTGATATTTTCTCTTCTATTCAGCACCTTTGTCTATTTATTTTCTTTCTGCCATTCCTCTTATTCGTTTTTATTTTCTTTTGCGGTTATTTTTTTTTCTGTTTTCTTTTCTATTTCCGCTATTTTTATAACCATCCATAATGCCACTAGGAAGAACAAGACTGCCCACATTAAACGAGCAGTCATGTATCCAATTCATGTTTCTTGATTGCAAATGTCATATTCTGCAGAAACTGTTGAGGAAAAAGAAAGTCCCCCCCTCCGCTTTCTTTGTTTACATGCAGCTGAAAATGGAAAAACAAAAACAAAAACAAAAACAAGTATTTCCACGCAATTTATTGTAATGTCTATCATAGAAATGGCAACAAAGAGTCGTTATTTTGACCGACACAAATCCACGAGTCATCTTTTATTTTATAAACGACAGTTGTAATTTTATCCATGCGTGTTCGGCCATAAGTCAGAAAGTGCACGACGTACATTTAGAAATCATGAATAAGCACATTCAATAGGAACCGACATAAATCTTGAAACGTTGTTATGTTAAAGGGTGACCCCCCAAAACGGGCCCCAACTATTATTTGGCTCCGTTTCTTAGGCCCGTTGTTTTGGGTCACCCTGTACAACTAAACGAAATTATCTGATCTTGGAAGGATAAAGAGATAAACATCCTCAGGTAAAATAATGATATGAATATTAAAAAATGGTACAGATGAAAGACGAGGTTATTTGAAGTTATCATCGGATTTCTTTTCTATTTGATTTTATTTATCTCAATATGTTACCTGTTATTTATTTTCGTATTACTTATGCTTTATTATCTATATTATTAGTTCAACATTTGTTTATTACTTATATATGTTTATGGTTAATTAAATAATTCTGATATTATTTGTCAATTATATATATATATTTTTTGTCCATCCATTGTTTTATAGTCGCTGTGACCGGTCGTTTAATGTGCTTTTCATGCTACATAATTTCTAAATCAATTTTCTTACTCTTTACGATATATACACTTGGCAGCGAATAAAACACAGCACAGCTGGGCTCCAAAAATATTTTGTTTATTCCCAATGACGACCTATCCAGTTTAGTATGACGGGAAAGTGCGTGGCCGGAGTGTAGTGTGGATGTTTTGGCAGCTTATACGTTATCTGTGACCAGCTCTCTGTGTTCTCCTCGTTTGTGTCGATTTATATTCTATTGTGTCGATTTATATAAATATACTTTCATCCTGGAATGTGTACTATTTACCATTGTCTATTGTTCTACTTTGACCGATATTTCTCTCACACACTTCTGGTCAAATTATGCATTTCAAGAAAAAATGGTGAAAATCCCCGCATTCTTAAAATGGAATGAATTCGCAAACTATCGCCTCTCTTCACATGCTCACCTGCCAAATATCCAACACTATATCTTACTATTTTTGATATTTTAAATATTTCTACTTTCATTATTTTTATAAAACTTTCTTCATCATCTTACGCTTTCACCGGTAAGTTTCTTAATTTGAAATAACTGAAATGATATATTTAATATATTTTTATTGTTTTATTTTTTTACAGCAGGCCGCCAAGCGTTACCCAGTCGTAAAATACGCATAAATACTAGACTTCAATTAATACAAAATTCTGAATGAATAGAAATGCCGTAGGTATTAAACGTAACGTTAAATTGTTTTAAAAACTAAAGTAAAAAACAAAAACAGAACAAAAAATACGGAAAGAAACTGACACATGCGCATACGAGCATTATAGTTTTTTTTCTAAACCGTTCACTTCTTGTAATTAAATTTGAGATCGAAACCGAAAGCCAGTGAGTCAAGTACGATAGCAATTAGGTCAGCGCAACACGTCTTTAAATGTGTTTTCCAACTACTTATTCCTAATAGAAATGATCTGTAATGTGAACTATTCACGCATGTGCATTCCTGAAACAGTTAGCGAACAGATAAACATCCGATGACTCCTACGTAAAAATCTTTCAATGTTGACCCCTTAGCAGCAAACAAATAAAAAATAAAAAAAAAATAAAACAAAAATATAAAACAAAAAATAAAACAAAAAATAATACAAAAAAATAAAATAAAAAATAAAACAAAAAATAAAACAAAAATAAAACAAAAAATAAAACAAAAAATAAAACAAAATGATAAAACAAAACATAAAACAAAAAATACAATAAAAAAATAAAACAAAAAATAAAACAAAAAAATAAAACAAAAACAAAATAAAAATAAAACAAAAAATAAAACAAAAATATAAAACAACAAAATAAAATAAAAATAAAACAAAAAATAAAATAATAAAACAAAAAAATAAAACAAAAGAAACAAAACAAAAAATAAAATAAAATATAAAACAAAAAATAAAACAAAAATAAAACAAAAAAACAAACAAAAATAAAACAAAATATAAAACAAAAAATAAAACAAAAATAAAACAAAAAATAAAACAATAATAAAACAAAAAATAAAACAAAAAATAAAACAAAAAATAAAAAAATAAAATGTTACGATGACTGATGAACGTTTCTTTTCTACCTACATTGCTCATTATTTTTTAGTATTTATTATTTTTTAGTACTTATTTTTTTTAGAAATAATTACACAACACTTAAATTTATATCAATTTATTCAAACAGTCCTTTGTAAAAGAAATATGCAAAATAAAGTAACGCTTATGCACTTATGCTACCGTGCTATCTTTTCAATAGTACTTTCATTCATAATTTTGAAATTATTCAAAATTGAGGAAATAAAGGACAAGTGCAACTGATTATTTTTTTAGAAATAATTACACATCATTTCAAAATTAAATCAATTTATTCAAACGGTCCTTCGACAAAGAAATATGTAAAATAGTGGTTCTTATGCACTTATGTTACCGTGCTATTTTTTAAATAGTATTTTCAACTTAAATTCACGTTTTACAATATCTTATTGCTTATTAAATTGTTAGGTGAAAGTACAGAATAGTTTGGTTACATAGATGCATGCAACTGAATATAATTTTTATTTTATTTTATAATGACAAATTTAAATCATGAATTTATTCAACACTCCCCCTCCAATATATATATATATATATATATATATATATATATATAATAAAATGATTATATATATATATATATATATATATATATAATATCTTTATATATAATATCTTTATATATATATACATATATATATATATATATATATATATATATATATATATATATATAGTAATTTATGAAATATATATGGCGATTAAGCTACACTGAATATATATAAGTTTCATAATATCTTTTTTGTTTATGAATTTGTTAGGTGAAAAGTACAGAAGAGTTACAAACGACCTGACAGCCTGGTTACATAAGTGTATAAGTACTAATAAAGTGATTTTGATTATCCCATTAAGTCAAATCCATAACAAACGGCACTTGCACGAATGGTTTACTTTATTGACGCTACACCGTAATCATATGATTAAAATTTTAGCAGACGAAACATTGGGAGACAAAAGAGTAATGAAATTTTAGAATTGATTTTACCGAGTACCTTATCCGTTATGTCACGGTTTGAGGTTACTCAAGATGAAGACAGTAAACAGAAAGGATTCAAATAATTTGGAAATG
The DNA here is from genome assembly GCF_053919585.1 of Euprymna scolopes. Taxonomy (NCBI): domain Eukaryota; kingdom Metazoa; phylum Mollusca; class Cephalopoda; order Sepiida; family Sepiolidae; genus Euprymna; species Euprymna scolopes. The sequence goes on along the minus strand of NC_136516.1, from coordinate 24,064,314 downwards.
TATTGTTCCTTATTATTTTTATTTTTTTTTTTTTTTAAATTACATTTTCACCCCAAACAAGGCACATTGTCACTTTGGTGTAGGGGGGATACTATCAGGGTCAGCAACTACTGGGGCACTATGTAGGGACTTGGGCAGCAAGATGTTGGTTCACGTTGCACTTGAAGTATGTCAGTACAGTTAGGGAAGCAGGATCCTGGAATGGAATTCCAGAGTCTAGCGGTTCTGGGGAAGAAACTACTGGAGTAGAAAGATCTTTTACATCTAGGGATCTCTACTGTGTGGGGGTGGGATTTAGCTGCCTGTCGGGTTTGTCGAGGGTGTCTGCGTCGTGGGGGCACAAGTGTCTGCAGTTCGTCAGAGCATTCACCATTAAAATACTTGTAGAACAAGCAGAGGGACTCAACGTTTTGTCGATGGGACAGAGGCTGAAGCTTAGATGCCAGTTTAGAGCCTATCAGATTGGCGACTCTTTTTTGAACCTTGTCTAGGAGCGAGAGACTAGTAGTAGACGCACCAGGCCAGATGTGACAACAATACTCCATACATGGGCGAATGGTGGCCTTATAGAGATACATGATATTTTCAGGTGTCAGTAGTTTTCTAGCACGGTAGAGAGAGCCTACCTTTTTTTGCAGCAGCCCTGGCAATGTTTTCAATATAATTGTTCCAGCTCATGTTTCCTGTGAACGTTAGGCCAAGCAGTTTGAAAGATGTACTGTCAGACAGGGAGTCACTGGCCATTGCTATTAGTGGCAGAGAAGGTTTCTTGTAGTTATTGAAGGAAACCAGTTTAGTCTTGGCAGCATTGAATGTGACCATCCATTTATGTCCCCATTCCACTACAGATTGAAGGTCATCCTCTAGTGTTTTTGCCATTGCTTTAGATATGTGTTCATTTGTTTTCCTGTCATGCCTGTTATAGAGTGTAGTGTCATCAGCATATATACCCATCTCAGAGGCAGTTTTGTCGGGGAGGTCATTAATAAATATCAGGAACAATAGAGGTCCAAGAATAGACCCCTGAGGCACTTCCGCATTTATATCACACTGTTTAGATGTTCGACCGTCGAGAACAACCTGGATTTTTCTCTTATCTAAGAAAGATTTAATTATGCTAAGTATTCTACCAGTGATACCGTATGATTTAATTTTCCTGAGGAGACCCTCATGCCATACCCTGTCAAAAGCCTTAGATATATCTAGAGCTACCGCTCTGGGCTCCCCTGCTTTGTCCAGTGAATGGTATATACGTTCAGAGATTACCGTGAGGATGTCAACTGTGGAACGGGCTTGTCTAAATCAATATTGTTTGTCAGTCAGAAGTTTATCATCTATAAGGTGCCGGACTAGAGCATGGTTATTTATGGTCTCAAATATTTTGGTGAAAAGTGGGAGAGGCTAATGGGGCGATAATTTGATGGTCAGTTCTTTCGTCAGAATTCTTGAATATTGGTACCACAGAAGCGGTTTTCCAACAGCCAGGAAAGCAGGATTCATTAAGGCATTTGTTGTAGAGTTTGGAGAGAACTGGAGCTACTTCGGCTGAGCACTTTTTTAATAGAACAGCTGGGATGAGATCAGGTCCACATGCTTTTGAAGTGTCAAGATTTTTTATGATAGCATGTACCTGAGCAGGGGTGGTTTTTAGATCGTCTAGCGTGGCGTCTGTCCGCAAAGAAAGTCAGGCAGGGGGTGGTTGGAAGGGCCCAGTGTGGAGTTCGAGGCAAACCGGCTGGCAAGCATATTAGCTTTGTCGGTTGGCTGAGCAAACAACCTCGTGAGTGGGGGAATTGTTGATTGCCTATTATTTACTACACTGTTGTAGATTTTTCAGAAGTCGCGGGTTCCTAATTTCTGTGCTTCGATGCGTTTTTTAGTGGTTTCAGTAAATTTTCTCTTGGCTGTCGCTATTTCTTTCTTAACGTTATTTCCAGCTTCTATGTACTTCTGTTTGTTTGAACTGGACTTATGTCGGTTTAATCTGCGGTATGCATGCTGCCTTTAAGCAATGGCAGTTGCACAAGTCGAAGTAAACCATTGGGAAGAGTGGGGCTTGCTATAAAATTTCTGCATGGGAACATGTGCTTCCATTGCGGTTTTGAACCATTCAGTGGTCTCATTTGCGCACTGTTCAGCAGGAAGAGAAAAAATATTTCCCCATGGGGCATCTCTGATAAGATCTCTGATGGCTTCCCAGTCAGCCTTTTTTTTTATAATATCTCGTTGTTTTGAGCACTGGCTCTTCAGTTTTGGGTCTAGAATTTAGGGCGATTTCTACCATTATCACTGCATGGTCAGTGTTCCCCAGTGGGCTGTCAGTATTTGTTGTACAATCCTCGGGAACTTTAGTCAGAAACAGATCTAGAAGTGATGCTTGTTGTTCTTGCTGGCCAGGGAAACGGGTTGGAAACCTAACTATTTGTGATAGGGAGTGGGATATAGCAAAACTATGTGTTGTGCTGCCCGCTGCATCTGTGTGAGTAGAGAATCCAGGCCAGTTTTTGTGGTAAACATTAAAGTCACCAAATACATGGACTTGGGCGCTAGTGTCGAGGGAAAGTGCTGTGTCTATGCTATCAGAGACTTTGGTTATTATGGTGCAGTCCTGGGTCGAGGGAGAGAGGTAGAGAAAATAAAAGTAGCTAATGTTATGTTGTATGTTTAGTCTAAAGAACATAAAGGCTTGATCGTCCGTTTCTAGGTTTGTTTCTCTAGTCAGGGGGAGGGTGTTACGAATGTAGACTCCAAGTCCGTGCATGTGTCTTTCAGAGTCCTTACGGCAGAGTGGGAGATACCCAGGCATGTTAAAGTAGTTAGAGGGGATGGAGGAGTATAGGTTAGTCTCGCTTAGTGCTAAGATATCCGGGGTATTTGTTAGGAGAAATGCTTCAACATCAGCTTAATTAGCTTTAAGCCCACAGATGTTAGTGAATGCAAGCCTCAAGGGAGGAGGCAAGTTGAATTTTTTTGTCCCTAGGCCTGGTTTGAGCTTATTTTTTTTTTATTGCAGTGTCATCATGTTTTTAAAGAGTTTCAGTTAGGTGAGGGGGAGCTGAACAAGAGGTTATGCAGGATATCAGACATGCAACACAATCAGACCATTGGCTGACCTTTCTTCAACTAGGACTGTGGCCTCGGGAAAGCCCATCAGGGATGAGTGCAGGGTCCCTTTCCATGCGCGACATGGCACTACAAACAACCCGATATTATACAACTGTTGATGGAGCAGCCGCTCTAAGCACTACCAAAGAGTAAGGGCTCCTGTGCTACTAGTCGAAAACAGCAGCCAGGAACTGTCAATCCGGTACCCTCAGCCCATCAGAAGAAGATCACCCCAATCTAATTGCACATACATGCATGGTACTCAAGCACTCCCAAGTGCCCAGTTATGAGGGGTGGGATGTGTTGGTAGTGGGGGAACGGCATTCAATGCACTAGACAAGAAACAAGATCTACTAAGTGTTTTGTCGATTCACCTGTGATAGTGTCTCTGCGCCTGAGTAATAGGCAAAGAAGGAGTATGGAAGCCGACGATAGACAGAGCCTTTCTACTCCTTATTTGGATTCATTCGACTGTTGTTCCCATCTTGAAACTCCAAACTTCTTCAGGTGTATCTTGTCGAACTCGTGAATGTTTCTCTCGAACTCAGGAATCTGGACGGAATTTCAAAGGGAACAGAATCCAGCTCGCTCAAAATGATCGGCGAATCCTCCAGAAGGTACCAGTTGAAGACAGGTATGTCGCCATCTATATTCGTATTTTATGCTCTCTCTCTCTCTCTCACACACACGCGCGAGCGCACATGCACACGCACACGCACACACACACACACACGCACACACACACGCACACACACACGCACACACGCGAACACACGCGTGCACACGCACACACGCACACACACGCACACACACACACGCACGCACACGCGCACACAGACACACGCACACACACGCACACACACGCACATGCACACTCACACACACACGCACACACACACGCACACACGCGCGCACACACACATACACGCAGACGCACACGCACACACGCACACACACACATACACGCACACACACAGTCATATACCGAGATTAGATGAGCACAGCTGTTGACAGACATTTAGAGACTAGACGGTCATGGCCCGATAAATAAGACCGTTAAATAAAGAAGTTAAATATTAGAAAACATGTACACCCCTACGCAAAGAAGAACGAGATGAAAATTAATGGTATGCCACATAGATATGAAACTTTTAGATGATAAAAAAGCAAAAGCTATCACAACAGTGGAAGTTTGCAATCACTTCTAATGAAAACAGGAGACATTACTTTTGGAACGTCCGTCGTATATCATGTTTTTTAATTTTACAAAATTGTGAAGTTAATTAATCCTTTTTTGTTATCTGGTAAAAATTCAGTTCTTATCCGTTTCGTCGACCATTTCTACCTTTCCAATAATTTATTTTATCATGTTGAATTAGCTAATGAGTTTCCACCGATAAAAAAAAACAAACAAACAACAGCAAGCGAACAAAGAATATTCGAAATTTTCCCTGGCGTGTTAAAAAAAATTGGCGAAGCCTTAACATACAACAATAGCGTTAAAACATAACCTTAATTAGAGTAGTTAATTAATGTGATAATAACATTTTATATAACATAAAATAAAGAGGAATTTTATAGATTTTATAATTTTATAATGTATATATACAGTGTGATCCGAAAATAACTCCCTATTCTAAAATAACTATAATTTATTTGTGGAGTATAATTTCTACAATTAATGAATGTAGGAAGAAAGTATATTACATGGGCGGTTATTTAAAATTCAAGCTTTTTAAATCAACCAGGAACGGTATCAACTGATTTCACAATAAACTTTTGCGGGATAGAACTCATAACTTCACGTACTCTCTCTTCAAGATTAAAAACAAAATTCATATAACAGATCTAAAAATAAAACATTTAATTACCACACATTAAGTAACACACAAGAATTGCGAAAGATATTACAGATATGAATAAATTAAGAATAGGGAATTTCTCTTTTTTCACTCTTTATATATATATATATATATATATATATATAATAAATTCCACAGCCAAACAACGTCGCAGCTCACAAGAGCCATGACAGTCAACGAACCGGAAGTCCAAGACTCGAGTTTCGCCCTCATTTGGGCTCATCAGTTAGACACATCCGAGCTCAGGATTCGAAACCCAAGCCTCTTGCATACGAGGCAAGCACTCTACCAACTGAGCAAACGCCTCACACACAAGAATTTCTATTAACCAACACAGATAAAGCAAACCACGACGAAATCCGACTGTGAAATGAACCCACTTCGTTTCGACAAGGGACGCGGCCGTCCAACCAATCAATAACCCTTGCCGATGTCTCACAAGTAGGAGTTTTAACTCGAAGGGACGACGCCATCCAGCAGTGCTTTAACCCAACGAGCAACATATAATAGGATTTTCAGAATGTGAGAGATTGTATAATAAATTCCACAGCCAAACAACGTCGCAGCTCACAAGAGCCATGACGTTGTTTGGCTGTGGAATTTATTATACAATCTCTCACATTCTGAAAATCCTAGTATATATACATATATACAGGAGCAAATAGTAAAATAACATGTTAAAAAACACTTTGAAAAAGAGTTAAAAACATATTTAATTTGAAAAGGAAACACTAAATAAGTGGATAGTCCTTAATCCGCGGAGTTTCGAAGAAATACTTTCCTTCTCATCTGAGGGTAGAAATTAGCAAAATGCGGGATCGGATTTTGCTTGCAAAAGTATTTGATGAAACTGCAAGTAAGTCAAAGATCTATCTTGATAACAAAAAGTGAAGCCGGGGGAATAGGGTGGAGAAAAAAGGTAATTTCACATAAATTTTATTTTATATATATATATATATATATATATATATATATATATATATATATATATATATATATATATATTAAGTAATGTGATTGATAATTTAAAATTTAAAAATCAAATTATAATTAAATTAAAAATCCGTTTCATGAGAAGGAACAATAACAAAATCAATTATCTGTACGATCGTTTCGGAAAACAATGCTTTTTATTGTGGTATACATCAAGTTATGTACAATAATTACATCTAGTTTTTTAATAAGCAAGGTCTCCTCGTCAGCAAATTTGAAATTACTTTTAATGCTAGGTTTATTTATGGTGTCTTTTAAATTCAATAAAAACCCTGCAAATTTGCTGACGAGGAGACCTTGCTTATTAAAAAACTATATGTAATAATTATTGTACATAACTTGATGTATACCACAATAAAAAGCATTTTTTTCCGAAACGATCGTACAGATAATTGATTTTGTTATTGTTCCTTCTTATGAAACGGATTTTTAATTTAATTATAATTTGATTTTTAAATTTTAAATTATCAATCACATTACTTAATATTGAATTAGCTCTAGGACATTTAACTATCGAGCTTATTATATATCTAAATTACAACGAGCACTTTCTATTTCCTGTATTTTAATTAAACTAGTAATTTCACTGTTACATTAAAATACACTCAGCTCTTTAGACTATTGTTCTAATCTCCTTTATATATATATATATATATATATATATATATATATATATATATATATATATATATATATATATATACAGTGTATCACATTTTTTCAAATATTTAAGTATATCTCTTCATGGGAAAACACTGAAAAAAATTATTTTTTTGCCATAATGAAAAGTGGTCGGTCTGTAGAGTTAATTTATTTTTCCCTCAAAATAACTCAAAATATAGCCATTAAAAGCTAAATCTCTGGCACTAAAAGTGAGTAAACCCCTTACAAAATGCTTTCAATATTAACATACATGTCAACTCTCAATATTTTGTGTGGCCGCCACCATTATCAAAAACTGCGTTTACTCTCTTTGGCATAGAATTTACCACAGCTTCACATGTAGCCACTGGAATGCTATTCCACTCTTCAATTACGACGTCGCGAGGCTGACGAATATTTGAGACTTTGCACACCACCACCTTCTACTTGATAATGCTCCAAAGATGTTCTATTGGGTTCAAATCTGGAGACATGCTTGGCCAGTCCATCATCCTTACCCTCAGCCTCTTCAGTAAAGCAGTGGTTGTCTTGGATGTGTGTTTTGGGTCATTGTCAAGTTGGAACACTGCTCTTCCACCCAGTTTCTGGCGCGAGGGGATCATGCCATGCTGCAGTATTTGACAGTATATGTTGGAGTTCATGTTTCTTTCAATGAAATGTAACTCTGAATACCTGCAGCACTCATGCAGTCCAAACCATGACATTCCCACCACCATGCTTGACTGAAGGCATATCATACTTATCTTTTTACTCCTCAAATTGATGTTCATGGCTGTCGGATTAGAAGGAAGCCTTTTCTGAAGGCAATACACAAGAAAGCCCGCAAAGTGTATGCTTAAAGCATGTAAAAAAAGCCCATAGATAACTGGAACCAAGTCCCATGGTTTGATGAGACGAAGTTTAATTTGTTTGGTTCTGATAGCCTTAAGAATGTGTAGCGGTGACCAGGTGAGGAGTACAAAGATAAGTGTGTCATGTCTACAGTCAAGCATAGTAGTGAGAATTTTATAGTCTGGGACTAATTGAGAGCTGCAGATATTGGAGAGTAAGATTTCATTGAGGGAAACATAAACTCCAACATGTGCTCTCAAATAGTGCAGCAGAAGGTGGTGATGTGCAAAGTCTCAAATATCTGTTAGCTCTGCGACGTCGTAATTGAAGAGTGCAAGACCATTCTGGTAGCTACATGTGAAGCTCTGGTAAACTCCATCCCCAGGAGAGTAAAGGAAGTTTTGGATAATGATGGTGGCCACACAAAATATTGGGAGTTGACATGTTGTATGTAAATATTGACAACTTTTCGTAAGGGGTTTACTCACATTTGTTGCCAGGGATTTAACTTTTAATGGTTATATTTTGTGTTATTTTTAGGGGAAAATAAATTAACTCTATTATATATGCTGCAGACAGATTATCTCTCCTTATGTCAAAAAATCATTTTTTCAGCGTTGTCCTATGAAGAGATATATGTAAATATGTTAAAACATGTGACGGATGGACTCACTTTTGTGATATACTATATATATATATATATATATATATATATATATATATATATATATATATACATATATATATATATATACATATATATATATATATATATATATATATATATATATATATATATATCTATCTGGCACCCATACTTACAAAACTGTTTAAATGTTGTCTTAAGGAGAATAGCTTCCCATCTCCCTGGAAAATTTCATCAGTATGCCCTGTATTTAAGAATTCAGGTGATCGCTCATCCCTCTCTCAGTACAGGCCAATAAGTCTCCTGTGCGTCATGAGTAAGTTGCTAGAATCTGTGTTAAATACAGAAGTAATTAACTTTCTCAACAAAAATAACCTTCTTAGTGACACTCAATATGGTTTCCGTTCTGCTAGATCTACAGCAGATGTGCTTACAGTTATATCTCATAGGATTAGCAAATCTCTTGACGGTGGCAATCTTTCTAGGGCAATTGCTCTTGACATATCTAAAGCCTTTGATAGGGTATGGCATAAAGGTTTACTTCATAAGATCTCTAGCTATGGTATAGCTAGAAATGTCTTAATTATTAAATCATTTCTTTCTGATAGGTTCATAAGAGTAGCAGTTGAGGGGCAAAAATCAGAAGCTCACAGTATTAATGCCGGTGTCCCTCAGGGGTCCATCCTGGGCCCAACTCTTTTCCTGATCTACATTAATGATCTTCCAAATCACATCCTTACATCATTTGTAGACATTTATGCTGATGACACTACCATTTATGGTAGCACATCTAAGACAGTAAACGAGCAAGTTCTCTCCAATTCTCTCTCCTCTGATCTTGAGCACGTAGTACAATGGGGAAAGGAGTGACTGGTTACTTTTAATGCATCTAAAACCAAGCTTCTCTCTTTACATCATCAACATTCTGATCCACATCTGGCATCAATTGAAATGAATGGCTCTCGTCTTCAGGAGGCCTCAAGTTTTGACAAGCTTCTTGGCTTGACCATTACTCCTGATCTTAAATGGAACATGTACATCAAATCTGTTGCCAAGGCCGCTGGAAAAATGGTGGGATCTTTCTATCGATCCAGTAGATATCTCACTGCTGATGCTATTCTCTATCTATATAAGAGCCAGGTACGTCCAAGGATGGAATACTGTTGCCACATCTGGGCAGGAGCTGCTAGAAAGGACTTGTCCTGCCTTGATAGAGTTCAAAATAGACTTCGTAGCCTTGTAGGAGATGTCTTTTTCTCCTCCTTGCAACCTCTATCTCACAGAAGAGATGTTGCGAGTTTGTCTCTGATGTATCGTTATTTTCATGGAAAGTGTTCGACTGAGCTTCAATCTATGGTCCCCCCTCGCCAAACTTTCACAAGAAACACTCGTCTAGCTGTAAACACTATCAATAATTCCCCTCACTCTTTATCTGTGCCTAAACCTAAACGTAGATTCCATGAACAAAGCTTCTTTCTTAGAACTGCACGCCTGTGGAATTGTCTTCCCTTTTCCTGCTTTCCGGCTGACTACAATATGGTTGTGTTCAAGTCTAACGTAAATAAGTTCTTGATGAGCCGTTCCATATAAGTTATCAAATTTACCAAATTTCATTACTAATGATTACTATATTGTCCAATTTCTACTGTACACTCTTTAACCCTTATCCTTGAGTGGCCTCTTGGCCTTGATAATGTGGTGATGCCTATGTAATATATATATATATATATATATATATATATATATAATAAAATACGCATAATGTGCACTTGAAAACAAATCACAACGTAATATTAGGAAAATAAACAAATATTTTACTTGTTTGAAATTTATCGCAAATATATTTCGGAGGTAGACTCCATCTTCAGTGTGTTTTTTTTGTTTCTCTTTTTTTCTTCTTCCTGACCATGTTGTAAATTTGGAGCATGGAGTCTGTTTGTATAGAGCCACGCGTTGTATCTGGCGGTTGTATTTTGAAATGTTTGAAATGCGCGTAGGTAACGCGAGAATAACGTCAAGAATGATAGTTCAATAGAAACGTTGTTTTAATTTGTAATAAAATAAAATACGCATCAAGTGCGCTTGAAACTAATATATACACACACACACACACACACACATATATATATATATATATATATATATATATATATATATATATATATATATATATATATATGAGTTTTGAGATGATTAATCGGAATCAAAATCAGGAATTGGAAAATCAGAACATTTGAGGTATCGAAGTCAGTATCAAAATCGGAAAAAAAATTGCACCTATTGATGCTATTGATTCTTTTAATTGTCTTTTTTATTTGATTTTGTTAAAAAAATCTTCCATCGCTGGTTATAATAATACAATAATGAATGTTTATTAATTTGAAACTAACAGTAGTGCTAAAATCAATAAATCATCCCCCACAAATGTGTTTTTACGTTTGAGAAATTATAAGCACATTTAACGTGTTTTACGGTTCTCCGGACTAATTATCGGGAATTTAGTACAGAATCAGCAATTATATCGGAATCGGGAAAAATATTAAAATCGTCCCATCACTAATATATATATATATATATATATATATATATATATATATATATATTAGTGGTAGGCAAAGCCATAGGAGAGACAACCAATCAAATTCAATTCAAATGAATAGTACAGCAGGAATTGGAATACAATCGATTGTCCCAGTTGCCGAATTTCAAAAATTCCGTCCACGTGATTACACACGAGAAAAACGATATGCAATAAAATTCCGTTTTAAACTGCAGAAACATAGGAATGCTTCAAACTGATTTGGGATCATCTTGCATGAAACGAGCATTAGTTTTAGAGTGGCATAAGAGATTTAAGGAAGGCAATGAGTTTATTAAGGTTGATGCGAGGTAAGGAAGTCGGAACAGAGTTGATTAGCCAAATAAAGAATTTCATGGATAAGGATCGTCGTGTGTCTATAGAGATAAATGCAGTTTGATGTCAGTGTGGGAACTGTTCGTTTACGAGGAACTTAAGATACAGAAGATCTGTGCGAAGCTTGTTCCAATGATGCCGTCCACTACACCATTCTTGTCACTGACTATTCGATCAAATTCCTTACTCTCTCTATATTGCTGGAACGACGCAACAAGTGCATTGCAGCCGGAGGAGATTACTTCGAAGGGGACTAGAGTTTAATGTGTGTTCTATCAATGAAAATACCTGTACGAAAAAAGTCTGGAAACTTATTTCAGACATATCATACCTGTTTCTGATCATTTATTTTTGTGGGAAAGTATTTTGTGTCAGTGTTCATATCACTTGACATTGTTTATATCTAAGATAACAATGTCGTTGAAGTTCAACTGAAATTGTGTTCTGCCAAGAATGCTTTTTAACCTTATAAAAAGATTTTGCAAAAAAAAAAAAAGAAAAAAAAAGAAGCCCATTTCTAAGAAAGCCAAGAGCATATTTGAACAAAAGAAACTATCTTTCAAAAAGCGCAGAAACATTGTAGGTTTTTGTTTTCTATAAATTCTGTAATTATGAAGTATGTTTTTTTTTTAACAAAAAATTGCCGATAGAGAGAAACAAAACGGTGATGATGCTTGTTGGAAAATGTTCTTTAAAACAATTGCTTTGCAATGGTATTGTCAAATGCCAGTGCCACACCGATTTTCCAGCACCCTTCGTTCTGGAACCGTTGTGTCTAATTAACCGTCTTGTCTGTTTATCTGGTTTCATCTATAGAGAGTATAAAGTGGATTTGGGGTTGACTTCCTTTATTTTGTCATTTATTTCTCGCATTCCATGAGCGATGTTTCTTACAAATAGCAAAGAATATCTGTTTTCAAGATCAAAAACTATTCCATCCACCACCTCCCGTGACCTTGAAGTAGTAGGGCGCTCATACAGGTAGCAATAAACTTATTTTACCCAAAACATGAGGATATACTTTCTAGGATTACATTGGATATACCTCAGACCGATGATGATGAAAGATCACCGAAATAATACAGTTTTTAACGGATTTATAGATTAGATAGGATACTAAACTGACATAGAAAGGAAAAATGGCTGTGTTAACTTTCTTCCTACTGCGGAAAGGTGTGGCACGAGGTTGGAAGGTTGGAAGAATCAAGTAGCGCTTCTTAATAAAGATGGTCCAAAAGCAGTCTGAAGCTTTCCATAGGTTTCTATTGCATTTTTCCAAGTTTATTACAGAATTTTATAGCATATCTAAAGTGTCTCTATGTACAAATAGCTATTCTAAAGTGTCTTCATGTACGAATCGAATTTTTGAAATTCGCCAGCTGTGAAAATCGGGCTTTAGTAGGGTGTATTCCAATTCTGACTGTAGCTGTTCATTTGAACCTGAAATCATAAAAATTGGGTAGTTATCTCATAAGATGTATAGTAAAAACATACTGAATTTTCAGGAGGCTACGACAAGTATAAATGCCCTAACAAAAAAAAATATCCTGAAACATATAAGGCACCTCGTAAAACTCAATAGCCAACATCATAGAGTATTTTAGTGCGTTATAATGACAACACTTCACTAACAAACAACCAGAAATACAGAAAAAATACTATATCACCAAGCTAATGCGTCTCAGAAGTCGATTGACAAAACTAACATGAAGTGCATTTCGAATTGGATCCGCATCCACCTTATTTTCCGGAGGTGCCCCGAGCCATTACTAACGAATGTTCAAGGAAAAAGTTTTGTTTTAATATTATCTAATCAAGAACTGATACTGGAAACTGGCGCGTGCTTTGAGATCAAAGACAAATCGTTTCACAAAAGAAAACATCGATTTGCTAAGGAAGCGTTTGAATGTTGATGAATGATGTCGACTTGTGTTAAAAGTTATTTTAGTAGCTAAGGTCTAATTTATTGAATGCTGTGTAATTGTAAGCATTAACCAGCATCGCATGAACGTATGTGTTTGATATTCTGTCAAATTCCAGCTTTTTATGCAAGAATCATTCCATAATTTCATCTATATATATAACGTAGTAGCGTTCTCGTCCGCGCGCATGCGCGTGGGCGCGTGTACAACTCTCCTAGAGTCCGCACTAGTGGACCGATCATGACCAAATTTGACAAGGTATCGTGCACAGCATTTTCTAAGGTTAAGATAAAAAGTCAATGTCTCAGCCTATGTATATACATATTCTCCTACAGCTGACTCCAGTCGATCAATCATGACCAAACCTGGCATTAATGATGGTCCACTACTTAGAAATCTTGCACACCATTTTTCAATTAAAGTCAAAGGTCAAGGCCATAGCCTATGCATATATACTCTCCTACAGCCTTCACCTGTGGACTGATCATTAGGGAATGTGCGCATCATGTTTCAAGGTCAAGGACAAGGTTATAGTCTATGTATATATACTCTTACAGCCCACAACACTGGACCGATCATGATCGAACCCGACATGACGATGGTCTTCGACCTAGGAATGGTGCAAGCTATTTTCAAGGTCAAGATCAAAGGTTAAGGTCGGGGCTTTTTTGTACGTTCGGATACTCGCGAGGCGTACAGTAAGATCCCACACTTTGCGCGGGTATGTTTGCTAGTATCCAATAAGACATCACGTAAATGCACGTTCTGATGTAGAAATGTGTTTCTTTTTTTTGTTTATTTCGTGTATTTGCAAGTTTGTTTGAATTGCGATTCGTGTCCATTCACAGATGCTGACAGACGATGAATGCCATAACTTGATTAGAACTAAACCACACTATCAAATTATCATCGCATAGGCAGTTTGTCTACATATATTTGTGTGGAGAAGCCGAACCGTTATTATATATAATGCTATTACGTCGTGGAGAAATCTCGCGTTAACAGTGTATTCCATCTTGAAACTTTAAAAGATGTGGTCGTTTTTTCTTTCAAACATATATCGGATCTAACGAGGTTATCCTCAGAAATTACGTTGCACTCCTATTGCAAATAAATGAACATATATTTTTGATTCTTTTTTCGTTGTTATGTTCTATATTCTTATTACTAATGTTGCCATTTTTTCTTTCCTTCTCTCTTTTAATATTTGATAAACATCTCTCGGATAGTTTTAGGTTATTTTAATTAAAGCTTTCCTGGCGTGTTTGGTTTTTAACATTTGATAGCTCCTCAAAGAGTTGAGCACTTTCAATAGAATTTATTTTACTAGATGATAAAATATACATGAAAAAAGAACAACTAAGAAACATCGCTTAAAAACGTAACACCACCTTGTAAGCTTGGATACTTTATCAAATTAATTAAAAA
>NC_136516.1:24014950-24047450 GCF_053919585.1 Euprymna scolopes | reverse complement strand
TTGTCTGGTTTACGTGCCCTTCCCATCTATATTTGGATGTTTTGATGTCAATAACTTGTTTGTTGGAAGATCCAGATGTTTGTCAATATATATATATAAAAGAACAAGTAGTTAATAAAACATGTTAAAAATACTTTGAAAAAGAGTTAAAAACATATTTAATCTGAAAAGGAAACACTTAATAAGTGGATAGTCCTTAATCCGCAGAGTTTCGAAGAAATACTTTCCTTCTCACCAGAGGGTAGGAATTAGCAAAATGCGGGATCGGATTCTGCATACAAAAATATTTGATGAAACTGCAAGTACGTCAAAGATCTTACTTGATAACAAAAAGTGAAGCAGAGAGAATATGGCGAAGAAAAAAGGTGATTTCACGTGAATGGATAGTCTGGTGGAAGGTAAATTATCCAATGACGGTAAAATTCAAATATATAAATCCAAGAACGTTAATTAAAATTCCATTCGGACAAGTAAAATCCAAGGAAATCACGTAATTGGGAGATGGTCCAAAATAATCCAAAAGTCTGAAATCCATGGATTTCGGCCTTTTGGATTATTTTGATTACCTTGGATTATTTCCTTGGATTATTTGGATTTTCCTTGGAATAATTCACAAATATGTACAAGGAAAAGGAGAAAAAATCCAATAATATTAATAAAAGAAAAATATGCGTTTGACACGGCTGCTGAGAAAAAGTGTAATTAAGAAAAATCAGTGAAAAAATGTTATTTTATATATATATATATATATATATATATATATATATATATATATATATATATATATATATATATATATATATATACGTTTCATGTTGGGACGCTTAATTGGTATCGGAATTAAGAATATCGGAACGTTTTGTGGTATCGAAATCGGAAATATTTGCGTTTATTTTTTGATTTAAAAAAATTCTTTTTATTATATTTAATAATACAGTAATTATAATATAATAATACATTAATTATAATATAATGATACAGTAATTATAATACAATAATACAGTAATTTTAATATAACAATAATACATATTTCTTGATTATAAACTACTAGTATAGGTTAAATCTATAGATGACCCCCCCTACAAATGTGTTTTTTACGTTTGAGAAAAGACCTGCACATTAACTATGTGGTTTACGGCAATAGGGACAAAAAATTTTTTTTAAGAATCGGAATCGGTAATTATATCGGAATTGGTAATTTAGAACAGAATCAGTAATTGTATAGGAATTAGGGAAAATTTTGAAATCGTCCAATAACTAATATATATATATATATATATATATATATATATATATATATATATATATATGTATGTGTGTGTGTATATATATATGTATATGTATGTACGTATATGTATGTATATATATATGTGTATATATATACATGTTTGAACGTAAACATAATGCATAAATACACAATTTATATATATTTCTGTAGAAATATATTTTCTTATAATATGTATCAACCCTTATTTAAGAAGCTCAATGTAATTACAGAGCAATATAGTGAATACATGACAAAAAAAAACTATGTCGAAAATTGTAAATGTCAACTGAATTAAAGGAATAAATAATAAGATGGTCAAGTTCATGAATTTTGGAATATAGTTTTTTCCCATTCATTCACTATATATATATATATATTGTGCATTTAGGTAGCATGTTTTCATTCAGATAGCTATTGTTAAATAGCACGGAATGTTTTTGCTTAATGATGCTTTTTTTAATTTTTCCATTTTTCGAATGAGCATTGTTATGTCTCGGTCGAATTTATGTCGGAAGGTTTCATAGTAAGTCCATTTTACTTAGCAAGTACTTTCAACTGATTTTCTTCGGTCGTCTTCAGGCAGTTTTGATTATTGTTTTGTTTAAAATCTGGATGCTTTTATATGCTTCGGCTCAAATTATATTTAAATTACTTGAAATAGTGAAGCGTCTTGTGCGTTAGAAAGTATGTTTTAACGTCTTAAGAACGTGGCTAAAATAAATATACAATGGCGTAAAAGTATTATTTACAAAATGACTATATATATATATATATATGTGTGTGTGTGTGTGTGTGTGTATTATAAAAAAATGATTACATGATTAATATTTGAACAACAGTGTAGGAAACTGACAATCGTAACCATTTATTTTTTTATCATCCTATACAGGTCAAAGATGTAAAGTCAATGATAATCAGTGAATGAATGACAAAAAACTATATTCCAAAATTTATGATTTTGACCATCTTTAAAGAATTGAATACAATTTTGTAAGGAGAAAATTTACTTCTCCGTTGTGAAAGTGATTGTTTTATAAATATTAAACTCTAGCTAGCAGACTGGCAGCCTGGCGTTGCCCGGTATTACAATACGCTTAAACATATTTTAATTCATTCAGATTGCGTAATATTATTATAGTATAAATCCTCTATTAAGCATTTTTTATTACAAGGAATAATTTTCCTGCTGGAATAATTCGTAAAACAACGTAATAATAATAATAATAATAATAATAATAATAATAATAATAATAATAATAATAATAATAATAATAATAATGATAATAATAATAATAATAATAATAATAATAATAATAATAATAATCAAATTCCGTCTGTGCTTGTGTACAATATCACGTGAGCTGATATTTCAGTCTTGACGATGAATGCCCTGGAAAAGTCACTCCTGATTAATGTTTAGTTTTAAAATATGCAAACGAAGAACTGATTTGCGGCGATTTTAAATGGTACCTCCTCTTTTATCGTAAATTGAACTCATTAATAAGAGAAAAAAATAAAATAAAATGGTGAGGCACACCCGGGAACGGGGGATAATTTGATCCGTAGTCGAATACTCTACTACTAAGCTTTATATCCAGATTATAATAAATCGTTTTGTTTTTTTCGAACACATAATTTAAAAAAAAAAAATTTTCTCCCTTAGCCGGTGTATCTTAAAATATTCACTACAAAAAATTTTATTTTTTAATCTATAAGTAAGTTCTTATGGGGTTTAATGGTAATAAAAACGTAAGGAACACAGGACTCTTAGAAACAAATATGCATTCACATATATTATAGGCAAAGCGAGCTGAGCAATACCATTCCTCAACAGTTGAGCGTTTGCACACGACCTCCGTGGCCGCGTGCCAATTCCTGACTACCGGGCATCGGTACTCAATACCGGAAGTGACATCACTAGAGTAAGTGACATCATTAGATAGTCCATTAATCCCATGGAGGTGCATAATGCTATTTTAAGATCGTATCTTTTCGATTTTCGCTACCAACCGAATTAATTTCTGTACAAAACATAACTAAGAACACTGCCAGATATATAAATTAACTATGTTCTGGCGAAAGAACTGACCCATTAAATTATCGCCCTATTAGCCTCCTCCCACTTTTTGCCAAAATATTTGAGACCTTAATTAACCATGCTCTAGTCCAGCACCTTACAGATGCTAAACTTCTGACCGACCATCAATATGGATTTAGACAAGCCCGTTCAACGGCAGACATCCTCACTGTAATCTCTGAACGCATATACTATTCACTGGACAAAGCGGGAGAGGGCAGAGCGGTAGCTCTAGATATATCTAAGGCTTTTGACAGGGTATGGCATGAGGGTCTCCTCAGGAAGATTAGTTCTTACGGTATCACTGGTAGAATACTTAACATAATTAAATCCTTCTTAGATAAGAGAAAAATCCAGGTTGTCCTCGACGGTCGTACATCTAAACAATATGATATAAATGCGGGAGTGCCCCAGGGATCTATCCTTGGACCTCTGCTGTTCCTGATATTCATAAATGACCTCCCTGACAAAATTGCCTCTGAGATGGGTATATATGCTGATGACACCACACTATAGCAGGCACGAAAGGAAAACAAATAAACATATATCTAAAGTAATGGCAGAAACACTAGAGGATGACCTCCAATCAGTAGTTGAATGGGGACAAAAATGGATGGTAACGTTCAATGCCACCAAGACAAAACTGGTCTCATTCAATAATTACAAGAAACCTTCTCTGCCACCTATAGCAATGGCCAACGACTCTTTATCTGAGAGTACGTCTCTCAAGCTCCTTGGCCTAACGTTCACAGGAAACATGAGTTGGAACAATTACATCGAGGGCATTGCCAGGGCCGCTGCAAGGAAGGTGGGCTCTCTCTACCGTGCTAGAAAACTTCTAACACCCGAAAGTATCCTGTACCTCTATAAGGCCACTATTCGCCCATGTATGGAGTATTGCTGTCATATTTGGGCCGGTGCATCGGCTACTAGTCTATCGCTCCTTGACAGGGTTCAAAAGAGAGTCGCAAATCTGATAGGCCCTAAACTGACATCTAAACTTCAGCCTCTGTCCCATCGTCGAAACGTTGTTTCCCTCTGCCTGTTCTACAAGTATTATAATGGTGAATGCTCTGAAGAACTGCAAGCACTTGTGCCCCCACGACGTGAACACCCTCGACAGACCCGACAAGCTGCAAAATCCCACCCCCACACTGTAGAGATCCCTAGATGTAAAAGATCTTTCTACTCCAGTAGTTTCTTCCCCAGAACAGCTAGACTTTGGAATTCCATTCCAGGTCACTGCTTCCCCAACTGTACTGACATGCATAAGTTCAAGTGCAACGTGAACCAACATCTCGCTGCCCTAATCCCTACATAGTACCCCTGATAGTAGCCCCCTACACCAAAGTGGCAATGTGCCTTGTTTGGGGTGAAAATGTAATAAAAAAAAAATGTGTGAAATATGAAAAAAAGATCTGCTCAGTTGTTTCAGAATCTATGAGGAAGGAACTTACACATACTTTTGTTTACATGGAAGTCACCACTTATTAAGGCGCGGAGGCCACTCGGGGATAAGGGTTATTGCGTGTACAATAATAAATGGAATAATATTGTAGTAAACGTAAGTAATCGAGATTTGATAAAGCATCTTACTTAACGGGGCAGTTCATCAGGAATTTGTTTATGTTGGACTTGAAGACATTCAAGTTGTAGTTAGGTGGGAAACAGGCAGACGGAAGAGAGTTCCACAGGCGTGCATTTCTAAGAAAGAAGCTTTGTTCATGGAATCTACATTTTGATTTAGGCACAGATAAAGAGTGGGGAAAATTACCGAGAGTGGTTTAAGATAAACGGGTGTTTATCGTGAAAGATTGGCGAGGGGGGGAACAGAGACTGGAGTTCAGACGAGCACTTGCCATGGACATAACGATACACAAAATGACTTTAGTCGATAGATAATCTCCAAGTCAGCTCAACTATTTTCCGAACCTTTCCTTTAACTATGCATTTGCTTATGTCTGTATTTAAATCTGTGAGAGTCCATGTGTTTTATCACTAAGATTTCTGTTTATGCATACATGTTTACGAAATGCGAAAACTTAATTAGAATTTAACTCGTCAGAAGTTGGATAACTTGTTTGTCGTTTCAACATATTCATTCAAGTATTTATTTACACGAAGCAGTTGAACATTGATTAGATTAAAGAATCCGCTAGTGTTATTAATAATATTACTAAGTTTAGAAGAAATCCGGCGTTGCCAGGGAACCTTGTGTTCACATGTGCAAGAATTCTATTACATAATTACGGTTTTGCAAAGAAAAAGAACCCGATGCCATTCATTGGCATATAAACTTTATCACGTCGCCTGATAAGGACTTTTAGTTCTTGTCAACCAATTGTCTGAAACATTAGCATGTTCAGTGTAGCAACTATGTAATATTTGTCTATATAAATAAAAAAAACAAAACATTTTCATCTTTTTTATTGAGCACTCTTAATAATCTCGTTTTAATTCCAACATAAAACACAAAATGACACTCACACACACGCGCGCATATATATATATATATATATATATATATATATATATATATATATATATATATATATATACTAGTAAAAGTACCCGTCGTTGACTGGGTTCAAAATCAACCTATAGAAAATGGACTCTGATTTATGAAAGTTTATGAAAGTATGATAGGTTATGAAAAGGAAGGGTTATAAATTTGGGTTGAATTTGGTCGTATCAAAACCAAAGCAAAATATGATGGAAGGAAACATAAAATAGATAAACCCATGATTATTATACCATATCTGTTCACACTGAAACACTTATCACAATATTCTGTGGATCTATATTAAAAAAAAACCTTGTTAAACTTTGTGACATATTTCCATTTTATGGAGGTCAAGTGCGAACGAACACCCCATAATTTTATTATACCATATTTCTTCAAACTGAAACATAATTATCAAAGTATACTTACGCAGATAGATATGAAAATTCTTTATTAAAGTTTGTGCCTATTTCCATTCTATGGAGGCCAGGCGCGAACGCAGACCCCACAATTTTATTATACCATCCATATATTAGTTAAAACATACTTATCAAAGTATTATTATGTATATCTATGTCAAAAACACTTGTAAACGTTTTTTTTTATTTCAAATTTTTTTTATTTTAATACTTTGTGGACCAGGCGCGAACGCAGACCCTACAATTTTAATAAACCACCATTCTGCCAGATTAAACATACCCATTCCTGTGTCTCGATATATATATATATATATATATATATATATATATATATACTAGCAAAAGTACCCGTCAAGTGCGAACGAACACCCCATAATTTTATTATATCATATTTCTTCAAACTGAAACCACCGTTCTGCCAGATCAAACATTCCCATTCCTGTGTCTCGATACACCTTCTATCATCATATGTAATCAGTTTTTTAAATTAGTCAACCATATAGGAGCCTATTCGTGACCAGACACACACACACATTCAGCTTTATATTATAGATATATAATTTCAAGGTTATGAGAGTAATTTGAGGCATAAAAACGATGCTGTTGTATTTTTATATTAAACACTAGGGGGAGTAGGGGCCCGATCTTAAAATATTTTAATTTGTCCAGATTTCGTATATATTATCGTGACTTCAAAAGTAAAAAAAAAAAATATTCAGTGCTATCAGGTAGAATCGAACCCAAAAGAAATCTATCTCTATAAAAGCCAAGTACGTCCAAGGATAGAATACTGTTGCCATATCTGGGCAGGAGCTGCTAAAAACAGCCTATCCTGCCTTGACAGAGTACCAAATATACTTCGTGGCTTAGTGGGGGATGCCCTTTTCTCTACCCTGCAACCTCTCTCCCACAGAAGAGACGTTGCGAGCCTATCCTTGTTTTATCCTTATTTCCATGGCAGATGCTCGTCTGAACTCCAATCTCTGTCCCCCCCTCGCCAATATTTCACGAAAAACACCCGTCTAGCTGAATCCACTTTAAAAAATTTCCCCCACTCTATATCTGTGCCTAAATCAAAACGCGGATTCCATGAACAAAGCTTCTTTCTTATAACTGCACGCCTGTGGAACTCTGTTCCGTCTGCCTGCTTCCCTCCGCACTACAACTTGGATGTCTTCAAGTCCAATGTTTACAAATTCCTAATGAACCGCCCCCTTAAGTAAACACTTCAGCAAATCTCCTCACTAACGTAATGGACTTGCAATAACCCTTATCCCTGAGTGGCTTCCGGGCCTTGATGTGGTGATCACTGTGCAAAAAACAAAAAACAAAAAAAAACTGTAGTTTTAAAAGTTGGTGAGATTATCGCAGTAGCAACGTGACGCGAATATGAACTGAATAAAAATTTATAATAAACTAAGATAAATGTTTAACGATTTTGCAATTTTAACCCAAATTTGACCTATTAAATCAAATAATAATAATAATAATAGGTTTGGAATTAAAATCTATTTTAACCGGCAACAGAACCAGAAAAGAACAGGCTGTAAAAAATCCACTCATTCGAGATCTCAAGCGCCTCTCTGACCATGACATTCCTACCACCATGCTTGACTGTAGACATGACACTCATATCTTTGTACTCCTCATTTGGTTGCCGCGTCACACGCTTAAGGCCATCAGAACCAAATAAATTAAATTTCGTCTCATCATACCATAGGACATGGTTCCAGTCATTTATGTGCTTTGTTGACATGTCTTCAGCGAACTGTTTGTATGCTTTGTCGTGTACTGCCTTCAGAAAAGGCTTCCTCCTGTGGTGACAGCCATGAACACCAATTTGAGGAGTAAAAAGATAAGTATGTTATGCCTACAGTAAAGCATGGTGGAGGAAATGTCATGGTCTGGGGCTGCATGAGTGCTGCAGGTATTGGAGATTCACATTTCATTGTAGGAAACATGAACTCCAACATGTAGTCAAATACTGCAGCAGAGCATGGTCCCTTTCACCCCAGAAACTGGGTTGCAGAGCAGTGTTCCAGTATGCCAATGACCCCAAAACATACATCCAAGACAACTACTACTTTTCTGAAGAAGCGGAGGGTAAAGGTGATGGACTGGCCAAGCATGTCTTCAGATTTTAACCCAATAGAACATCGTTGGGGCATCTCAAAACAGAAGGTGGAGGTGTGCAAATATGCCGCAGCTCCGCGACGTCTTAATTGAAGAGTGGGATAGCATTCCAGTGGCTACATGTGAAGCTCTGGTAAACTCCATGCCCAGGAAAGTAAAAGCAGTTTTGGATAATGATGGTGGCCACAAATAATATTGAGAGTTGACATGTTGTATGTTAACATTGGCAACTTTTCGTAAGGGATATACTCACATTTGCTGCCAGGGATTTCGCTTTTAACGGCTATATTTTGAGTTATTTTGAGGGGGAAATAAATAAATTAACTCTGTTATATATGCTGCTGACTCTTTTCATTATGGCAAAAAAATCATTTTTCCAGTGTTGTCCCATGAAGGGATGTTTGAAGAAATGTGAGGGGCGTACTAAATTTTGTGAAACACTATATTGCTATAATCCCCCCCCCCCCCCCACACACACACACACACACACACACACACACACGCACACACACACACACGCGCGCACACACACACACACACACACACACACACACACACACACACACACATATATATATAATATTTTTTAAATTACATTTTCACCCCAAACAAGGCATATTGCCACTTTGTTGTAGGGGGCTACTATCAGGGACATAAGCATCAGGGGTACTGTGTAGGGAGGTGGGCAGCAAAATGTTGGTTCACGTTGCACTTGAACTTCTGCATGCCATTACAGTTGGGGAGGGAATTCCAAAGTCTAGCTGTCCTGAGGAAGAAACTACTGAACTACTGGAGTAGAAGGTCTCTTACATCTAGGGATCTCAACTGTGAAGGGGTGGGATTTAGCTGCTTGTCGGGTTTGTCGGGGGTATTTACGTCGAGGGGGCACAAGTGCTTGCAGCTCGTCAGAGCATTCACCGTTACAGTACTTGTAGAACAGTCAGAGGGATGCAACATGTCGTCGATGGGGCAGGGGCTGAAGTTTATATGACAGTTCAGGACCTATCAGATTGGCGAATCTCTTTTGAACCTTGTCTAGGAGTGAGAGACTAGTGGCAGATGCACCAGCCCAAATATGACAACAATACTCCATGCATGGGCGAATGGTGGCCTTATAGAGGTATAAGATACTTTCGGACGTTAGTATCTTTCTAGCACGGTAGAGAGAACCTACCTTCTTCGCAGCGGTCCTGGTGATACGCTCGATGTAGTTGTTTCCTGAGATCGTTAGGCCGAGGAATTTAAAGGATTTACTTTCAGATAAAGAGTCATTCGCCATTGCTATTGGTGATAGAGAAGGTTTCTTGTAATTATTGAAGGAAACGAGTTTAGTCTTGGCAGCATTGAATGTGACCATCCATTTATGTTCCCATTCCACTACAGATTGGAGGTCATCCTCTAGTGCTTCTGCCATTTCTGTAGATATGTGTTCATTTGTCTTCCTGTCGTGTCTGTTATAGAGTGTGGTATCATCAACATATATACCAATCTCAGAGGCAATTTTGTCAGGGAGGTCATTTATGAATATAGGAATAACAGAGATCCCAGGATTGACCCCTGAGGCACTCCCACATTTATATTGTATTGTTTAGATGTACGACCGTCGAGGACAACCTGGATTTTTCTTTTATCTAAGAAGGATTTAATAATGTCATGTATTCTTCCAGTGATACCGTATGATCTGATTTTCCTGAGAAGACCTTCATGACATACCCTGTCAAAAGCCTTAGATATATCTAGAGCTACCGCTCTACCCTCCCCCGCTTTGTCCAGTGACTGGTATATACGCTCTGAGATTACAGTTAGGATGTCTAGTGTTGAACGGGCTTGTCTAAATCCATATTGTTGGCCAGTCAGAAGTTTAGCATCTGTAAGGTGATGGACTAGAGCTTGGTTAATTATGGTCTCAAATATTTTGGCGAAAAGTGGGAGGAGGCTAATGGGGCGATAATTTGATGGGTCAGTTCTTTCGCTAGAATTCTTGAAAACTGGTACTAAAGAAGCAGTTTTCCAGCAGGTAAGAAAGCAAGGTTCATTAAGGCATTCGTTGTAAAGTTTGGAGAGAACTGGAGCCACTCCGGCTGAGCACATTTTTAATAGCACAGCTGGGATGGGATCAGGTCCACATGCTTTTGCAGTGTCAAGATTTCTTATGATAGCATGCAGCTGAGCAGGGGTGATTTTCAGATCGTCTAGTGTGGCGTTTGTCCGCAAACGAAAGTCAGGGAGGAGCTGGATGGCAGGGTCCAGTGTGGAGTTGGAGGCAAACCGACTGGCAAGCATGTTAGCCTTCTCAGATACAAGGCAAACATCCTTATGATTGTTGGATAGTGAGGGGATTGTTGATTGCCCATTATTTACTACACTGTTGTAGATTTTCCAGAAGTCGCGGGTTCCTAATTTCTGTGCTTCGATGCGTTGTTTGGTGGTTCCAGTAAATTCTCTCTTAGCTGTCGCTATTTCTTTCTTAACGTTACTTCTAGCTTCTATATACTTTAGTCTGTTTGAACTAGACATGTCGGTTAAACCTGCGGTACGCATGCTGCCTTTGCGCGATGGCGGCTGCACAAGTAGAAATAAACCGTTGGGGAGAGTGGGATTTGCTATAAAATTTCCGTGTTGGAACATGTGCTTCAATTGCTGTTTCGAACCATTCAGTGGTCTCATTTGCACAATGTTCAGCAGGAAGTGAAAAAATATTTTGCCATGGAGCGTCACTGATGAGATCCCTGATTGCTTAGCAGTCAGCCTTTTTATAATATCTCGTTGTTTTGAGCAGTGTCTCTTCAGATTTGGCTAAAAAGTTTAGGGCTATTTCAACTATTACAACTGCATGATCGGCGTTCCCAAGTGGGCTGTGGGCATTAGTTACACAGTCATTGGGAACTATGGTCAGAAACAGATCTGTGATAGGGAGTGATATATAGAGAAGCTATGAGTTGTTATGCCCGCTGCATCTGTGTATATAGAGAATCCAATCTAGTATTTGTGGTGGCCGTTAAAGTCACCAAACACGTGCACTTGTCCTCTAGTGTCGAGGGAGAGTGCTGTATCTATGCTGTCAGAGACTTTGTTTATTAGGTTACAGTCCTGGGTCGAGGGAGAGCGGTAGAGAAAATAAAAGTAGCTAATGTTATGTTGCACATAAAGGCTTGATCGTCTGATTCTAGTTTAGTTTCTCTAGTCAAGGGAAGGGTGTTCCGAATATATACTCCAAGCCCGTGCATATGTCTGTCAGTCCTTACGGCAGAGTGGAAGATAGCCAGGCATGTTAAAGTAGTTAGAGGGGCACTTAATGCTAAGATACCCGGGGAGTTTGTTAGGAGAAATTAGTTCTAAGCCCACGGATGTTCGTAAATGCAAGCCTCAAGGGAGAACGCAGGTTGGTTTTGTTTGAGTTTAGGCCTGGTCTTAGGGTAATTTTTGATTGTACTGTCATTTTTTTAAGAGTTTCAGTTTAGGTAAGGGATGCTGAATAAGTGGTTATGCAGAATACCAGACATGCAACACAAGCAGACCATCAGTTGTCCTGCCATTTACTAGGATTGTGGCCTCGGGATAGCCCACCGGCGATGAGTGCAGGGTCCCTTTCCATGCGCGACATGGCACTAAAACAACCCCATATTATACAACTGTTGACGAAGCAGCCGCTCTAAGCGCTACCAAACAGTTAGCGATCCTGTACTACAAGTCGGGAACAGCAGCTAGGAACTGTCTATCCGGTACCCTCAACCCATCAGACGATGGTCAATCCAATCTACTTGTACTAGCATTATGGCATTCAGTTTAAGGGATGGGATGTGTCGGGAGTGGGAAAAACGGCGTTCGTTGCCCTAGTCAGGAAACAAAGCCGACCACTGAAGGTCTGTCGACTCCCTGTGATTCGACTTCTACGACTAGCTAATAGGCAAAGAAGGAGTATGGAAGCCGGGCGATATACAGTGCCTATCTACTCCTTAAGCAGTTTAGGTTTGTAGACCAGTAATTAGTTTGAGTCACCAGCTCCAGGAAAGTTGTCATCCAAGACTGGAAAGGCCTTCCTCCCCTTAGGTTTAGCATCAGAGTTTTCCTTCTAGACGAATGATCTAGGGATATCTACTGGGTCCATCAGCCCCGAGATTGTTTGCTCCGCGCTTGGGTCCTAATCCAGGTATTTTTGCGACCCAGCGTGGTTAGTTAATGTTACGGGATTAGTTTGTAGAGATTATATATATTAGACATTAAGAGGAGATTATATATATATATATATATATATATATATATATATATATATATATATATATATACGGGATTAGTTTGTAGAGATTATAGGCTATACAATTGATTATTAAATAAATCGTGCCAATAATTTTGAACAAGGGTTTTTTGCAATTATGTTTGTTGTTCCTTTGTTATTTATTTTTTCTAAAATCCGATTGCTGCATCGGAAAGGCCAGTTAAAAATACATAATATACTTTGTTATTTTCTTTAATTTAATCCCTTTTTTTAGAATTTATTAGACAAAATTTACCTTTTATTTTACCGTGCCAATAAATATGATCATCACTGTATATATATATATATATATATATATATATATATATATATATATATATATATATATATATATACCCGTTCACATACACTTTTTATGATGAAGCTAGGCCCCAGAATTAGATGGAATCGAACAATTGCATCGATAGCGGACAACTTGTCACATAGTAGAATGTAGAACTATATAAAATATAAAAATTAAAATCGAGGCATAGCTGATAGATTGCGCCGTGGCCCATACGGTTAGGTCGTCAGTATTACTTCATGCGTGCGATGACCTGAGTTCGCGCCCATGTCAGAGCACGTCACTGAGGAGATGCATTACATGGCGTTTTCCGTTGTCTATGCAATTGATTCCATCTAATTCTGGGTTCTAGCTTTATCATGAGAAAGTGTATGTGAACGGATATATATATATATATATATATATATATATGTGTGTGTGTGTGTGTGTGAAGAACTATGAGAGGTCTATATCAATGCCGGAAACCGGCAGTTTAATTGGTTTAGTTAATTGGTGTAACGCACGAAAAAAATTGGGCAAACAAATAAATGTTTTTTTCATTCTCGTATATCCATTTATTCATTTCATTTTACCGAATGAGAAATCAGTTATTATTTTATTCTTATTCCGACAGGAAGTAAGTGTCGCTCGTTAAATTCACCATGTGTATTCGTGGAAATAAATTTTAATATTAATTTAATTTCCATGTTTCTATTATCTATTAGATCTGCAGATCATATATACATATCAATATTACATGATTATGATAATTAAATTCTATTTCATTTATCTTTGTTTAGCGAGAAAGACAATATGTGCCTGTCAGTGTAGATATCTAAGTGAATGTTGCCTCGACATTCTGTTCGAAAAACAAGTTACGAAAATTAAGTAAAAAAAAGTAAATTTTTTGAATAAAACTCTGGAAAATTTTTAATGCATGAGTAAGTTCGTCTGAAGTTTAACAGAATATCAACAGCCACAATAGCATCACGCCAGTCATCGCCTATCTTTAAGACCAAGTAATTAATTAATTAATAAGCCTAAATAGTCTCTACCCCATGAATAAACTCTGTCTAAATAAAACCTTTGTGTTTTTATTCGTCTTCAGCTTAACAGAAGACCAACAAACACGAAGGGATCACGGCTCACACGCGGAAAGGCGACGATCAAATGTATAAGTGCAGCGACTGAGCACGCATGTATAAAAGAGATTTCCGTATTATTTGGGTTCATCGGACTACTGCTATCATCTTGAGTACGAATTTCACAGCGTTTCACTCGATGTAATATCCGACTTTCTTCAGGTGTCTTGTCGAACTCGGGAATGTCTCTATCGAACTCGGGAATTTGGACAGAAATTTTAGCGGAACCCTTTATTTACTTCACGGGGGTAGCGTGCTCTTGTCCCATCAGCCATAACTGGATAAATGTCCTAAGTAATTCGCAATTGTATTTTTCGGTCGCCTACACGTAGATTGAACCTCCGGAAGAATATAACTTTTTACAATTGATTTTTCCAAGTAATCTAACCACTACGCCACGGGTCTTTGCGAACAATTCTAGTACGAATTTTAGGAGCCTTAAACCTATTTTTATCCGCAAGGACCCGAAAAAGTGATATTCTCCTGAAGGTTGAATATTCAATCCTTAATGTGGGCAACCGAAAAATACAATCACTTACTGGTTAATTGGTTAAAAGACTTGGAAAAATCAAATGTAAAAAGTGACATTTTCCTGAAGGTTCAATCCTTTGCGTGGGCAACCGAAAGATACAATTGCGAATTACTTATGACCTCTATCAAGCCATGGCTGACGAAACAAGATCATGCTACCCTCGTAAAGTAAATAAAAGGTTCCACTCAAAATGCATTTCAATCATCATCTCAACAATTCAGAAACGTCAAAAGAGATTTTTATCTTATTCATATGCTTGTTTGATCGCCCACATGCAAAAACACTCCTATGCAGAACTGCGCGTTTACACAATCCACAATGCGTGAACTGGTCGTTTATCGTTTATCGTTCTTCATGTTACAGCATATCAATTTTAGTTTTGTGACAACTAAGGTGACCACGAGTGAACTCTCTGCGGTTTAAATTTTCTTTTTTTCTCAGATAGCTATTTAATATACTAGTGGGTGTACTCGCCTTATTATGTAAAATTTCCCCAAAGAATTATTAACATTGTTGGATGGAGAAACAAGACATGTTGAAGATAGGATCTTTTATTTACACCTTTTTCCTGATTGTCAATCGCATTTCACTTTACCATAAATAAGAATGTGAAACAGGGGAAAAGATACGAATCTCTGTCATAGAAAAGGGAGAGAGCGTCTTAGGCGACTAACAAGATTTATAAGTTAGCAAAGACATAACTTTTCCTTTGTTCCTATCCCTTTTGCTCATATCTTCTCGGGTTAATAAAGTCGGCCATGCGACTGTAAACCAAAAATGATCACTGTAAATTTTTATATTTAATATTTTTTTTGTTTTTCCTTCGGCTTCGTGGAATGAATTACGCTATATATATATACATATATATATATATATATATATATATATGCATACGATAAAGAGATACACATATACAAAAGCATATAATACAATTATACACTGCGGTGCAAAAAAAAAAAAGATATTCTAAGCAAGTATTGTGTCATGGCTGAAACAGCTTAGTCAACAAGCGTAAATCCTACTTAAAATTAAAAGTAATTGCAAATATTACATTCGGGCTTATAACTAAAACTAAATGTGGTTCCTGCGTGAAAAAAATGGCATTTCTTCGTTGCTTACTTGGTATATTTTCATGCGTTTTACAGGGTGGAACGATAAGTTTGTTGACTTACAGAAAACAACACTACAACTTTAGTTTTAAACTTTTATTGATAAAATTCAAGAGACTTGATTATGTGGGAGAGCTGACGTCTATTCAATGTAACCGCATTCAGACTCAATCACCGCCTTGATACGGCTCCGAAACTGGGAGCATAGCTTTTCCACAAGTACCGGCGGGGAGCTCATCGAATGCTCTGCAGATGGCGGCGACCAGGCTACCTTTGGTGTTTTAGGAGGGCATATTAATGACGACGTATCCCCCCCCCCCAAACAAAGTAGTCCAGCGGATTCAAGTCGAGAGAGGAGAGAGGCAGTGAAAGAAGAGTACACAACCGAAGCACTTCTTTCTAACGACAAGCTTGGGTCTCAGATTGCACTAGGGAATCGCCACACTCTCGAGCACATCCAGGTACACTTTCATGCCGACTTCGAAGATGTGAGGTTGACTGATGCGGCCCTCACTTGAAACCACACCAAAGACCATGGCCGCAACCTTCGTCGAATTGTGCACTTAAGCATTGGACCGTCCGGATTTGCATTTTGAGAGTATTGGCAATTGTCTTGGTGTCATAACTTTGATCGGTAGAGAGCATTAGTTGTCCAGAGGTGCATATCCGAAATCCTTCGTTGAACATTGTGTCATTTTCAGACATGATAGAAGGCTCCTATAGCTCTTGGGATTTGTACACAACTGAAAAACTAGTAGATGGTCTGCAACAAAAAAAGAAAAAAAAGAATAAATAAAAAAAAGAAAAAAGAAAAAAATTAGAAAAGAAAAGAAAAATAGAACCGGTGTCTATCAAACGAAAATTGAATTATGTCTTCTTCTCTAGGACACTGTAAATGATAACATAAATCTCATCTGTCTGTCTAAATGTATGTATGTATGTATGTCTTTATGTCTGCCTAAAACTTTCAACAGAGGCGACAGATTTTCACGAGATCGGAACTATTTTGAAGCTCGACCTTTTGTTAAGTTTCCATAAATACCAATTCAGCGGCTATATATAGTAAACAGTTATAGAGTATTCAACGACTAAATGTCGCAATATTGCATTTGCGCTAAAGTTGAACTCTTTTTTTAAATTCACACATCGATTTAAATTTTTATATAGGGGCGTTATAAGTATAATACTTTTTAAAAATAATATTTACACTTATTTTATACTTACAGGCACTAGAGTATTATTCAAAAGCAATCTTCAGTGTAGGAAGTGGTAATTACTGCAGGTCGAAAGATTCGAACCTAGTACCAAAGTCACCCTTATTTTGCAGTCTAGCATTCTACCTAAAGACCACGAGTATTTTACACAATTATTGATGATAATTAAGTACCTATAACTACTAATCAGCGGGTATACATAGTAAACAGTTAGGGGGTATTCACCGACCGGAAGTTGAAAAGTTGTGTTTGTATGAATGCATGTATGTGGAGTGAAACAAGTTGAGAACAAATATCAAAGAAGGATGTAGAAACTTGAGGAAAAGCGTGTAAAACACGTGGCATTGAAACGAGCTCTTAGAGGATGACATCGCAGTGTCTGCCGATTTTTAACAATGACTACAATCTACAATCTGTGGAAGATTTTTTCCGTCTAAAGTTTGTTTGCCAAATCATGTGAAGTCACACAATTTTAGAGAAGACCAACAATTTTATGTGGATGTGCTGCCACCCAGAACACCACAACATTGTTACAATATTTGTGGATTGGTTTGTAAAGCGTTTTGACAAGGCATTCAAAAGTGCATAACAAAGTCCCTCTACAAGCAACACCAAATAATGACAAGTACCCCAACCAAATCTGTGAAAGGTTATGCAAGAGTAAAGCTGGGATGAAGAGACATCTATGTGCACATGGACACTCGAAATCAATCTGAAGAAATGGCAAACTTCTGTCAAGCAGTGGCAATAATTATATATATCATTGTTACTATTGAAATTTGTATGCATTATTCGGCATCCATGCAACATCCGGCAAAAAGTGCTCCTTTTGCGTAGCTTGGCTTTCTTCACATTAAAACGTCGCATTGTGTATAACTCTGGCTTCATGAGGATGATAGTAAATAAGAATGCAACAGAAGCCGGAAAGAATGATACTCTGAGGTCATGAGTTATATATTTTGGAGAAATGTATCAGAAGTCTTTGTCTAACGCAAAGCAACAAAACTTTTGCTTAAAACGTCAAGCATAGGTTCGCTAGTCACCAGTTGAGTCGAGTAGAGTTCGTTGTTCACAACACGAGATACGCATCGACGTTCTCTATTCGCGTGTCTTAAACGCTTCTCTCACTCCTCCCAGCGACTCGCCTTTTATAATGTTTCGGGTACACTCAATTTGCATATACCACACGAGACTTCTCGAGATCTATGCGTCACGAGAGGCTTTAAATGACAACAGCCGCCATCTTGGCCTCGTTTTTTTTTTCTTTTTCTGTCTATCAGCCTGCTTCCGAGACAGATTCGCGACCGTTTCTGAGGTAGGTCCTCTCTATGTCTATCACTGTCTATAACCATGTCGCTTTGTAGTCATTCTTGACATTCTTATATTTTTCTTTTTTCTTTTCCGTTCAATTCTATTAAAACTTTAGTCATTTGGAATGGTTTCATCAGTAGTAAACACAGTCCTTGCAGGCTCGTTTTATATAATGGCCTTGTCTCATTCCGCATCTGCTCGCTTCCATGTCTTTAACATAGAACGCTGTCAATTTTCGTTTGATGTCAAACGATCTGTCAAGTTGCATCTCTCTGAAGGCCTTTTTCTTTATATCAAATTCGGTTGGTATTCAATTGAATTGGTGTGTGTAATTTAAGACAAATGCTACTCTTAAGAATTAATTGAAAATGACGGTTGAGAAATAGATGGGAATACAATCCAAAACATGAAGTTTAAAAGTCCAGACTCGTGCATTATTTTTTAAAATAAATATTTGTTTATATTAGTTGTATTGATCGGACTACTTTTCTCATCTTGAGTGTTATTTGTGAAACGTTTCAGTCGGTCTGCCCTTCGACCATCTTCAGGCATGTTGGTTATTGCTTGGAAAAATATAAAAGAAAAGTTACTGTCTCCGTAGATATTTTCGTATTCATGAGTTAGTCTCTATCTTATGGTTATTGTTTCGTATTAAAAAATATGATTGACAAAAGGGAGGACACCCTAATAAAGATCAATATTTATGCTTTTAAGATTTCTATTTTCGGCTTATACAAAAGCCTTCATCGGGAAAAGTTTAGACATTTTTTTTTACTTGGTTTTTGACGCAGCCTCTAGTTGTCGAAGATGGTGTATCGTCCAGTTCAGTGTTTTAACGCTCGATCATACGCATTTATATTAAAAGTAATAGAAATCCACTGTTTAGAAGCACGGTGAAGATGAAATTCCAAACATGACGGTCAAAAAACAGACTCACGCATTATTTTTATTTTTTTAAAATAAATATTAACTTATTTAAATTTCGTGTTCGGCTTATACAAAAGCTGTTCACAGCTTGAGTGTCATTTTCACAGTTGTCCAATGAATCCAAATAATACGAATAACTAACCCTCATCTCCAAAATTCACAATAATTATACAAAAGCCTTCAGCAGGAAGGTTTTGCAAATATTATTTTACTTGCCATGATGGTTTTTGGTTGTTGTCGAAGATAGATACTGTATTGTATAGTTCAGTGTATTACTGTTAGATCATGCGCAACAAACAGACAAAAACAAAACAGAAAAATCTAACAAAACGTATTGCCATTTAGTCGTATTTGGGATAATATTTTACGGAGGATTGTGGGAGAATTGAGTAGCGAGATGTATGTTCACATTACATTTAAAATTTTAGCACAGTTAGAGAAGCAAAAAAAACAAAAACAAAAAAAACGGGGAGCAAATTCCAAAGTATATCAGTCGTAAGGACAAGTCTTAGAGTAGAAGGCTTTCGACATCTAAGTTGTCGTTATGAGATAATTGAGGAGATGAAAGCGGTTATGACGACACACACACACACACGCACACACACACACACACACACACACACACACACACACACACACACACACACACACACACAAGAGGACTTTCATGGGGCATTTCAGAAGTTGTCGGAACGGTGAAAGTGCATTGTAGCTTGAGAGGATTACTTCGAAAGAGACTAAAGTTTCATGTGTGTACTATCAATAAAAGTGTCCAGACAAAAAAAAGTCTGGAAACTTATTAAAGGCACCTCGTATATCGAGGGGGCACAAGTAGTATGAGTTCGTCAGAACACATTCCCCTTGTAAAACAGGCACAATGATGTAACATTGTGGTAATATGACAGCGTTTCGAACTTTGCCGATAGTGCGGGACCTATTAGATTTTAGACTTTTTTTCTTTTCAAATAGAGAGATTAGTGGTAGATGCCTCAATCCATGTGTGGTAACAAATTTTCATGCAATGGCGATTGGTTGCTTTCTAGAAGTCTGAGTAATTTTCTAGCACAGTAGAGGAAGCCCATCTTCTTTGCAGTAACCTTGGCAATGTCTTAGTATATTTGTTCCAATTCATGTTGCCTGCGAATGTTAAGCTGAGTAGTTTGAAGAATAAACTCTCAAGTCATGGCAATCGGTGGTGGCAGGTTGAAAACATTTTTGTAAGAAATAGAAGAACAGATACTACACTTTGATCTTGTCCCGAAGGCCAAGAAAATTGTAAATGAAAAGATTGTTTGTCTTGGACGCATAAAATGGTACAATCAATTTTACGCCCTCATCTAACTACAAACTAAAGTTCGTTTTTGTCATTGCCTTGGATATGTGTCCACTCGATTTTATTTTCCTCATCTTTTGTAAAGTGTGATCTTACCAGCAAATATAGTCATCTTGAACATAATTTTATCAGGGAAATCCTTTATGATTATCAGTAACAATACAGGTAAAAGGATCGAACTCTGAGGAACACCAGCATTAATATTGTATTGTGTAGATTCAGCCCCATAGAAAATCATAACCGATGTTGTTTTTCTCGTTATTTTTTCAGTCACTTCAAATTGTTCGGTGGCCAGCTGGACAATTATAAATCGGCCATTATTGTATCAATTGTCGAACATTTTTCAACCAGAACTGCTCCGGTTATACAGAATTTAAGGAGATAGAATGGCATATACGAAAGGGTATTTTTGACCGTTTACTGGTCTCGTTTACAAGTTGTTGTGTTTGCCTGATTTTGTCATTGTCTTGTGGAAAATGGCAGTTGGATAACTATCTAACACTGCCTTTTTTTTGATAAAAAATATATTTGTTTGAGGGAGGTATTAATATATGGTTTAAAAAGTGTCAAATAAACGCAAAGACAAATTAAAGATGAGAACGAATGCCGTTTTGTCACCTTAAATGCTTACGTTTGACCAATATGCTAACCATTAGACCAGAATATATAAAATGCGTCATAAGAAGTTTTTTCATTATTTTCATATTGTGGAAGACAAGCAAATAAATAAACACTCATAGATAAAGGTGATTATTTGTTTATTCGTTTTGTTCATTAGTTCCGGTTTAGCCACCCGGAGATCGACAGAAGTGTACGCTAAATTTATAACAAAAAGAGATAACTTTATATTATATTAATGGACGATGGGTGGATAATGCAAGTTGTCAGATCTGTCGAAACATTTATTGATTTCCATCAGGAGCGGTGATAATTATTTTATGTGTATTTATCGTACTAAGCGAACTATTCATCTACGCAGGTTTATCAAAAAAAAAATAAAAAATTAACGATCTTTTCCAGAATACGCGTCAGATATTATCGAGTAAACCCACTAATATATAAATAAGTTTACTGTAAGGGGAAATAAAAGTTAAGTCGGAATCAACTTGCTGAACCGATGGTTCGTAATAAAAACGGTTAATAAAAACGGAACTGACGTCACATGCTTCAAGATGGATAGAGTGAAAGAGAATAGTTTTTTTCCTTGAAAATACCGAATCTACGGAAATTCAGATACGCTTTCATAATATTATTAAACACTGATTATGGATCTCGGTCTTTATCCTCTACCACGCCAAGTGGTTATTAATTTGAAACGAAGATCAAGTCGAATGCACATCATCTGTCCTCTATCAGTCTTGCCTTGTTTGATAGTATAAAAAAGGAGCTTCGAGTTTAGTACGACATGCCTCACTATTGTAGGATTGCACAAGAGCCTGTGCAAAAGCTTTAATGTTCCTGTAATAATTATGCTAACTTGAGAAGATCTGCATCCTTGTAAATTCCTGTCAAGAAAATTAGGTTTTTTACAGTTTTTTGCAGTTTTTATAGGGAGATGCCGAGGTTTACCTACATACAGCGCCCGGTATTCCCAAATAGTCACCCATCTGATACTGAGCAGGTTAAATGTTGCTTAACTTCAGTGATCTAACGAGAATCGGATATCGGCGTGATGATGGTTTAACATTGTGCTTTATTCAATTGAGTGAAGTTCACTCGAGAAAGCATAATTGAAATTAACTTGTCATAAATAATGAAGTTTCTTGAATATCATCTTAGTACAAGCAGGTGCGTAACCAACATTTTCCAAGCGGCATTCAAGGATCCTCAAGCTTGATTGTGTCAAATGCATTGGGTAACTCCACAAACACCTGACAAAGAGACACGCGCTCAACAATATAGTTTTCACGAAATTTTTAGCAGAGACTATGAGATCTATATTTTTATTCTGAAAAAAAAGAAAGAAAATATTTGAAAATATATGTTTATTATCACATACGAGGTGCCTTCAATACGTTGCTAGACTTTTTGTATGGTTACTTTTGTTGATAGTACACACATAAAACTAGTCCCCTTCAAAGTAAGCTCCTCCGGTACCAGTGCACTTGTGTGGTTCAACAAATTTTGGAAGGACCCAATGAAAGTCCTCTTTTTTGAGTGTAGCAATGACTCTCGCCACAGCCTCTTTCATCTCCTCAAATGTTTCATGACGACAGCCTCTATGGTTTTCCTTGATCTTAGGGAATAACCGAAACTCACATAGAGCAAATTCTTCACTATAGGGAGGGCGAGGAATTATCTAGGCATTCATCTGGGTCAAATAGTCTGTGACAAACATGGAGTACTCTTGGGACAAAGTTCACGCAAATCTTACGCATTTTTAGTTCCTTGCGAATAATTTGGTGTACAATTCCTACCCTGACATCAAACTGTGCACTTAATGTCTCTGGAGACACACATCGCCCGTTATCAATGAAATTCTTTATTTGGCCAATCAACTCTGGCATTATGACTTCTTTACTCTTTCCACACCTCTCAACATCTCTGACAGACTCCTTGCCTTCCGTGAATCTCTTATGCCACTCAAAACCCGATTTTCGATACAAGCAAGATGGTCCAAATGCAGTCTGGATCAATCCATACGTTTCTGTGGCATTTTCCAAGTTTAAAACAGAATTTAATTTAAAATAATTCTTTCAAAGTGTTTTCACGTCTAGATTATATTTTTGAAATTGACCAGCTGTGAAAATCAGGCTTTAGTAGTGAGTATTCCAATTCGAGCTGTCACTGTTCATTTGAACCTGGAATTATAAAAATGGTCTCTTATCTAATATAAGGTATAGCAATAACGCACTGAATTTTGAAGCGTCTACGACAATTTTACATGCCTGTACACAAAATCTGGAAAGCCACCTAGTATTTTATCTCCATATATAATAATTTGACTGCAGAAATTCCCCTCCGGACGAAAGTATACGAGGTTTGCGGCAACAGATGCCACGTACAAATTTATTAGGTTTAGACTTTTAGCCACTATAATATGCAACTTTACGCAGGGGGTGGCATGCTACCACCAGTCAACGCCGGTTAATGAGTTTAGCTAGTTTGAAATAAAATATCAAATATTATTTTTTTTAGAAAGCCAACATAAAATATTTCTTCTAAATATATATATTTAAAAATATTAAGCACGTTTCTGGTTGAACGGGTCTTTTTCCCAAGCGATTTTTTTGGTCTATCATTTTTTTCTGAGAGATGTGAAAACCTTTCTTGGTGGTAGTCAATCAAGATGTTAACTAGACAATTTTAAAGCCTTCAAGTGCAAATAAACGGCTCACGTGAGAATTTTGTATAAGAAATACATATTCTTGAAATATCGTTAAGTGAATATTTCAATTTTGTCGATTGATAAAACGATATATTTTTTCTTTAAATAGTTATTAAAAGATATTAAATAAGATTTCAGCTCGAACGAGCCCAGTTTAATCGATTTCTTAATTCTTAATTCAAAATCAAATCGCTTTAAAGGAGTTCGTTGGAGCCGAAATATTTATTTAAAGACAAATATATCGTTTTTGCTTTCTAAAAATAAATAAATTACATATTGATTTAACGATATTCCAAAAGAAATCTTTGAGATTTCTTTTAAAATATTAAATCTGGAAACCATTATGTAAATCTTAATCAGAAAGGACATTGTATGCTTGACATTGGCGATTCTTTAACTCATTTGAAAGCGGATGTCTGAATACAAATCAGTATCTTTAAAATGATTCGTATATAAAATAGTATTTAAACTATGGTTTCCTAAGATATTAGTCACTAAGAAATCTATACAGAAATTAACATGTTATGTTAATAACTACATGGTGTCACGAAGGAAACACATGATGTGCATTACAAGGTTTTCATTAGATTTAGGAGTCGATAATTTATGAGTTGTATGAGATCATCATAATCTATTATATAAATCCAACCTGTCTGTTAGCGTGTATGTATGTATGTATGTTTGTATGTCTGCCTAAAACTTTCGACGGATGGAACAGATTTTCATGAGATTAAGATCATTTTGAAGCTCAAAACTTCGGATGACAAATATCGAAAAATTGGCCCAAAACATTAATTCCTTCATTCTCAACTGGCCACTTTTCTACAAGGAGGAGTTGCTTTTTTCGCTGATATTTTCAAAAGTCATCGCTTCTTTTCGATTGTCTAACTTTAATTTAAACGTACATGAATTCCGGTTTGGCGATGGGCGCAACAGCTAACGAGCCACTTTGTGTGTGTTATTTTTTACGTTCTTTTCCTCCTTCGCGGTACGGGTTCAAGCCTGCCTGCTTACCACCACTTATTTTACGCTCGCAATTTTCCATTTTTTTTAAACTCAACCCTTACACACCTACTTTGTTTTCCCCTCTCGAGTCACAGGTTTTAGCTTGCCTAATACAACTATTTTTTTGGTCAACCCACACCTACAAACACCCGACAACGCCGGGCACCCGCGCTAGTATCGTATAAATCCAAAGATTCTATTGATGGCATTCGTTTCCTCAATATTTATACAGTCAGAATTTTTAACCAGAAAGATATCAGGTACTTACTTCAAAATGAAATCGCTTTAAAGGAGCTCGTTGGAACCGAAACTTGCTTAATAGCTTTAAACATTTATTTAACGACAAATATATCGTTTTTGCTTTCTAAAAAAAATTACATATTGACTTAACGATATTCCAAAAGAAATCTTCAAGAGAAGGTTGCCAACATTCTAAATAAAATTGACTGTTTAGGAATGAAC
The DNA here is from genome assembly GCF_053919585.1 of Euprymna scolopes. Lineage (NCBI taxonomy): Eukaryota > Metazoa > Mollusca > Cephalopoda > Sepiida > Sepiolidae > Euprymna > Euprymna scolopes. Next base: position 24,022,150 of record NC_136516.1, on the reverse strand, counting down.
TGGATTCGAACTCACAACAGTCAGGTTGTCAGTTAGTGACGTTAACTCTAGACCAGAGTTTCTCAAACTTCATCACACTATGGAGTCTCTCATCAGGGAAAAAGTTTTTTTTCACGGAGCACTAAGAAGAAATTTCGAAAATAAATATGAAAAAAATTAGTTTAGAATTTTAACACTAACACATAGTTTCTTAATTTTCTTTTTCATAAGCCATCATGAAACTCTTTACACCTGTAGTTATGTATCATATCTATTATCAATATAAAAAAGAAAAAAAGAAAGATCAATAATTAAAAGCCTGCAGCCGTTTAATTTTTTTTTTACACGGTGGCCACCACTTATCAAGGCCCGGAAGCCACTCAGGGATAAGGGTTATTGCAAGTACAGTGTGGAGATTTGATGAAGTGTTTACTTAAGGGGGCGGTTCATTAGGGATTTGTTTACGTTGGACTTGAAGACATCCAAGTTGTAGTCAGGTGGGAAGCAGGCAGACGGAACAGAGTTCCACAGGCGTGCACTTCTAAGAAAGAAGCTTTGTTCATGGGATCCACGTTTTTATTTAGGCACAGATAAAGAGTGGGGGAAATTTTTCACAGTGGATTCAGCTAGATGGGTGTCTTTCGTGAAAGATTGGCGAGGGGGGACTAGAGATTGGAGCTCAGACGAGCACCTGCCATGGAAATAACGATAAACCAATTTTCCATATAAAGCATTTGGTTCTCTTTAAGAAATGGCGTGCGGAGCCCCTCAGTGTCACTCACTGAGACTTTGGGGTCCGTGGAGCCCACTTTGGGAAGCCCCCCCCCCCTCTAAAACCACCATCATCTCAGTTGTATGAGATAAAAAGACAGAATCCGTTTTTGTCCAACAGATAATCGTATCTTTGGTAATTTAATCCAGGAGAATAGACGTAGATAAACTCATATTATACACCACAAAAAAAAAAGACTGCAGAAATAAATTGACAAGTCTTTTTTTTATTTTACTATAAAGCATAAAATCTGTCCTTTATTCTTTGCGAGGTATTCCTAACATCTTTATACAGAAAGTAAATGTACTTTCCAGCTGAAATCTTACGAGTTCTGACAAGTAAAGGGGAGATAACATTTTCCGTCCTATCTAAACTAATTCATTTTAGAAGCACAAGAAGCCAAACCTTAACATTAACCCATTTTTCATTTTTACTTACACTGTACTGTAGCGGCAATCACCCTAGAGAAGTTCAACCGACTTCCACCGAAGGAGGAAGTTTTATTGAAGTGTGACATTCAAAAGGTGTCCCCAGTCGCATATATACCCCGTTATGGGCAAATGGCAACGTTAGGTTTTGCATCTTTTGCTGGAGATGTCGACGTCCTCCTATATACAGCGCCTGGTATTCATAAATGGTCACTCATCTGGTACTGACTAGGTTCAACGTTGCTGACCTTCGGTTATCTAACGGGAACGAGAGTGCTAACGTGATTATACCATATGGTCTTACTTATGAATCCGATTATCTGTTATTTGACCACTTTATCAGCCGTTCAGCTTCTCTATGCAAGCAAAGTGAAGGCTCAACCAGAACTTGTTTACATTGGACTTGAAGGCTACCTTATTTTAATCAGCCGGGAAACAGGTCATTGAAAGAGTATTTCAATTGTTTTCAAGTTTTTTGTTTAATGCTAATTTGTTTCGGTATTTCGCCTTCAATAAGCATCCAGAAATTTTCATTTGCCCACTTTTATTGATAGTACACGAATAAACTCTAGTCCCTTTGGAAGTAATCTTTTCCGGCTGCAATGCCTTGTTGTACTGCTCCAATAACTCTTGGAAAGCCTCATGAAAGTCCTCTTGTTTGAGCGTGTCAATGACCACGATCACAGCCTCTTTCATCTCCTCAATTCTCTCATGACGACAGCCTCTAAGGTTTCCCTTGATCTTAGAAAATAACCAAAAGTCACAGGGAGCAAGGTCTGGACTATAGGGAGGGTGAGGAACTGTCTTGACGCCCACCATTTTTCAAATTGTCTGTAGCAAGTCTGGACCACCCTTGGGACAAACTTCGCACAAATCTTCCACATCTTCAATTCCTCACGAATAATTTTGTGTATAGTTCCTACACTGATATCAAACTCCGATTCTGTATAAATCACTGAATATTTAACCATAAAGTTGTTATAGTTTTCCCGTAAAAAAACATATTTTAAATGTGCAAATATTTTCTCAAACATAAATTTCTGCGAGATGATCCAAAAAATTAGTTTTATTGGTGGTTTAAAATTAATAACTATTAATCATTTTATCTTTATGATTGGAAGAGTTTGTTTTAAACAATATCAAATAAAAAACAATTAAAAAAAATCGTTTTTGACATCGGAAAACGGCACCCGATACTGATTCTGATACCCTCCAAAGTTCTGTTTTCCGATTCCCGATTTCGACACCAATTGATCGTCCCAACACTACTATCTACGAACACTTCCATGCCCATACAGAATATTTTTGTGAAATAAAAAAAAAAAAAAAAAAAAAAAAAAATAGCCTATACGGAACAAACTTACACACACAAAGTGCCTATTATACAAGGTGGAAAAATAAAGTTGTCGCGTTAAAGAAGACAGCACTAAAGCTTTATTTGGAAACTTTTATGAAAAAAATTCATTGATGGAACTTGATTATGTAGTGGAGCTTTGATAGGGTCCGGGACTAGGAGCATGCCTTTTCCACAAGCGCAGGTCAGAGCTCGGCGAATACTTGGCGGATGGCGATAAAGCTGGCTTTGGTGTTGTAGGAAGTCATGTTGGTTATGTTCACGATGTATGAATTACCAAACAAAGTAGTCCAGCGGATTCAGGTGTTGGAGAAGGGGGCCAGTGAGAAAAGGATACAAAGTAGTAGCACTCTTTTCAAGCCGATTTTGAAGATGTGATGTGGCATGATGTGTCCCCTACTTGATACCCACTAAAGACCGTAACCATGGACGGACATCACTCTGGGCACGTCTCTGTTATTTGTGGCAATTCAGCGATGAATTGTTAGGGTGCTAACAATGGTGTTATTTTCATAACTTGATTCTGTACAGAGCATGAGTTGTACAGCGGCGCATCTCCGATCTCGCTCGTTGAACATTGTGTCACTTACAAACATGATAGAAGGCTCCAATTATTTTTTGGGATTTGTACTGCACTGGCCAACTAGTGGATACACGGCAACAAATAAAGAAAGCCGGTTTTTATCAAACGGAAATAAAATAATGTCTTTTCTAGAGCGACAATTTTATCGTTCAGCCCTGTATAAGTAAATAGATAGATAGATAGATAGATAGATAGATAAATTCAGATCTACTGTCAGAATCGACCAATCCAGTATTATAAATATTTTCCGTGTTGTTCTTTATCAAATGTAAAGATTGATTTAAAATAATTTAAGCCTGACCAATGTAAAAAGACTGTCACAATAAAGATATACGTCCACATCAAGATAGAAAATGCACTAATGAGATTTAAAAGAATGCTAGTGTTTTGTACAGAATTCAAGAAACCGAAAGGAAACAAAAGCAATTAATCGGTAATGTCGGATGACGTGAAACATGTTTCCAATCAGTTCGATTAGTTGTAATTCAATTGGAAATGATCGAATAACTATGTCACATTTTTGATCAACAATTTAGCTGTCATTTCTATCCACTTACCGATATTTCTAGAGCACCCCTCGCTTACCCGTCGCTATTCCGCTCTTTCTTTGAAGTTTAAACCAACATTCCATCGAATTAATTGTAAACAGCGAATCACTAGATATTTCCAGGAATTATTATAGAACCGTCTCGTTTCGATCTTTATGCTAGTAGGGAGACCCGACGTTTCCCGGGATTGAATAATTAGCAACATATGTGTCACTCATCCATATTTTCATTGTCATCAGAATTCATAAAATTACACTTTTTTCAATCAAATCGAATAATTGCCTGATTTATTTGGAACCCTATTGTGGTGCAACGGGAAGAAGCTTTACATACCTCCCAGCAATGACTTAGTCCACAATACATTGCACTGTAGAGAATCTAGTGCTGATTTGATAAAATTATTGTTTTTTTACAAAGGAGTCGCCATTTATCAAGGCCCAGAGGCCACTCGAGGATATGGTTAATAAATGTGCATAAATCAATGGTAGTAATCGTTAGTAGTGGAAATTTGTTAAACTGGAGTGGACGTCCCATTAAGAATTTGTTTACGTTAGATTTGAAGACGACCATATTGTAGTCAGTTGGAAAGCCGGAAAAACAAGAAGAGTTTTACAGGCGTGCAGTTCTAAAAAAAGAAGTTTTGTTCATGGAATCTACGTTAAGGTTTAGGCACAGGTAAATAGTGGGGTAAATCATTGATAGTGGTTTCAGCTAGACGAGTGTTTTTTCGTGAAAATCAGGCAAAGGGGGGACCATAGATTGGAGCTCAGACGAGCACTTGCCATGAAAATAAGGATAAAGCAGAGAAAACCTCACGTCTCTTCTGTGAAAAAGAGGTTCCAGGAAAGAGAAGGCAACATCCCTCACTAGGCTTCGAGATCTATTTTGAACTCTTTCAAGGCAGGATAAAATATTACTAGCAACTCCTGCCCAGATGTGGCAACAGTACTCCATCCTTGAACGGATTTAGCTCTTATACAGGTGCAGAATTGCATCAGCAGTGAGATATCTACTGGAGCGGTAGAACGATCAAATCATTTTTTCAGCAAACTTGGCAACGAATTTGATGTACGTGTTCCATCTCAAATCAGGAGTAAAGGTCAGACCTAGAAGCTTGTCAAAAAATGGAGCCTCCCCAAGATGAAAGCCATTCATTTCAATTGATGGCAGACGGGTATCAGAGCGTTGATGATGGAACGATAGAAGCTTTCTTATAGATGCATAAAAATTAACCAACCACGTTTTTCCTCATTACACCACATGATCAAGATAAAAGGAAAGAGAATCAGAGACAACGTGGTCGTTTACGGCCCTTGAAGTATTGCCATAGATGGTTGTACCGTCAGCACAAATGTTTATGAATGATTTAAGGATGTGATTTGGAAAATCATTTGATGTAGATCAGGAAGAGAGTAAGGCACAGGATGAACCCCGAGGGACTACAGCATTAATACTGTGAGCTTCTGATTTCTACCCATTACCTACTACCCTTATAAACCTATTAGAAAAAATCATTTCGTAATACAGAAGACCTTTCCAGCTATACGACAGCTGAAGATTTTGTGGAGTAGATCTTTATGCCATACCCTATCAAAAGCCTTTGATATATCAAAGGTAATTGCCCTGGAAAGGAAGCCTCTGTCAAGAGATTCACTACTCCTATGAGAAAAAACTGTTAGAATATCTGCTATAGATCTAGCAGAACGGAAACCATATTGCATGTTACTGAGAAGGTTACTTTTGCTGAGGTGTTTGACTACTTCTCTATTTAACTTACTTGGACGAGTGGAAATTGCTTCAGTAATTATTTAAAACCTGTCTGATGCTATCTGATGTAAACTGAATTTTTGAGATAATGATTGATAATTCGTATTTTTTCCACACAGCTGAGTTTGTCATTAAAAAAACCTTTTTGTTTTATTTTTTGTCGTAAAACCCTATGTAAGACTATATACTACATAATAAAACTTAAATACTATCGCGAATTACTTAGAACTTTTACCTGTTGTATACTGGGAGAATATATACTATGGACGTGTATCTTCTATATATATATATATATATATATATATATATATATATATATATATATATATATATATATATAAAAGTGAAAGTGTTTGTGTGTGTATCTGTGTATCTGTGTGTTTGTGTGTCTGTGTACATTTCCCTACGCAATAACTCTGTCAATTTTAAGTCTACAGACTCGAGATTTGATATACAGGTTACTGAGATTTGGGAAAACTGATAGGATCTGTTTTTGGCAAGAAATTTGGCGATTAAGGGGTCAGAGTTCAACGATTTAATCTTAGAGAACTCTACCAACTCCTCCGACAATTTTGGGTCTACGCACTTGAAATTTTAGATATAGGTTCCTAGGACATGGATTTAACTTAATAACTTGATTTGAGCCCAAAACAATACATTTTAAGGGGTCATAATAGGGGTCAAAGTTAAAAAAAATTTACCTCTGCGGTCTCTACCAAATTACTAAGACAATTTCTGGTCTAAATATTTGACATTTTACATAAAGGGTATTCAGAGATAAAACAAGCTTTTTCATCAGTTTTGGTAAAAAATTTTTTAGTTACCAATATATAAATGTATGTATGCATGTCTGTTTGCATGTCTGCCTAAAACTTTCAATCGAGGCGACGGATTTTACCAAGATCGGTATCGTTATTAAGTTCGACAAATATCGAAAAATTGGCTAAAAACATTAATATCTTCCCCTTTAAACTAGGCACTTTTCTACAGGGGGGGGGTCACTTTCTTCGCCGATATTTTTTAAAGTTATCCTCTCCTTTAGATTGTCTAACCTTAATTTAAAAAAATGTCGCCTCCGGTTTGGCGGTGGTTGTAACAGCATAAACGTTAGGTTTTACCCCGTTCTTTTCCTCCTTTGCGGTACGGGTTCGAGCCTGCCTTCCTACTATCACTTTTTTTTTTTTGCTCAACATACACATCCAAACACCCGGGCAACGCCGGACGCCTACGCTAGAACGTATATATTTTTGTTTAATCTATTAGTCTATCTATCTATATATCTATAAATTGAACGTGTTTGTGCGTCTGTCCGTGTGTCTACATTTCCGTACGCAATAACTCTTTCAATTTAAATTTGATATACTGAGATTTGGGAAAATCTTTGTGATATGTTTTCGGCCAGAAATTTGGCTGTTAAAGGGTCAAAGTTCAACGATTTTATTTCTGAGAACTCTACCAAAGTCCTCCGACAATTTGAGGTCTAACCACTTGAAATTTTAGATAGAGGTTCCTTGGACATGGATCTAACTTAATAACTTGATTTGAGCCCAAAACACTAAATGTTAAGGGGTCATAATAGGCGTCAAAGTTTTAAAAAATATGACCTCTGCGGTCTCTACCAAATTACTCAGACAATTTCTGGTCTAAACGTTTGAAAGTTTACATAAAGGTAGTCAGAGATAGGGCAAGGTTTTGGTCGAAAATTTATAGTTAACAATATATAAATGTATGTATGGATGTATGTTTACATGTCTGCCTAAAACTTTCGA
>NC_136516.1:23944950-24009950 GCF_053919585.1 Euprymna scolopes | reverse complement strand
ACGTAGATTCCATGAACAAAGCTTCCTTCTTAGAAGTGCGCGCCCGTGGAACTCTTTTTCGTTTGCCTGTTTCCCACCTGACTACAACTTGGATGTCTTCAAGTCCAGCATAAACAAATTCCTGATAAACCGCCCCCTTAAGTAAGACACTTTATTAAATCTCCATTACTAACAATTAACGTGATATTATCTCATTGATTACTGTATAAGCAATAACCCTTATCCCCGAGTGGCTTCCGGACCGTGACTTCCATGTAAAAAAAAAGAAAAAAAGCATTAAAGTACTACAGAGAGAGAGAGAGAGAGAGAGAGAGAGAGAGAGAGAGAGAGAGAGAGCTGTATACCACGAGTATATACAAGGTATCTATTGTCTAACTCTACTCACCAAATATTAACAAGGCAAGGGAGATAACAATGAAAAATAGTTACTTCCCTTTAAAAATATTTTCTTGATGAGAATTATCTTTACCCTAACACACTCTTTAATGGCGACTTCATACTCTCTGCACTTCCTCAAGTATCTAATACAAAGAACGAATTTCCTTTTGACGTAATGTATTTTACGACGGAATTATTTTTCTACTATTTAATCTCTTCCATTCATCAAGAAGAAGCAATCAATTTGATAAAAGCATTTTTTTTTCAAATGTCTGAGGATTTGAAATTTATCGATTCTGTTCTTATTTGGAATTAATTTTCGTATGAAGATTGCTAAAGCTATTTTATAGACAATATTAATAAATTGATAATTGATAAGCACACAAAAAAAAACTGCCATGTTTATTTCAAGTTATCCTACCTCAACAATATTTCCTGCATCTAAATCAGTCGTAAAACAAACTCGATGCATACGAACACATTTTTATTTACTTATTTGCAGACTCATATCCTCGTCCTCGAGGTGTTGTTGTTGTTTCACGTTGCAACCAACTAGCCTTCGTTAGGTGGTTAACCGCAATGGGATAGTAATGCGGAGTCTCTTAACTGTATCCTCAGTAATTACTGCCTTCCATAGTTATCGTAATCTCACCACGTTTTATCCACATTTATTGTCATGGATAAAAAATAACAATCCGAAAATAAAGGACTAAAAACATGCAAATTACTCATCTCAAAATATTCCAAAAAAATAAACAAACAAGCGAAGCATGCATGGTCCCCCGTGAGTGAACAATGAACGAGGCATAAAAATGACTAAGTTCAGCATTTGACCCCCCTCCCCTCATCTAGTTTCCAAAGTCCCCAAGGATTTATATATTTAAATTTGAGTTCAGCACCATGCAAAACTGCTAAATAGACACACAGAGAAAATTTTGGACAACTATGGTAAAATAGTCCCAAAAATGGAGTGCTTGTATTAGCCCTAAAAGAGCCCCTGGGGCACACCCAAGAGTTATCGCGAAGTATAGAAAAACACAATTATATAGAAATAAGTTAGTTACAACTTTCAGAAAGTTTTATAAAAATGTAAGGCATCAATTATTTTTAATAAGCACAAAAATATCAATTTTAGCTATTTTAACACGAAAGCCACCTCTACGGGTTCAACCGGAGTTTTACCTAAAAATCTGTTTTGTTACTTTTATACTTGTGGTGGCAACCACTTATTTGCATATGCGAATAGCATAACACTATAAATGGCAAGCCTAGGTTGGCCTTGGTGTGTCTTACTCAAATGCCACCAGAAGTGACGCCGAAGAGCGTACATGTCCTCCCACCAAGACTCTCTGACTCGACACCGTCATTTGTACATATTGTAAATATACCTTTTCTTTAATACACTTATTATTGCGTTATCTTGTTGTTTGCGTCTTCATTGTATTTCCTTACTAATTATTGTTCAACCTTGCAACCACAACAATACTCATATCATGTTTAATGTTTGTGCAAAAATTTCAAAAAATTTCAAGGATTACTTATTGATAAAAGTCCGGACAGACGAACAGACGAACGTGAATTTAGAGGTCCACCCTCCTTTTGTCGGGGGACCAATAAGTTTTTCATGTTTGTATTCTTGACATCTTTTAGAATTGGCGACATGCGTTGCATGGAGAGAGATGTTATGAGAATTAAAAGGGGATGTGCAATGGATAAGATCTGCTAACATGCGGGGAAGATCAGATCTTGGCAATAAATGTTTGGATAGTCCAATTGAAAGAATGGGTAAGCCTACTTGAGGTCTTTTGACGGAGAAAAGTTTTGATAGCAGAGTTTCTTAGTAGGAAACTTAATGATGATTATGATGATGATTATAGTGGTTAGCATTGAGTTAGTAGATATGCAAGAGTTCATGCGACAAGGGCAGCTAGCAAGAGAAGGTAATAAAAACAACAAAACTTGGGATGACGTGATGAGGATGGATTTCACAAGAAGTATAAATAAATACGTAAAGAGTGGATAAGTTTTTAGTGACAGAGATTGAAAAGCTGAGTGTACCAAGTTCGAACCCAGTTCGTTCCAATTGATCACCTTCATAGAACCCACACTTGGCCGTACATCTAATACCATGGACAAAGGATAAATACAAATAAAGACCTTGTTACAGAAACGTTAGTTTGCAAGTTCATTCATAAAATTCGTCCAACATAGAGCAAAATTCAAACATACATTAGGTCCTGGATATGACCTTAAACTATATCCGAAGGTGAGGCCCCAGCTTGCGGGCCTTGGGAGTGTGGAGCCACCCTTTAATTGCCATTGCTCCCAGGCCCACTCTGACCTGGACTGGTAGTACCTGTTAGGGTCCCAGAGGCTGACTGGGAAGCCATCAGAGATCTCATCAGAGATGCTCCATGTGGAAATATTTTTTCTCTTCCTGCTGAACAATGCTTAAATGAGACCACTGAATGGTTCAAAACAGCAATGGAAGCACATGTTCCCATGCGGAAATTTTATAGCAAGCCCCGTTCTCCTCAATGGTTTACTTCGACTTACGCAACTGCCATTGCCCAAAGGCAGCATGCATACCGCAGATTTAACTGAAAAAAATCCAGTTCAAACAGACTAAAGTATATAGAAGCTAGAAGTAACGTTAAGAAAGAAATAGGGACAGATAAGAGAGAAAACCACCAAAAAACGCATCGAAGCACAAAAATTAGGAACGCGTGACTTCTGGAAAATCTACAACAGTGTAGGAAACAATGGGCAATCAACAATCCCCCCACTAACCAACAATCACGAGGTTGTTTGCTGAGCAACCGACAAGGCTAATATGCTTGCCAGTCGGTTTGCCTCAAACTCTACACCGCACCCTTCCAACCAGCCCTGTCTGACTTTCCTTTGCGGACAAACGTCACGCTAGACGATCTAAAAATCACCTCCGCTCAGGTGCATGCTATCATAAAAAACTTTGACACTTAAAAAGCACGTGGACCCGATCGCATCCCAGCTGTGCTATTAAAAAAATGCTCAGCCGAAGCAGCTCCAGTTCTCTCCAAACTCTACAACAAATGCCTTAATGAATCTTGCTTCCTGGCTGTTAGAAAACTGCTTCTGTGGTACCAGTATTCAAGAATTCTGGCGAAAGAACTGACTCATCGAATTATCGCCCCATTAGCCTCCTCACACTTTTCGCCAAAATATTTGAGACCATAATTAACCATGCTCTAGTCCATCACCTTACATATGCTAAACTTCTGACTGACAGACAATATGGATTTAGACGAGCCCATTCCACCGCAGACATCCTCAATGTAATCTGTGAACGTATATACCATTCACCGGACAAAGCGGGGTAGAGTGGTAGCTCTAGATATATCTAAGGCTTTTGACAGGGTATGGCATGAAGGTCTTCTCAGGAAAAACAGATCATATGGAAGAATACATGACATAATTAAATCCTTCTTAGATAAGAGTAAAATTCAGGTTGTCCTCGACAGTCGTACATCTAAACAATCTATATTTTTATAAAGTAATAGGGTTCGTGTGTTTCTGTCTGTGTGTACAACTCTACATCATCAACGAAATATAAAGGAGGTAAGAGGGTAGATCTCTCCTGGTAGAGAAACATTAGAACCCATTTTAGGATGTTTCTGTTATAGGAGACATAAGAATCTTTGCCTAATTTCTTTATATACTATTCTACAAACCACTCCCATATCGAATGACTTATGCTCATTTGCATATCACATTATATTAAATCTCTTTAACTAATTACCTCGACCTTATTACATATTGGAAATATTCTAATCATTTCAACTGTACTATTTACAAAATCTATTTAACATTTAATCTATCTATCTATATATCACATTATATTAAATCTCTTTAACTAATTACCTCGACCTATATATATATCTATAAAAACAGAGATGTGTGTGCCACAGACGATTTCTGATTGGTTAATCCAATAATCACATCTCCTAAAAAAACAATCGTTTCTACGCTCTTACCTTTACCATAAAATATTATGGCTTTATTTATTGTCCATCTTGGAAGGGTTTAATTTTTTAATAACTTGTTATTTACAAATTAAAAAAATACGAAACTATTATACGAAACTAAACTACACGAAACGCGCACACACGCACACACGCACGTTCACTACCGTTACGTTGTTATGGCAACCAAACCCGCTGACTACATAAACAGTAAACACACACAGTAAATGTGATTTTCTTCATTTTCTCATTTCACTCGTGGTCTTAAATTCATTTCGGGTTTGTATTACTGTACACATAGATTCGAATAAGTTGCCAAAAAACAAATATATAACAAATAAATGTTATCAAAGGCAAGATAAATTACTTTTCTACCAAACTGGATATATTTTTCGTGTTTTTATTCAATTTAACATGTTTATTCAGCTCGAAAAGCATACAGTGTTTACCGATGTATTGAAAAATTCAAGATGGCGGCCGATTCTCTCTTTAACACGGTAAGTTTGGAAAAAGGTGTAATAAATAAAAAACCGGTTAAAATACTGTTAAAAACTCGCTCAATATATGTTACCGTGACATAGGTTGACATATATTCGGCGGGTTTTTAATAGTATTTTGTATAGTTTTTTATTTATAACACCTTTTCCCAAACTTACGGTGTTAAAGAATGTGTGAGACGCCATCTTGAATTTTCCAACACATCGGTAAACACTATATTCTTTTCGAGCTGAATAAACATGTTAAATTGGATAAAAACACGAAAAATATATCCAGTTTTTATCGGTTTTTTACCTTCTCTGCAGAAGTACAAAAAAAAAACAAAAAAACGGAAGGTACTTTTACAGAATGTTAAACTATTCTTTCGAAGAAATTTAGCAAGAATACCTGTAAACCAGGAAATCGGTAAAATGTCATCATGGATGAATACTTGTCTATTATAATTTTTACCCTTGACAAAAACTTAGCCATAACAAAAGAGATTTATTGTTCAGATTGTTTTTGAGATTGATTTCTAAAAAGATATTTTATAAATAAAATCGACTTTAAAATTAAAGACTTAAATTACAATAATTGAATTTAAACATTCTTATTTCAATATTTGGCACATAACACCTGCAAAAATGATCACAATGTCAGGATTTCATTTTATTTCAGAATCGATGGCAAATTGTGTAGATTGATATCTCATTATATTAAATACTAATATTTAACATTAGTTTATCATTTAAGCCGATAAAAAGCCCTTTTTTTTCGAGTCATAAAAGGATTTGGAGTTTCCTAATCAACCTTTCGGGTGCAGTTGCACGCTCTCAAAATAACTAAAGTGTTGGCTTTAAAAAAATTGGTTCATTAAAACTAAACAGGTTTAGTTTTAATAAAAAAAAATTTTTTTTTTTAAATCGCTTTGGTAATTAGATATGTCGTATGGTTATCCCTAATCGCTGAATAAAACCGCTAACGAGTTGAATGATTACGACATAAAATTAAACTCGGGTTCCTGAAACGGAAACTTCGTTTGTTTTTGTTTTTTTCTTATCAATATATTTACATTGTTATTTTGTTTTCATTTTCAATCATTCGAACAGTTTTCTTTTTCAAGTAATCCAAGTTACAAAATTCCCACTGTTTACTATGCTAAAATCACAATGACTAATGTATACCTATTAACCCTTATCCTTGAGTGGCCTCTGGGCCTTGATAAGTGGTGACACCCATGTAAAAAAAAATCACTCGAACAGTTTTCTTTTTATAATGTACAGTTTTAAAAGTTTAAAAACTATATAGCTTTTACTTCAGGAAAATTAATGGGTCAGTTTTTACGATGTGCCCTGTTAAAATACTGTTAAAAACTCGCTCAATATATGTTACCGTGACATAGGTTGACATATATTCGGCGGGTTTTTAATAGTATTTTGTATAGTTTTTTATTTATAACACCTTTTCCCAAACTTACGGTGTTAAAGAGGGTGTGAGACGCCATCTTGAATTTTCCAACACATCGGTAAACACTGTATGTTTTTCGAGCTGAATAAATATATTACATTGAATAAAAACACAAAAAATATATCCAGTTAGGTAGAAAAGTAACTCATCTTGCCTTTGATAACATTTATTTATATATTTTTTTTGACTATTTTTTCGAATCTATGTGTACAGTAATACAAACCCACGATATGAATACTCACGTTGTTATATATATATATATATATATATATATATATATATATATATATATATATATATATATATATATATATAAATGAGATTATAGCAGTTAAAAAACATTTTTAAAACACACACACACACCTTTTTCAAAGTGATCAGAAATCGTATAAAAGTAAAAAGGGTAAATTTTTACTTACTTTCCAACTTAATCACCTTTAACGTGACTTTTACAGTTTTTTTAAAATGGAATTCATTTACCGATACAAAAGAAATGATAAGTAAATAAATCCATAAATAAATATTATAAATGGTTTATTTTAATACTTGCCTGGATGCGGAGGAAAATGAATGAAGGCAATAAAATAAAAACATTTTGGAAACAGATTAAGTTTGAAAGAATTGCTTTGCACAGAAAGAAATTAATGAAAAAATAAAATTAAATTTCTTTTCTTTCTTGATTTTTTTTTTAGTTTTTTATGAAAAAGGAAGTCAAAATTAAGACTATAAAAAACAATTTTTATTAAGAGCGAACCTCAGTCGTCAGGTCTGTAAAAAAAGACGTGGAATAATAAATGTTTTCTAATACAAATTGTTTTTACTTATGTGTTCATTTGTCTCTTTGAAGTTCGTTTGTTTAATATATCGGTTTGCAATATAATTTTGTCATTCTGTCAGACTCAAATTTTAAATCTATATATCTATAAAAGTGAAAGTGTGTGTGTGTGTGTGTGTGTGTGTGTGTCTGTGTACATTTCCCTACGAAATAACTCTGTCAATTTTTAGTCTACAGACTCGAAATTTGATATACAGGGTACTGAGATTTGGAAAAATCTATGTGATCGGTTTTTAGCCAGAAATTTGGCGATTAAGGGGTCAAAGTTCAACGATTTGAGCTTTGAGAACTCTACAAAACTTCTCCGACAATTTTGGGTCTACACACTTGAACTTTTAGATATAGCTTCCGTGGACATGGATCTAACTTAATAATTTGATTTGAGCCCAAAACAATAAATTTTCAGGGGTCATAATAGGGGTCAAAGTTTAAAAAATTACCCCCTTTTTTTTGCTCAGCATACACCTCCAAACACCCGGGCAACGCCGGGCACCCATGCTAGTATGATATAAATGCGGGAGTGCCTCAGGGGTCTATCCTTGGACCTTTATTGTTCCTGATATTCATAAATGACCTCCCCGACAAAATTTCTTCTGAGATGGGTATATATATACTGATGACACTACACTCTATAACAGGCATGACAGGAAAACAAATGAACACATATCAAAACAAATGGAAAAAAAAACTAGGGGATGACATCCAATCTGTAGTTGAATGGGGACAAAAATGGATGGTCACATTCAATGCTGCCAAGACTAAACTGGTTTCCTTCAATAATTACAAAAAAAAACCTTCTCTTCCACCAATAGCAATGGCCAACGACTCTTTATCTGAGAGTACATCTTTAAAACTGCTTGGCCTAATGTTTACAGGAAACATGAGTTGGAACAATTACATTAAAAGCATTGCCAGGGCCGCTGCGAAGAAGTTAGGCTCTCTCTACCGTGATAGAAAACTACTAACACTCGAAAGTATCCTGTACCTCTATAAGGCTACCATTCGCCCATGTATGTAGTATTGCTGTCACATTTGGGCTGGTGCATCTGCTACTAGTCTCTCGCTCCTAGACAAGGTCCAAAGAGAGTCGCCAATCTGATAGGTCCTGTACTGGCATCTAAGCTTCAGCCTCTGTCCCATCGACGAAATGTTGCATCTCTCTGCCTGTTCTACAAGTGTTTTAATGGTGAATGCTCTGACGAACTGCAGACACTTGTGCCCCCACGACGTAGACACCCTCGACAAACCTGACAAGCAGCTAAATCCTACCCCTACACGGTAGAGATCCCTAGATGTAAAAGATCTTTCTACTCCAGTAGTTTCTTCCCCATGACCGCTAGACTCTGGAATTCCATTCCAAGTCCCTGCTTCCCCAACTGTACTGACATGCAGAAGTTCAAGTGTAACGTGAACCGACATCTTGCGGCCCAAATCCAAACATAGTACCCCAGTAGTTGTTGTTCCTGATAGTAGCCCCCTAGATCAAAGCGGCAATGTGCCTTGTTTGGGGTGAAAATTTAATAAAAAAAACCCCAAAACTATGGGTTAAATAGAAACCGACTTGAAAAAACAAACACCAAAAAAACAAAATAAATATACTCTATTAAAAAATTGTTCTTCAAAATCACTGTTCGGCATTAAATAACCTGAAAAGGGTTGATATGCCGTAAAATAAAAGCAACCAAGCAAAAATACATTTAATCTAATATGATGATGATGATGATGATGATGATGATTAAAAATTTGATAAGAGTGCTTAGTAGGGCTTATTAAAGACAAGAAGAAAATCAATGAAGGCTTGACAATCAGCCGGTCAACACCTGACCACACCTTGAATCAAGACAAGCCATTCCCGGCAGATCAGATGCTGACCGCATCTCACGTACATTCCCGCCAATCAGCATCTGCGTCATAGCCGTTCTTCAACCATTTCTATCCACCGTGGAAAAACAAGGGCAGTAGTGTATTTCTTCATTATTTCTATCTAAACCTTCCTTAGTCACTTCTGCTCCTTTTCCAGTTGGCGGATGCGATTAGGGCTACCATCTTATGAATTAATTTTTCTTCAACATGTGGGAGAATGCGACTGACCAGCAGAAATCCATTTAAAGAAGAGTCTCTGTAATGCTGGTAGTGTAAGATTTTTTACGGATAGTGCGATTTGAGATTTAATCATAGGACACGCCCAAGCCCAATCCCTACTCGAGTGCGTGGGAATCTTGGCGGAAGGGCTATGTATTGCACATATCAGTACTTGGTATATCTTCTGATTCTTGCAACTGAAGATCCGTTGATGCAAAACGACACACTCATCAAAGTTAAATTCTTACTTGAACATTTCATTGTGATACATAGCCATGCGTGTCCATTGATGCATGTATAAATGTACACGCTTTATAGTCATTGAAGTACGTGAGCATCAATGTTTTATATACCTATAAACGTGTGTGCTATTATATATGTTTAAAAATACGCCCACTAATTTTCGATGACACCGAATGGTGACACGTTATGCACAGTGTATATATAGTATATCAATGCGTGTCTATTTACTAATGACATCTTACAAACGGATATGTCGCGGATCGGGTAACCAATGCTAGATATCTAGATATGGGAATCTCTTCTCTACAATTATAGAAATGCAACTTTGTCTGTGTGTTTTTGAGTTCCTTGCATATAGACTCCGAAACGGCTAAACAGATTTTCTTTAAAATTTATAGAACTTTAGTGTATAAGTCTGGGAGTGATCTTAATTAAGTTTTGTCCCAGAATAGGCCCGATAATTACTGATAATCGATACTCGAAACCGTTATATTAATTTATCTATCATCTGTAAAGCCATTTCGTTCGTGCCGGCGCTTAGCAACAGTCATAAAACAACGAACCGTGAACATTTTACTGTGAGTAAGTTGATAGCGGATTTTTTTATTTTTATTTGGAATAACGTGGTCCGTAGGTTCAAACTCAGCACGTAAATTTCTTTTTTTTTTTTCATTAGCTGCCAAGAATTTTATAAAACTTGAAAATTTACGTCTTTTGTTTTTTGTTTCGTTTTTTTTTTTGCATGACATTGTTTGTAGGTTCAAACCCCGCACGTAAATTTCTTGATGTTTTTTTTTCGTTAGCTTGAAAGAAGTTATATAAAATAATTTTATAAAAGAAACAGTGGGCTCTTTAGAGTTCAATGTGGAATAACATATATTTTGGACTAAGTTATTGCAAAGAGACATGATGACGATTCCTCCCCGGGCGATGTCACGAATTTCGATGAGAATAAAAATATAGGAGTGTGAAATATTCCTTGATCATCATTTAATCCTGGGCAACATCGGGTCTCCCTGCTAGTGAGCATATGCAATAACATTATCTACATGTATCGAATAACCATTGCTAGATAAGTTCTTATAAACTTCATTCCACAAAAATTCTCTTGACGACAACGAGATATATAAAAGGCATAAGTTCGACTTGTAGACGCTGAAATTAAGATCTTTCTGAGATGCGAATAAACGCAACAAATAAATCAGTCTTTTTACAGTTTTATTTCAGTTTTATCACAGCGTCATGATCCCGACGCAACAGCAAAGTCCCGCGCTCCAGAGAACATCCTGATTCTTGTAGATTACATGATAGAATGCCCATCCTGTTCAATTCCCCGACTCTGACTAAGCAACTCTTCGATTTTATTACGAAACTGCTCTTTGTTCCTTATAATTGACCTTTTCCAATACTAGACAACAGCGTCATCTTTGACGTTTGCAATTACCCCAGGTGTGTTATACTTTATCATTACTATTAGTATGTTCTTTTCGTTTTTACTACTTATTCGTATTTATTTGCATCAAAAGTTTATATTCTAATATTTTCCAGCTGTGTAAATTGCATATTTAACTACGTAACGACACCGTAAAACACCGTAAGACCTCAATCTCTTATACTTGTTGTCTGATAAATGTTCAGTATTAGGAAAGTTAAAATAAACGCATACAATAAAATTTTCTGGTTTATTAACTGTAGAAATGAAGTTGCATCTGCCTTAATTTTGTAAAAACTTTCCAACTAATACGTTAGCAATTTCTAGTTGGGTGTGTAACCTGGTCTGGAGAAATGACGAAATTGACTTTTGTCGTATATTTTTGCAGAGATTCGTGCGCCATCTTTCCAGATATAGCGGATGCTTTCCCCGAAAGAAGCAATCACGAAGAAGAGGGGTGATTCCTTAATTCATTTTTATTTGCTTCGAGCGTTATCGCTAATACGCTCTAAGGTAGGTAGACCAGATGATTCTCATTAATCAGATCACCAATGACGGAAAACTTTTCAGATATTTCCAACTTATTAAGAATGAAGCATTTTTCCCTTTGCATGGATCATTACTAGTTTATTCGTACGCAGATTTTTGTCGAATTTGTCTTCCCGTTTCAGACCACGTCTAATTACGGATAGCACAATCATAACCGATGCACAATAGCTGTATAGCAACTAATTTGATTGTTGTTATTTACTTCATTCCTACAGGACGATGCGACACAAGATGCATAGTGTCAGGCAAGAGCTCATTATGACCAGCTTTCATATAATGCTGTTTCAGTTAATACCAGTATCAGCAAATTCCTAGCTTTGCTATTCTATTCATGTATATATATATATATATATATATATATATATATATATATATATATATATATATATATATATATATATATGTGTGTGTGTGTGTGTGTGTGTATGTGTGTGTGGGTGTGTTGTGTTTGTGTGTGTGTACACACATAAATACTAAGAAAAATTTGCAAAGTTGAGTTATACAAACAGTTTTTATTGTCCAGTGGAATAGTCCAAAGGTGGGTGCTCCTTAATCCGCCGAGTTTCAAAGAATGCTATTTCTTCTCATCAGAGTAAATTATTAGCAAAGTATATTTTGTATGTATTTACTGGTAGCTGCATAGGTTGAAACTTAAAGTTTCATGATTAGTAGGCACAACACATACTAACATAATGTGTAAATATGTGAACTTGTTCATGTTGAAAGTTCATTCAAGTTACAAAAAGTGGGTCCGGTTTAGAATAGCGTAAAGATTTGCCGGTAAGTTAAGCTGCCTGTGTCCGTTTCATTGGTTGAAAAATGAAGAGTAAATTGTCAGACAGGATTCCAATGAGTTGAAGCCAAAACCGCTGCTATTTATCTAGGTGGAGAGTTAATACGTAATTAAACAAAGGAAAAGCAGAAAGCTGCGAGCAGGAAGGGGATATATATATATATATATATATATATATATATTACCCACATGCGCACAAAGATGTATATATATATACATATATATATATATATATATATATATATATATATATATATATATTACCCACATGCGCACAAAGATGTATATATATATACATATATATATATTTATGTATCAGGATTTTATGGGGTATGGCGTTCGAAAGTTAAATATTGCAATCATGAAGGGAAGACTTATTATTCATGATTAAAAATAAAATACGTAAAACACCTTTTGAACAAAAAGAGTAGGAAGAAGAGAAAAGAAAAATAAAGAGGGAGTCAACTGACCGGTTTCGCCCTCGCTTTTTCAAGCTGTATAAATCCCTCGACACAGCTTTGAAATATATATATATATATATATATATATATATATATATATATATATATATGTATATATATATATACATATATATATATCCTTTCTTTTCTAGTCTCACATAATATCACAGGGTTGGTAGTTGTTATGTTTTTCTCTTTATTTCCTTTCGTCCATATGCCTGATCGAGGTACACAAATCAACTGCTTGTATGCTACCTTGGTAAGGTTGTGCCAGGCTCGCGGAACACAACCATACAATATCAGTCGAAATTCAAGGAGTTTGTCGGCGATCGGTGTCACTCGAGGTCGCCAACGAATACTGTCGTTTGTGATGTGTTCAGGTAATGAAATGTCCGATATCAAACGCACCACTCCCGTCTTTCTGACACTGAGATAGTTTCCCATCTTTCTTGTGGCTGGCCGATATTCAGTTTCAATTGTGATTCGTTGGACGTGTTTTTATTGCACATCATTTGTTTTTTGGTCCTTCATTTTAATAAAGTTTTTCTGGTACTTCATTTGAATAAAGTTTTTCTGGTCCTTCATTTCAATAAAGTTTTTCTGGTTCTTCATTTCAATAAAGTTTTTCTGGTTCTTAATTCCAATAAAGTTTTTCTGGTTCCTCATTTCAATAAAGTTTTTCTGGTTCTTTATTTCAATAAAAGTTTTCTGGTTCTTTATTTCAATAAAATTTTTCTGGTCCTTCATTTCAATAATGTTTTTCTGGTTCTTCATTTTAATAAAGTTTTTCTGGTCCTTTATTTCAATAATGTTTTTCTGGTTCTTCATTTGAATAAAGTTTTTCTGGTTCTTCATTTTAATAAAGTTTTTCTGGTCCTTCATTTGAATAAAGTTTTTCTGGTTCTTCATTTGAATAAAGTTTTTCTGGTCATTCAATTTAATAAAGTTTTTCTGGTCCTTTATTTCAATAATGTTTTTCTGGTTCTTAATTTCAATAAAATTTTTCTGGTTCTTCATTTCAATAAAGTTTTTCTGGTTCTTCATTTCAATAAAGTTTTTCTGGTTCCTCATTTCAATAAAGTTTTTCTGGTTCTTCATTTCAATAAAGTTTTTCTGGTTCCTCATTTCAATAAAGTTTTTCTGGTTCTTCATTTCAATACAGTTTTTCTGGTTCTTTATTTCAATAAAGTTTTCTGGTCCTTTATTTCAATAATGTTTTTCTGGTTCTTCATTTCAATAAGTTTTTCTGGTTCTTCATTTTAATAAAGTTTTTCTGGTCCTTTATTTCAATAATGTTTTTCTGGTTCTTCATTTCAATAATGTTTTTCTAGTCCTTCATTTTAATAACGTTTTTCTGGTCCTTCATTTCAATAATGTTTTTCTGGTTCTTCATTTCAATAATGTTCTTCTGATCCTTCATTTTAATAAAGTTTTTCTGGTTCTTAATTTCAATAAAGTTTTTCTGGTTCTTCATTTCAATACAGTTTTTCTGGTTCTTTATTTCAAAAAAAGTTTTCTGGTCCTTTATTTCAATAATGTTTTTCTGGTTCTTCATTTCAATAAGTTTTTCTGGTTCTTCATTTTAATAAAGTTTTTATGGTCCCTCATTTCAATAATGTTTTTCTGGTTCTTTATTTCAATAAAAGTTTTCTGGTCCTTTATTTCAATAATGTTTTTCTGGTTCTTCATTTCAATAAGTTTTTCTGGTCCTTCATTTAAATAACGTTTTTCTGGTCCTTCATTTCAATAATGTTTTTCTCGTACTTCATTTCAATAATGTTTTTCTGGTCCTTCATTTTAATAAAGTTTTTCTGGTTCTTCATTTAAATAAAGTTTTTCTGGTTCTTCATTTCAATAAAGTTTATCTGGTTCTTCATTTCAATAATGTTTTTCTGGTTCTTCATTTCAATAATGTTTTTCTGGTCCTTCATTTGAATAAAGTTTTTCTGGTTCTTCATTTCAATAAATTTTTTCTGGTTCTTCATTTAAATAAAGTTTTTCTGGTTCTTCATTTCAATAATGTTTTTCTGGTTCTTCATTTCAATAAAGTTTTTCTGGTTCTTCATTTCAATAATGTTTTTCTGGTCCTTGATTTTAATAAAGTTTTTCTGGTTCTTCATTTCAATAAAGTTTTTCTGGTTCTTCATTTACATAAAGTTTTTCTGGTTCTTCATTTCAATAAAGATTTTCTGGTTCTTCATTTCAATAATGTTTTTCTGGTTCTTCATTTCAATAAAGTTTTTCTCGTTCTTTATTTAAATAAAGTTTTTCTGGTTCTTCATTTCAATAAAGTTTTTCTGGTTCTTCATTTCAATAAAGTTTTTCTGGTTCTTCATTTCAATAATGTTTTTCTGGTCCTTCATTTTAAAAACGTTTTTCTGGTTCTTCATTTCAATAAAGTTTTTCTGGTTCTTCATTTCAATTATGTTTTTCTGGTTCTTCATTTCAATAATGTTTTTCTGGTTCTTCTTTTCAATAAAGTTTTTCTGGTTCTTCATTTGAATAAAGTTTTTCTGGTTCTTCATTTCAATACAGTTTTTCTGGTTCTTTATTTCAATAAAGTTTTTCTGGTTCTTCATTTCAATAATTTTTTCTGGTCCTTCATTTCAATAAAGTTTTTCTGGTTCTTCATTTGAATAAAGTTTTTCTGGTCCTTCATTTCAATAAGTTTTTCTGGTTCTTTATTTCAATAAAGTTTTTCTTGTTCTTCATTTTAATAAAGTTTTTCTGGTTCTTCATTTCAATAAAGTTTATCTGGTTCTTTATTTTAATAAAGTTTTTCTGGTTCTTCATTTGAATAAAGTTTTTCTGGTTCTTCATTTGAATAAAGTTTTCTGGTTCTTTATTTCAATAAAGTTTTCTGGTCCTTCATTTCAATAAAGTTTTTCTGGTTCTTCATTTGAATAAAGTTTTTCTGGTTCTTCATTTGAATAAAGTTTTTCTGGTTCTTCATTTCAATAAAGTCGTTCTGGTACTTCATTTGAATTAAGTTTTCTGGTTCTTCATTTGAATAATGTTTGTCTGGTTCTTCATTTGAATAAAGTTTTTCTGGTTCTTCATTTCAATAATGTTTTTCTGCTCCTTCATTTCAATAAAGTTTTTCTGGTTCTCCATTTGAATAAAGTTTTTCTGGTTCTTTATTTCAATAAAGTTGTTCTGGTTCTTCATTTCAATAATTTTTTCTGGTCCTTCATTTCAATAAAGTTTTTCTGGTTCTTCATTTGAATAAAGTTTTTCTGGTCCTTCATTTCAATAAGTTTTTCTGGTTCTTCATTTCAATAAAGTTTTTCTGGTTCTTCATTTGAATAAAGTTTTTCTGGTTCTTCATTTGAATAAAGTTTATCTGGTTCTTAATTTCAATAAAATTTTTCTGGTTCTTAATTTCAATAAAGTCTCTCTGGTTCTTCATTTGAATAAAGTTTTCTGGTTCTTCATTTCAATACATTTTTTCTGGTTCCTCATTTGAATAAAGTTTTTCTGGTCCTTTATTTCAATAAAGTTTTTCTGGTTCTTCATTTCAATAAAGTTTTTCTGGTTCTTCATTTCAATAAAGTTTTTCTGGTTCTTCATTTGAATAAAGTCGTTCTGGTACTTCATTTGAATAAAGTTTTCTGGTTCTTCATTTCAATAATGTTTGTCTGGTTCTTCATTTGAATAAGGTTTTCTGGTTCTTCATTTCAATAACGTTTTCTGGTCCTTCATTTGAATAAAGTTTTTCTGGTTCTTCATTTCAATAAAGTTTTTCTGGTTCTTCATTTGAATAAAGTTTTTCTGGTACTTCATTTGAATAAAGTTTTTTCTGGTCCTTCATTTCAATAATGTTTTTCTGGTTCTTCATTTGAATAAAGTTTTCTGGTTCTTCATTTCAATAAAGTTTTTCTGGTTCTTCATTTCAATAATGTTTTTCTGGTCCTTCATTTTAATAACGTTTTTCTGGTCCTTCATTTCAATAATGTTTTTCTGGTTCTTCATTTCAATAATGTTCTTCTGGTCCTTCATTTTAATAAAGTTTTTCTGGTTCTTAATTTCAATAAAGTTTTTCTGGTTCTTCATTTCAATAAAGTTTTTCTGGTTCTTTATTTCAATAAAAGTTTTCTGGTCCTTTATTTCAATAATGTTTTTCTGGTTCTTCATTTCAATAAGTTTTTCTGGTTCTTCATTTTAATAAAGTTTTTATGGTCCTTCATTTCAATAATGTTTTTCTGGTTCTTTATTTCAATAAAAGTTTTCTGGT
Organism: Euprymna scolopes; assembly: GCF_053919585.1. Taxonomy (NCBI): domain Eukaryota; kingdom Metazoa; phylum Mollusca; class Cephalopoda; order Sepiida; family Sepiolidae; genus Euprymna; species Euprymna scolopes. The sequence continues at coordinate 23,992,998 of NC_136516.1, read as the reverse complement.
CCTTTATTTCAATAATGTTTTTCTGGTTCTTCATTTCAATAAGTTTTTCTGGTCCTTCATTTTAATAACGTTTTTCTGGTCCTTCATTTCAATAATGTTTTTCTCGTACTTCATTTCAATAATGTTTTTCTGGTCCTTCATTTTAATAAAGTTTTTCTGGTTCTTCATTTAAATAAAGTTTTTCTGGTTCTTGATTTCAATAAAGTTTATCTGGTTCTTCATTTCAATAATGTTTTTCTGGTTCTTCATTTCAATAATGTTTTTCTGGTCCTTCATTTGAATAAAGTTTTTCTGGTTCTTCATTTCAATAAATTTTTTCTGGTTCTTCATTTAAATAAAGTTTTTCTGGTTCTTCATTTCAATAATGTTTTTCTGGTTCTTCATTTCAATAAAGTTTTTCTGGTTCTTCATTTCAATAATGTTTTTCTGGTCCTTGATTTTAATAAAGTTTTTCTGGTTCTTCATTTCAATAAAGTTTTTCTGGTTCTTCATTTACATAAAGTTTTTCTGGTTCTTCATTTCAATAAAGATTTTCTGGTTCTTCATTTCAATAATGTTTTTTTGGTTCTTCATTTCAATAAACTTTTTCTCGTTGTTTATTTAAATAAAGTTTTTCTGGTTCTTAATTTCAATAATGTTTTTCTGGTCCTTAATTTCAAAAAAGTTTTTCTGGTTCTTCATTTCAATAAAGTTTTTCTGGTCCTTCATTTTAAAAAAGTTTTCTGGTTCTTCATTTCAATAAAGTTTTTCTGGTTCTTCATTTCAATAATGTTTTTCTGGTTCTTCATTTCAATAATGTTTTTCTGGTTCTTCTTTTCAATAAAGCTTTTCTGGTTCTTCATTTCAATAAAGTTTTTCTGGTTCTTCATTTCAATAAAGTTTTTCTGGTTCTTTATTTCAATAAAGTTTTTCTGGTTCTTCATTTCAATAATTTTTTCTGGTCCTTCATTTCAATAGAGTTTTTCTGGTTCTTCATTTGAATAAAGTTTTTCTGGTCCTTCATTTCAATAAGTTTTTCTGGTTCTTCATTTCAATAAAGTTTTTCTGGTTCTTCATTTGAATAAAGTTTTTCTGGTTCTTCATTTGAATAAAGTTAATCTGGTTCTTAATTTCAATAAAATTGTTCTGGTTCTTAATTTCAATAATGTCTCTCTGGTTCTTCATTTGAATAAGATTTTCTGGTTCTTAATTTCAATACATTTTTTCTGGTTCTTCATTTGAATAAAGTTTTTCTGGTCCTTTATTTCAATAAAGTTTTTCTGGTTCTTCATTTCAATAAAGTTTTTCTGGTTCTTCATTTCAATAAAGTTTTTCTGGTTCTTCATTTGAATAAAGTTTTCTGGTTCTTTATTTCAATAAAGTGTTCTGGTCCTTCATTTCAATAAAGTTTTTCTGGTTCTTCATTTGAATAAAGTTTTTCTGGTTCTTCACTTCAATAAAGTTTTTCTGGTTCTTCATTTCAATAAAGTCGTTCTGGTACTTCATTTGAATAAAGTTTTCTGGTTCTTCATTTCAATAATGTTTGTCTGGTTCTTCATTTGAATAGGGCTTTCTGGTTCTTCATTTCAATAACGTTTTTCTGCTCCTTCATTTCAATAAAGTTTTTCTAGTTCTTCATTTCAATAAAGTTTTTCTGGTTCTTCATTTGAATAAAGTTTTTCTGGTTCTTCATTTGAATAAAGTTTTCTGGTTCTTCATTTCAATAAAGTTTTTCTGGTTCTTCATTTTAATAAAGTTTTTCTGGTCCTTTATTCAATAAAGTTTTTTCTGGTACTTCATTTGAATAAAGTTTTTTCTGGTCCTTCATTTCAATAAAGTTTTTCTGGTTCTTCATTTGAATAAAGTTTTCTGGTTCTTCATTTCAATAAAGTTTTTCTGGTTCTTCATTTCAATAAAGTTTTTCTGGTTCTTCATTTTAATAAAGTTTTTTCTGGTCCTTCATTTGAATAAAGTTTTTTCTGGTACTTCATTTGAATAAAGTTTTTCTGGTCCTTCATTTGAATAAAGTTTTTCTGGTTCTTCATTTCAATAAAGTTTTTCTGGTTCTTCATTTCAATAAAGTTTTTCTGGTTCTTCATTTCAATAAAGTCTTTCTGGTTCTTCATTTTAATAAAGTTTTCTGGTTCTTCAATTCAATAAAGTTTTTCTGGTTCTTCATTTTAATAAAGTTTTTTCTGGTCTTTCATTTCAATAAAGTTTTTCTGGTTCTTCATTTCAATAAAGTTTTTCTGGTTCTTCATTTCAATAAAGTTTTTCTGGTTCTTCATTTGAATAAAGTTTTCTGGTTCTTTATTTCAATAAAGTTTTCTGGTCCTTCATTTCAATAAAGTTTTTCTGGTTCTTCATTTAAATAAAGTTTTTCTGGTTCTTCATTTCAATAAATTTTTTCTGGTTCTTCATTTCAATAATGTTTTTCTGGTCCTTGATTTTAATAAAGTTTTTCTGGTTCTTCATTTCAATAAAGTTTTTCTGGTTCTTCATTTACATAAAGTTTTTCTCGTTCTTTATTTAAATAAAGTTTTTCTGGTTCTTCATTTCAATAATGTTTTTCTGGTCCTTAATTTCAAAAAAGTTTTTCTGGTTCTCCATTTCAATAATGTTTTTCTGGTCCTTCATTTTAAAAAAGTTTTTCTGGTTCTTCATTTCAATAAAGTTTTTCTGGTTCTTCATTTCAATAATGTTTTTCTGGTTCTTCATTTCAATAATGTTTTTCTGGTTCTTCTTTTCAATAAAGCTTTTCTGGTTCTTCATTTCAATAAAGTTTTTCTGGTTCTTCATTTCAATAAAGTTTTTCTGGTTCTTTATTTCAATAAAGTTTATCTGGTTCTTCATTTCAATAATTTTTTCTGGTCCTTCATTTCAATAGAGTTTTTCTGGTTCTTCATTTGAATAACGTTTTTCTGGTCCTTCATTTCAATAAGTTCTTCTGGTTCTTCATTTCAATAAAGTTTTTCTGGTTCTTCATTTGAATAAAGTTTTTCTGGTTCTTCATTTGAATAAAGTTTATCTGGTTCTTAATTTCAATAAAATTGTTCTGGTTCTTAATTTCAATAAAGTCTCTCTGGTTCTTCATTTGAATAAGATTTTCTGGTTCTTCATTTTAATACATTATTTCTGGTTCTTCATTTGAATAAAGTTTTTCTGGTCCTTTATTTCAATAAAGTTTTTCTGGTTCTTCATTTCAATAAAGTTTTTCTGGTTCTTCATTTCAATAAAGTTTTTCTGGTTCTTCATTTGAATAAAGTTTTTCTGGTCCTTTATTTTAATAAAGTTTTTCTGGTTCTTCATTTGAATAAAGTTTTTCTGGTTCTTCATTTGAATAAAGTTTTCTGGTTCTTTATTTCAATAAAGTTTTCTGGTCCTTCATTTCAATAAAGTTTTTCTGGTTCTTCATTTGAATAAAGTTTTTCTGGTTCTTCACTTCAATAAAGTTTTTCTGGTTCTTCATTTCAATAAAGTCGTTCTGGTACTTCATTTGAATAAAGTTTTCTGGGTCTTCATTTCAATAATGTTTGTCTGGTTCTTCATTTGAATAGGGTTTTCTGGTTCTTCATTTCAATAACGTTTTTCTGCTCCTTCATTTCAATAAAGTTTTTCTGGTTCTTCATTTCAATAAAGTTTTTCTGGTTCTTCATTTGAATAAAGTTTTTCTGGTTCTTCATTTGAATAAAGTTTTCTGGTTCTTGATTTCAATAAAGTTTTTCTGGTTCTTCATTTCAATAAAGTTTTTCTGGTTCTTCATTTCAATAAAGTTTTTCTGGTTCTTCATTTCAATAAAGTCTTTCTGGTTCTTCATTTTAATAAAGTTTTCTGGTTCTTCATTTCAATAATGTTTTTCTGGTTCTTCATTTTAATAAAGTTTTTTCTGGTCCTTCATTTCAATAAAGTTTTTCTGGTTCTTCATTTCAATAAAGTTTTTCTGGTTCTTCATTTCAATAAAGTTTTTCTGGTTCTTCATTTCAATAAAGTTTGTCTGGTTGTTCATTTTAATAAAGTTTTTCTGGTTCCTCATTTCAATAACGTTTTTCTGGTTCTTCATTTCAATAATGTTTTTCTGGTTCTTCATTTCAATAATGTTTTTCTGGTCCTCCTTTTTAGTAAAATTTTTCTGGTTCTTCATTCCAATAAAGTTTTTCTGGTTCTTCATTTCAATAAAGTTTTTCTGGTCCTTCATTTCAATAAAGTTTTTCTGGTTCTTCATTTTAATAAAGTCTTTCTGGTTCTTCATTTCAATAAAGTCTTTCTGGTTCTTCATTTGAATAAAGTTTTTCTGGTTCTTCACTTCAATAAAGTTTTTCTGGTTCCTCATTTGAATAAAGTTTTTCTGGTCCTTCATTTCAATAAAGTTTTCTGGTTCTTCATTTCAATAAAGTTTTTCTGGTTCTTTATTTCAACAAAGTTTTTTTGGTCCTTTATTTTAATAAAGTTTTTCTGATTCTTCATTTCAATAAAGTCTTTCTGGTTCTTCATTTGAATAAAGTTTTCTGGTCCTTCATTTCAATAAAGTGTCTTTCGTGCGTGCTATTACCCCCCCCCCTCAGCGACTAATCCTGTCATCTGTGTAGCTTAATTGTTTGCTTTTACGGCATATCAACCCCCTTTCGGATTATTTTATGCCGAATCCCGTTATTTTAGAAATAGTATTCATGTTGCATTCAAATATTTTGCTTGAGGTTTTTATTCTTCAAGCTCGCTAGTTTGTAGCGTTTGGGTTGGTTGTTTTTTTTAGTGAATTTTACCGATTTTGTTTCCTGCCCCACGGAACATGAATAAGCTTTGCAATGGGATAGGGAAAAGGGTTACAATATTAATGTTTGATACATTTTAAGTTAGGAACTGGGGGAGATCGAAAGAGCAAGGTTAAATGGGAAGAAGGAAAAGTAGAAAAAGGTGGGTTGTTGTTTTGCTTCTGTTTTTTTGCGAAAAAAACTAAACGTATCAATGTTAGGTGCATTTCGTCTCAGGAAACCAATATCTTCAGATAGCCTGATCTAGTAACACAAGCGTCATCTGTTTAGGTATGTTCAGTATTGTTGATAGTAATTTAATAACATGTTTTCTGCCGTGTTTAAAAGAATAACAACACAATAAAAAAAAGATATGCATCTTTATTATTGGTGACGGCTATAGATGGTCGAGTATTAAGAAGTACTGTACTGACATGCAGAAGTTCAAGTGCAATGTGAACAGACATATTGCTACTCATCTCCCTTCATAATACTCCTACAACTTATGCCCCCGATAGTAGCCCCCATACTTCAAAGTGTCACTGTGCCTTGTTTGGGGTGAAAATTGAATTGAATAATAATAAAGAATTAAACGAGTAGGTTTGTCTCGGCCAAAATCGTTAGCCAACGTATATCATTTTCAGTTATTGTATCAGAATTTATGACTACGTAAACGCCAATTTTTGGATGATATTCCCACTGTAATCACAGCTAATTGTGTTTTATTCGGCTACCATCGTTCACTGGATTTATGACGTGGCGGTCAAGAGGAGCGATACTGCTCCCCATTGAGGAGATTAAAATCTCCTAACCCCCTGAGTAAGGCTGGACAAATATGCTGAGATTCTCCGTTAAACGCTGATTGAATCCCGGATAACGGCAGGTGACCTATCAAAAGGGACGAAGTTATTGTGCTTTGTGAAAACAGACATATACTTTGATTTAAAAAATGACAGGAAATATCAGAATAATGTTGATTGAAATCGTACATTCGTTTGGCTTGAGGAACACCTGCTCAGACGTCCTGGCTTCCTGAGTGACAGGAGTGAATGTTTGGAGGCGTGTGGGAGAAATTTAGTTTTGGTCTCAGATTCGCAGGCTATAGACGACCTGTTGAGATGCACACAAGCAAAAGAGTCGGGTATTTCCTGTTTGATGTGTTGATTATTATTGGTTTGGCGGATTGCCCGACCAACCCTATTACCTTAGTATTTAAGCAAATACCTAGGCCGATTTTGACCAGATAAATTGAAGCCAAAGCGCGAGAAAATCAAACGCTCCAAGAACGCCACCACCCTGCCTCCCTCCATCCATCCTGACCGCCATCGTAAAGAACGAAGAATAAGATTTTTAGAGAATCTTGATGCTTTTGGTGTAATCAAACTGAACGATGTATATATGTAAAAACTTGTAATTTTGTGAAATTAACTTTTTCGTAGTTAGAACTCCTAGAGTCTGTTGTCCTTTTCTGGCGTGTATTCAAAGCTAATTGATTTTCAGCAGAATCGAAAGAAAAAAATGATTCCATTCCACCCGGCATGCTTTGAATCGAACTATAACATCCACTACTTGAAAAGGGGATTTTTCCCGAAATATAATGAATAGTCACAGACATAACAAGTAAGACATTTATACTTAATACAATTGAATAAATATATGTATATGTAGACATATATGTATGTACTTATTGATTTGTAAATCGGCACTTGTTTTCGTCTTCTCTCATCAACAGCGACTATATCTCATTCCTCTCATTGTAATAGCCTTCTAAATCTCTACTACATACTTTTTCCACACAATGCTTCAAGCAAACTACATATCAATTCTCTCTCTCTATATATATATATATTTACACACACACACACACACACACACGCATACACAAAATATCTATCTATCTCTATGTATTATTATTATTTAAAATATTGGACACTTAAACGCGCATTTCTTCATTTTTATTTACTGTTTTATATTTAATTTTTCTTTATATGTGTATATGTACTGTGTGCATGTGTTTATGTGCGTACTTATCTGTATATGTATTTAAACCTGACGTGGCACCTTCTTATTGGCTATACCTCCTCCTCCTCCTCCCCCTTCATTTTCCTTTCCCCTTTTCCTTGTATGCTCATCACTTTCACCACACTGATGAAGACTGAAGGATCGGTCGAAAATATGTACTTATAAAAAAGTTTTATAATTTTTTTTTCATAATATTATTTTGTATTCCTGCACGTCACCAATAGCAAACGAATAAAGAAAATATATAAGCTTTTATACATTTCGTATTCTTTTTTTTATACATTATCATATATATATATATATATATATATACTAGAGGACGTACCCAGCGTTTCCTGATATTAAACGTAACGTTAAATTCTGACTGACTGACCTTCACTCCTAATCTGAAATGGAACGCATACATCTGTTGCCAAGATTGCTGGAAAAAATGGTGGGATCACTCTACTGCTCCAGAAGGTATTTCACTCCTAATGCAATTTCTATCTATATAAGAGCCAGGTACGCCCTAAAATTAAGTACTGTTTTCACGTATTGGCAAGAGTTGCTCGGCGCATCCTATTCATCCTTGATAGAGTTCAAAACCAATTTCCAAACCTTGTATATGATTCCATTTTCTCTTACCAGCAACCTCTTTCCGACAGAGTAAACATTACGAGGTTGTCTTTCCTTTATCGTTATTTTCACGGCAATTTCTCGACTGAACTCCAATCTATAGATTCACCGTTCCAAACTTTTACAAAAACACTCGACTAGCTACAACTACTATATATGATTCTGTATCTAAATATAAATTGAGATTCCATGAACAAATCTTCTTTTCTAGAATTGCCCGTATGTGGAACATTGTTCTGCTGGCCTGTTTCCCGGCTGAATACAACATGGCAGTATTTAAATCCATCGTAAACTGTTCTTATTGAGCCGCTCCTGTAAATAATAAAACTCACTACATTTACACCATTAACGATTCCTACACTTGTGGTACAATGGTTGGTTGGTTGTTTTTGTTTTACGGCATATCAAACCTTTAAGGGTTATTTAATGCCGGATCCAAAGATTTTGAAGAAAAAATTTTTAATAGAATATATTTGTTGTTTTCAAGTCGGTTTCTATTTAGCCCATAGTTGGAACCCTAACAGGTACTACCACTCCGGGTCAGAGTGGACCTGGGAGCAATGGTAATTAAAGGGTGGCTCCACACTCCCCAAAGCCCGCAAGCTGGGGCCTCACCACTGGATATAGTTTATGGTCATATCCAGGACCCCCATTGAGGGACTTTTACCCTCTGCAGGGGGCAGTCGGTGTATTCTAATGCCCCACCGACAGGGCCTGTGGTACAATGGAGAGCGCTCCTTATCGGGGAGCTGGGGGCTTCTACATTAATGAACATTGTGTCTGAACTTGTGTGAACTTGTGAGGTGCGGATGTGTTAAGTAGATGCTTTGTGGGTTCATGTAAGGTTAGAGCATTTCGGCTGGGTTTGAATGACATTCGTTTATTAATATTCAACTAAGTCAAAACGATTTGAGATCATAGAATTTGAAAGGTCCCATCCGAAAGAACTCATGATGGGGAACGAAAACAAAACAATTTTTAAACGTTATGTATGAATCTCTCTCTCTTTCTATTTTTCTCTTTCACTCCCTTTTCTCTCTTTCAATGAAGAAAGAGAGAATAAAATATATTTCTATTCTTTTAAAACAGTTGAAGCGTACACCCCGTACGCGTGTGATATAGTAGTTTGGTGTGCACGCAATGGGTCGACTAAATATGTTTCTTGTTAAATGTTAAATAAATTATATATTTTTTATAAAAAATGCATTTGTTCGCTGTTTCTATACAAGTGTTCGATTTCAGCATCAGGTCCCAGCATGCCATTAATGCCGACGATGGAAAGATGCTTGTAAGGACGAAATGAAGACACAAAAAGCGACCCATGCCACTCGATTATAACCGACGACATATCGACACGTTGTATTGATGTTTCCATGTGTCCAACACCCGCAGAGCTGGTTGCGTTCCCAGGACGTTCTTCAACCAAGTAACTATCTCCTGGAAACGATAGTGTCACACACTACCACCTTACATTCATTAACCCTTATCCTCGAATGGCCTTCAGGCCTTGATAAGCGGTGACTTCGAAGTATAAAAATAATAATTAATTTTTTTCTATCTGATTATTTATATTCTTTTAATTTTCTTAAAGTATCTGGTATATTTTGGATAGTTTACGGAAGGATAGTGCTTTGTATAAATCGTAAAATGGCTTATATATATATATATATATATATATATATATATATATATATATATATATTCTTCTATATAAATAAAATTAACTCATTTTTTCCAGTCTGATTTTGACATTAATAGGATTAAAAATCAAGATATTTTATGCAAATATAATATGCACAAACGGCAGAACAATATCTGAGGTGTGTTATAGGCTTATTATTTCTCAAATTCCTCGATAATCTTAGATTTCTATACTTTTTCTGCTGAGAAGTCACGGCCAAAATCGGTTAAGATCAATGGAAGTGGTAAAATATTTTCTCTCTAAAATATTCCTCCTCCCCCTGCCACCACTTAACACCGTTTGGGGATCGTTCACAAGGAACAGTTGAGAAGAGAACACCGGTTTGGCTTCGTAGTTCTTTCATGTGAAGTTATTTAAAATCACTAAACTAAGCTGCAGTGCTCTGTGGCGTAGTGGTTAGCGTGCTGGACAATTCCCATTATATTTTCACGTTCGCGCCGACCTACCGTAGTCGTTATTTTTTTTTCCTAAACAACTGGAATGGACTTTTCTTGGTGGCCGAACTGTTAACGTTGCAGATGTTTTTTTTTTTCACACTTTATTATTTTCCTACTTTTACTCATGACTCCGGGTTTGATCCTTCCTACTTACCTACCATAACATTTTTTAAAACTGCCCCCCCGTCCCGGAAACAAACACTCGGGCAACGCCGGGTACCCCCGCCAGTATATATATATATATATATATATATATATATATATATATATACATACATATATATGTATATATATATTATTGAACTCAATTATATTTAAACCCATTCTAGATGGTTTTGCCAGCTCGCTATTATATTCGCAAAGTTCACTGCGCAAAATTGTAACGCAGTCGCTATCGCCGCCATTAAATGACCAAGCCAGAGCTCGCACGCATCTTGACCACTAATGTACCGTGTTTTTAACAAACAATTTTAACAAAAAAGCTACAATAATATCAGAGCGTGTCCATTTACACTGACCATCCACAGAATGCCAACATCAATATATTACATATAAATGAGTTCCCCTGTGGAATTTCTACAGGTGCCGATAGTATAAACTAATTTACATAGACGCAACACTGCGCATTTGGACAAATGGACGGTTAAAACCAGATGTTCTTGTCAGGCGACCTAATAAATTGCTGCTTTCCACGAAAAAAAAACAGTCCTCATATATTTATATATATTGCACTCATGAAGAGAAGACTTTTATTATTCGTGATTAAAAATAAAATATTATCCCAACCAAGTAAAAAAGCTCGACACGACAGTGAAAAGTAGAGCTTAATACCAATTTGTAAGTGTAAAATTCTGATTTTCTGAATTGCAATTTTTGTTTATACTTATGGTGTATATATATATATATATATATATATATATATGTGGACCTTGATTGCTTGCAAGACGAGATGCAAGCAATCAAGGTCCACAGATATATATATATATATATATATATATGTATATATATATATATATATATATATATACACCATAAGTATAAACAAAAATTGCAATATATATATATATATATATATATATATATATTCAGCTGTCATCTCGTTTTTATATAAGCAGAATCGCCCAATCGCCCAAGACGAGATGCAAGCAATCAAGGTCCACAGAGTTGTATAATAATATAGATTACAACTTGTCGGAATAGATGTAAACCGATTCAACAATAGTACTCTTGTTGTGTATCTAAATATAATAATTACGTTTAATTTAATGATAGATGCGCATAAAGAAATATTCTTCTACTTCAGACTGGATGTTGACGGTATAAACAGAAACGCTAGAAAAATGTATTGCCTTAAAGTGTCAATTCTAGAGAAAATTAAAAAAATATTGATTGAACCCATATTGTTTTACTCTGAATGCTAATAGATGGAACGATATTAAATATTAAAGCACAATTGATCATACATTAAGTGTTAATGACATATTCTAGACGATTTTAATTTTGAAATATTTTCTTGGCATAATAATAGATTGATGTGAAAAAAGAAAATAATTAAAGCTTGCTTTGTTCCAGTGTTTTTATATATTTATACTAGCGGAGAGGTTCGACGTTGCCCGGGATTAATGATGACGAATATTTCACACGCCAATATTTTTATTATCATCAAAATCGGTAAAATCGACCATTTTTGAATCAAATCGGAAGGAAACATTATATGCCTTCCCGCAGCGTTATTTGGTTATTTTTGTTTTACGGCATATCAGCCCTTTTCAGGTTATTTAATGCCGAATCCAAAGATTTTGAAGAAAATTTTTTAATAGAATATATTTGTGGTTTTCAAGTCGGTTTCTATTTAACCCATAGTTGGGACCTAACAGGTAATACCATTCCGGGTCAGAGTGGACCTGGGAGCAATGGTAATTAAAGGGTGGCTCCACACTCCCCAAAGCTCGCAAGCTGGGGCCTCACCACTGGATATAGTTTAAGGTCATATCCAGGACCGCCCCGCAGAGACTTAGTCCACAATATATTGTAGTTAATATAGCACGGGAGAGAACCTACTGTTTCATACTAAAAAGACATCGTCACGCGAAAATAAACCGTCGGTCTTATTCGAAGCCAGTCTAAAACTGGAAACTAAAGAGAAAAGTAAACAAAATCAAAAGTTAGACCCAGTGTGTGAAGATACTTCTCAACCTATATACTCAACGAATTTTATCTACGTACTTAAAATTTAGTATATAGATTATTTAGACACGTGAAAAACTTGTTAATCGGTATTCACCCGAAAAAAAAGCTGCTAAGTGGTCAAAAGAGCAAAATTGATACGTGGGCGTCATCGGATTATTATCTGTTTGTCAACTACTGCAAGAGGTTTCAAAACACTTTTTAAAGTTCGTCAAAAGCTGGTCTAATGGTTATCGTATTTGACTTCCTGCATTAGGTTTTGGTTTCAGCTCAAGTATTTTTATTATCTACAAGAATTGAACTGTTAAGAGAAAAATATAATACTCGTATGACCATGTCTCAGTTTGATTCCGTTTTCTTTACTTCATTTTTATAAAGAAATTTAATATTACGTTTAATACCGGGCAACGCCGGGTACATATTATAGTATATCTACAACAGTGAGGACGCGTGTGTTTGTGAGGAAAATTCTAAGCCTATATACTCAACGAATGTTTGATGTACAAACATTAAAATTTGCATATAGAGTATTCAGACATGTGGTGAAATTTTAATCGTTTTTTATCCAGAAACAAAACTACTAAGAACAAAGAATTCAAAAAAATATAATTGGGGGGGGGGTATCGGATTTTTATCTGTTTGTCAACTGTTTCATGACTGCTCATGAGAGAATCGTTCACATGACAGCTTCGTTATGTTAAGAATAAGAAGGATTAAACACATTTTATAAAGAATGTAGCAAGCTGACCTAATTGTTATCGTACTTGACTTACTGTCTTTAGGTTTTAGTTTCGATCTCTGCTCGAGTATTTTCTGTACTTCAAATAAGTGAACTGCTAAGAAAAAACATAATACTTTCATGCACAATGTTTCTTTCCGATTTCTTTCGCCATTTTTAAAGGAATTTAACGTTACATTTCATGCCGAACAACGCCGGGTACATCCACAAATATATATATATATATATATATATGTGTGTGTGTGTGTGTGTGTGTGTGTGTGTGTGTGTGTGTGTTGTGGGGGGGAATCACCCTCCAAATGGACTGTTCTATCCATTATATAAACCATAGTCCTTTTGATTCCAGGTGTTCATTAAACACCAGAGATCCCGGAGTCTTTATCGTCACGTTGGTTTATTTTTCCTGCGATTGTTTTACATATTATTATTATTATTATTATTATTATTGTTATTGCCGTGTTAAATTTGTTTTATTTGTTAAAGTTGTTATTTTCCTGCTGTTATTTTTGAACGGGGCTTTTACCTTATTTTTTTTTAAAATTTTTTTTCCCCCTCTCTAACCCGTCGGCCATGGCGTCCGCCAGCAATGTGCCGTCGGAAGAGGACAAAAGTGGCGAACAAAAGAATGGGTGGGCAAAACCACTCAAAGTTAAAATAGACGTTAACAACTTTTTAACGGAAGCAAGGAAATGTTTGCAATATGTTACAGAAACAGGAATTACGTTAGAAGCACCACGGCTACAGGAATTTGCCAAGAAAACGATCTCACTTTTTGTGGTAGATCGCAAGACCAAAAAATTGATCAGGTCAACAAAGGAAACTGTAACTAAATTACTGGCAACGGCAGGAATGCGTGCGAATCGTGTAACGAAATGCAGAGGCTACAATACCTGGGCCGCCCTGTTTAAAACAGAACAAGAATGCGTCGCACTAACTAAAAAAGAAATCATTACACAAGACTACATTTTAAGAATGGAGTACCTAGGACGGAGGAGAACGACTGTTTCGATTTTCGAAGTGCCAGGGGCGGTCCCAGGTGAATATCTAGCTGCCTACCTCCTGAAATTCGGTGATATTACTGGTATAGAGGTGGACCAGTACAACGGAGTCTGGTCCTTCGATATACTATTAAACAAAGAAGCTTTCCTCGAAATACCCTACTTCCTGGAAGCGGGAGCTGAAAAACTCCCCATTGTGGTCACAGGGAGGAGGCCGACCTGCTGGATTTGTAGTGAAGTAGGTCACTTAACCTACACATGTCCGAAAAAGACTAAAACAAATGTGACAAACACAACAAACCCTAAAGAGGTGATTGTTGGGCACCTCGAACCTGAGGCTAGAACGCCAAACACAAGCAAAAAAATTGAAGTGATTAAAGAAATCACAACAGAAGAATTCGAAAAAAAATTCAACTCCGAGATGGAATCACCTAAAAAGAGAGAATGGACGCTGGTACCGTTTTCTAAATCGCCTCGTAAAACGTACGTGGATAAACTGACCAAAGAGCAGATACTAGACATTAGGACCAGTAAAGACCCGGGGGGCAACAAGTTTAAGGCCCTGCTAAAAATAAAGGACTCGCTTGATGAAAAGCGCAAGCAAAGCGAGAAGAAAAAAGAAAAAGAAAAAGAAAAAATATTAGATTTCCCCGAATCTCTCTTCCCCGAAAAGCCTGCCCCTCCTCCAAAAGAGAAAAGATCACCCCGTAAAGCGCCACGCCTCTCTCCCGCAAACGTACCAAAAAGAGACCCAAAGTTGACAACCCTAGGCTCCCCATCCAAAAAGACCCCTAAACCGTCCCCTAAACCGTCTCCATTCTGCTCCCCAAACAATACACCCCAAAACTCCCCTCCCGCTTCCCCTATGAAAATTGACATGCCCCCTCCTCCATCACCTCGCCCTTCTACTTCTGAAAAGAACAAAGAAGTCCCTCCGTGGAAAAAGACCAGAAAAAGAAAAGACCCCCTTTTTTTCAGGGCAAAGACGTGTGTAAGATCACGGCTAATATAGAGACCATATCCAAAAATCACGTTAGAAAAGACTACCGAAACCTCTACGCGGTGAAGCAGATAAGCAAACTGGACATTACAAACCCAGAAAATTTTCCTAATGCCAAAAGACTTTTAACTGTGGTCAGAAGTCGTGAAGAGGCCAAAGGAGTTTGGACTATGCTGGAGGAAGCAAACTCTGCTTTTAATATCATTCCTCCAGCAGCCTTTTTTAGCGACTCCGACATATTTAAAATGGAGAAACTATGTGTTGGACGGGTCCCCATAAAAATCCACCCTTCATAGAGCGATTAAGTTAACATTTCCTCTAGACATCGGTGGTCTGTCCCCTGATGGGGCCATCACTAATGAGATGACCTCAGGATCATTGGGGACAGCTGTCGGTGTCTTGGCACCGTCCATGTTTGTTAAGGATACCCAACCCTAGATAGATCACAATGGCTTTAAGGTTAGCTACTTTGAATGTCCGAGGGTTGAGGGACGCCTCTCGTAAACTTCGAGTTGCACGCGACCTTCAACGCCTCGGGGTGGATATATGCTGTGTACAGGAAACGCACTTCATTCCCAGTGATTATCAGGGTGTGCTGCTTAGAGACTTTCAGCTCTATTCAGCACATTTTGATTCCCACTCGAGGGGTGTTTCCTGGCTAGTTAGACGCACTCTTGATGCTTCGTGTGACCCAGTCTATGCTGATCCAGAGGGAAGAGTGCACGTGCTGGATGTTACCGTAAAGGATGTGGCATTTCGATTTATTGGGGTTTATGCTCCCAATAGCCATGGCGAGAGGGTTTCCTTTTTTCGGGGGATTGAGCCCTTCATGAATTCGTCTCGGCGGATAGTTTTAGCGGGAGACTGGAACGCGGTCCTGGATCCCGATTTAGATCGCGGGGGTAATACTTCAAGGGCTACTAACCAGAACCGGGATGCTAAGGCGTTTCGAGACTTTATTGACAAGTTTGATCTTGTCGATAAATTTCGAAACGAAAAGCCCGGGGATGTAGTTTGGACTTGGACAGGTAGACGCGGCTCCGATCCGGTGCAACTTTCGAGTTACATCGATCGGTTCTTAGTTAAGAGAGTCGACTTAGGGATTTTAGACTGTCCAAGTTTTTATAACATAGTTTATTCGGACCATAGGTTAGTCCGGGTTCGGGTAAACTTAGATAGCGTTAAACCTAGGATGGCTAGTTACTGGAAGTTCAACACGTCGTTGTTCGACGTGAAGGGCTTCCGGGAACAGCTTTTACTAACAATACAGAGGGAATTGACGGGAGCCATTATCGGGAATAAGTGGTGGGGAAAACTTAAACAAGTAATTAGGTCCTTCGCTGCTGATTTTAGTCATCGACTCAATCTTAGTTCTAGAGCAGCGAACGCGGCACTAGATGATAGATTAAAAAGGGCGGTGGAGGAGGGGGATAGTGATAGTTATACTTTAATTAAGGTTGAACTGGACTCCCTGGATAACAGGAAGGACCAGGGTCTAGTAGTTAGGGCTAGGTTAAAAAGAGTGCCGAACGAGGCAACAAACATGGCCGCGTCAATGCGTGCGGAGGAGCGTCGACGTGCGACTGATCGACACATCGCCAGTGTCACATTGCCGGACGGACGAACCGTAACATCAAATGATGGAATCCTGGAGGGTTTTCGAGCTCATTTGCAGGAGCTTTTTACCATGGAGCCCGGTCTGGAGATTGAACAGTTTGACACGTATTTAGCTGACTTTTCTCGCCTTGAAGCGACCGAAGCAGCTACGTGTGAAGGTAGCATAAAAGAGGAAGAAGTCCTTGAGGCTCTGAAACAAGTCGGGCTAGACAGAACCCCTGGGATTGATGGTCTGCCTTACGAGGTGTACTTGAGGCTGTCGCCCATTTTTATTCCTTTGCTGGCCACACTCTTCAACTCCTGGTTTAGGAACGGGTCTATACCTCAGTACTTTACCAGGGGAATCATTAAATTGCTTCGCAAAGATAAAAATGGAGGGGATGGGATTAGCAATTTCCGGCCCTTAACGATGTTAAACACAGAGTTAAAGATTTTGGCCAAGATCTTAGCAAATCGTCTGCAGGTTGTTTTACATCGTCTCATAAGTCCCGAACAGACGTGTTCTGTTAAGGGCCGGACGATTCAAGATAATTTGCACGCGATACGCTTGATCATAGAGAAAGTCGACACAGAAGCCGCGCTGATCAATTTAGATCAGTCCAAAGCATTCGATAGGGTTGACCATCGTTACCTAGGGGCTGTTCTTTGCTCGGCTGGGTTTGGACCCCAGTTTCGCTCATGGATTCGCCTCTTGTATGCTAACCCCGGTGCTATGGTGGAGGTGAATGGGGTGAGATCGAAGCCGTTCAGGTTAAAAAGATCTATCCGTCAAGGTTGTCCGTTATCACCCATGCTGTATGTCATCGCGCTTGAGCCCTTTTTGCGCCAGATTAGGGTGAATCCGGTCCTTCGCGGGATTACTTTGCCAGGTGGTTCTACCCCAGTAAAGTATACCGCCTATGCCGACGACGTGACTGTGCTTGTAACGAGCAATGCCGAGATTAGAGTCGTCGACATGGAAACAAGACGGTATGCACAGGTAACAGGGGCCATAATCAACCACGTTAAGTCTATTGGCTTACGTGTTGGTGCCTGGAGGGGAACGCCCCTTCAGGGGCCCTTTGGCTGGACTGATGGGCCTTGCAAGCTACTCGGCGTCTGGTTTGGCCCCGACCTCCAGCTGGAGAAAAATTGGTCGGAAGTGTTGAAAGCGGTCAAGATCACAGCTCATTTGTGGTCTTTGAGAAATCTAACTTTAAAGGGTCGGGCGGAGGTATGCAATACTCATATCTACCCCTTGATCCTATACCGTCTATCAGTGCTTCCACTCCCGAAGTCCTCACTACTTGAACTAGTGCGTGCTCTTTTCGCGTTCTTATGGCGCGGAAAGCAAGCCATGGTTGCTCGGGAGATCTGTTGCCTGCATCCGTCTGAAGGCGGTCTGGGTATGCCGAATATCAAAATACGTAGACACACTCTAAGGCTGATATACCTAGACCGAATGTGTACACCTGACTTAGGGAACGGTGTCTTCTGGATGGAAGACACTAAGAAAGCCTTTCCGGCTTTGGAGAGTGTGCATTCGGCTGAGGGGGAGGCACGCAGGAGGCCCCGAAACGAATGCCATTTCTATCGCGAGTGTCGACAGGCGTTGAAGTTCCTTCAACGGGTGAATGAAAGCCTCTCTGACACCCGGCTGTTGTCTCGCAAAGCGCTATATAGGGTTTTAGTGAGGGGATCTGTCCGAGACGAAAAGATTGAGGAGTTCGGTTTCACGAATGAGGAGCGTCGCTCGATGTGGCCTTGGGCGCCCGGGATGAGCTGTTTCGATAACTACGAGGCATCGCTCACCTGGCTGGTAATCCGAGATGCCCTCTGGGTTCACAAAAAACTTTTCATAGCGGGTTTTACAATGACACCTAGTTGTGTCCGATGCGGAGAATGGGAGGAAGACCTAAGCCATGCTTTCTTCCGCTGCGCTATCGTTCGACCGTTATGTGAGTTAGTTGAGAGCTTCACGGTTCGCATACTGAACGGGCGTTTTTTGTGCTGGATGCGGTTTCCCCGTGCTGCAATTGGGCGCCGAGTATGAAGAAAGAGGAACGTTATGTTTTTCTGTGTTTGCTAGCTGTTATGAGAGGCGTGATTTGGTCGACACGACAGAAGGAGGTTTACGGAGATGAGACCTTCACTGCTCCCCAGCTTGTTCTCATGTTCAAGCATCGGTTGAAAATGCGAATTAGGCTGGAGAAGGTGAAACTCACTCCTGTGAATTTCAACGAAAGGTGGGTGAAAGCTTCGCGACTGTGTAGAGTGACTGGAGCTGGCCTTGAATTCGTTTCTGATTTGATTTAGGTCAAAAAGGATTTTGGGTATCCTGAACTAACAAGACATCAGTATTGGACCGATTAGTTTAGTATGGGTTAGTTAGGCTTTATTGTTTGATTTTTTAACTTAGCTAGAGTATGTATGTGTTCATCGTCCCAATCCCTCTTTTAGTTTGCCCTTGTCCCCCCCTTTTTTTCCCCACCTTAGGTTCGATAACCCCCATTCCCGACCCCAATTAGGTGACGGATGGACTGCTTTGTCAGTGATGCAGGTCGTCTTTGTGGTGTTTATTCAATAAAGTCAGTTTTCGTGTGGACCTGCGTCTTTTCGACTGACAAAGCTTTCTATCTGCCACAATTAGTAGTGGGGGGCTCTTTTACTAACTATTTTTTCATTGTAAATATTTCATTCTTTTTGTATATAAAATTTTTAGCCCCCCCCCACATCATGTATATATCATTTTTCGGGTCATAATTAGGATTCCCATAGAGTGATTCTGGTATTCTGGTGAAAGAGTCTAGTTAAGTTAACTTTATGTTAGCTAGGTCCACATTACCCCCCCTATTTTTGGCCTTGTGCCACATTTTGTGTATATTTATGCAAATAAATATTAACACCAGAGCGACCCTCGCCTGCTCGGTGACGTTTACTACTCATTTCAGTTGTAACCTTTTTACGTTGTTGTTCCAGTAATACATTGCTTAAACTCTAATCGGTTAATCTGTTTTCTTTGTGGCTTATTGCAAGCCATAACACTGGCGACATTGAATTCGGAGAACATACTCACGTTTAAAAACAGTGTTCTAAAAAGCTAAACACTGATGACATTGGATTCAAGGAGCATACTAAAATCGAAACCAGACACGACACTTAAAAAAAAAAAAATACCCGAGTTGAAATAGTATTCTAAAAATAATAACGACGTCGGACTCAAATGTTATCAAGCCTAAGGGAGTGTCTAATATAACACTTGGCACTGAAAGGTTAAAAAAACAAAAACAAAAAAAAGTCGCAGATCATTACGGAAAATAGAGTTGAAAAGAAAAAAGTTCGTCACGACTTTCAAAGATAGCGCTGTACTTTTGTAAAAAGGAAAAGGTTCTTCGCGACTTAGAAAGGTAAATTTTTATACTTTTGGAAAAAGAATTCCTCACTTGTGGTTTTCGATGCTAAAATCGGGCGTTATTTTTTTCTCTGGAGAAAAATATACACTTGATGTTTTTTCTTTAGGCAATGGACTTTTTATATATTTATGTTTTTTTCTGTTCGTTTTATTGTCTGGGGGAAGAAATAAGAAAGAATAAAACGGTTTTGTAAAATTCAGCGAACGTTTGAAATTGCTAATGCTGACAAAGCAAAATGGACGAATTGAAAGTAGCGTTGGAACATTTGACCAAGTTGCATATCGATGCTGCACAGTGTCAGGTACGATTCAAGGAACAGCAAAAAGAAGTTCAAAAACAGTTAGCCGAACATCAATTACGAACGGAGGAATTGCTTACAGAAATTGTTAAGAATAATGCGAACGCAGAAAGCAATTCAGCATTTTCTCAGAATACAATATAGACCGCGATAGACAATTTTAAATACGGGGAAGAGGAAAAATCATTGGCATCGTATTTTCGGCGTTATGAAGATTTTTTTTATATTGACTGTAGCAACTGGTCTAATCAAAAGAAAACCAGACTTCTACTACGAAAATTGGAAACGGCTGAGCATGATAAATTCGTCGATTACATCTTGCCTCGGAAAACAGCAGATTTATTATTCAATGAGACGGTAAATTTGTTAACAGAACTTTTCTCGCAGAAAACGTCTCTTTTCCATAAGCTTTTGGATGTTTAAATGTGGCAAAAGACGATAATCACGATTTTATCACCAACGCAGCTGTAGTGAAAAAAACACTGTGATGACTTTAAGTTGTCTGAACTAACAGCAGACACTTTTAAATGTTTTGTGTTTGCGCAAGGGTAAATCTCGGGGAAAGATGCGGAAATCAGGCGCAGAGTCCTTACAAAATTAGAAAATGAACCGAACTTAACACTTCAAAAATTGACTGAGGATTGTCAAAAAGTAGAAATTATAAAAAAAACATGCAAGAAATCTCGAAGCAGGTATCGGGAATATAAAAAATATAACTAAGAAAATACCGTCGAAATGGCACACATACACTAACCACCGAAACTCGGAACAACTAAAAGCACCAAGCGCTTGTTTCAATCAACATTTTCGGCAAGGCTATTAAATTTCAATTCGAAAGTGGATCAGACCTTTCAATAATAACTCTCAAAACGTGGAAACTATTATGAAAGCCGACTGTTAAAAACTAACAGAACGGCGATAGCCGTTAATGGTACAAAAATTCATTTTGAAGGTGAATTAATTACAAACGTCACTTTACGGGGGAAAAGAAACAAACTAAGGTTTATGTGGTAAAAGATAGAAAGAACCTGTTCGGTTCTGACAGCATGGAGGAGTTTCGTCTCTGGGATCTTCCTATATCCACATTCTGCAAGAAAATAGATACCTGCACAGCAGAAACGGAGAAAATTATAACTTGTTTTAAAAAAGAATTCACCCACGTATTTATTCCTGGCCTAGGAAAATGTTCAAAAATGGCCGCAGATTTTAAGTTGAAACCTGACACACAACTGGTGTTTAAAAAGAAACGTAATGTCCCGTTTGCTTCCCTGAACAAAATAAATCAGGAAGTAGACAGATTAGAAAGCATCGGTGCACAAGCTAAAGTTGAATATAGTAAGTGGGCTGCTCCGGCAGTTTACGTAAAGAAAATGTCCTGGGAAATTCGTGTTTGCGCCAACTTCGCGACCGGACTCAACAGATCCTTAGATTTTCACTATACATTACCTAGTCCAGAAGAAATGTTCACGAAATAAATTCTTTTTCTAAGATCGACCTAAGCGACACTTACCTACAGATTCTAGTAAACTATTTCTAGTTTATTCTCAGATCAAGAAACAGGCCCTAGGAATTATAGGAATTGATGTCCATTCTTTTTTTTTATAAAAAAAGACTTCCAACGTTCACTGCGAACCGGCTATTAAGCTGGGGAACTATTCTGCTGAACTATAATTTTATAATTCAATTTCTCCCCTCAAAACAACTAGGCCATGCAGACGGTCTATCGATACTGATTCCTGCCAAAATGGAACCTCTTGAAGATTCAGTAATCGCGGCACTACGTATTAATAGTGATATAAAAAAATATTATCCGCGAACTGCCAGTCACACTTCAGGATATTAAGTCAGAATCCCTAAATGACAATTTCATTCAAACCACGAAGCAGAAATTAGCACTGGATGACACCAGTTCAGACATTTTTCTCGTTGCGACGAAATACTGTTATACGGTGAAAGGGTTGTCATCCCCCAAACCCTTCAAAAAAGAATTCTCTGGGATTTTCACATGGGGCATCCAGGAATAAACAGAATGAAAACCCTAATGAGAAGTTTTGTTTATTGGCCAGCTATGGACCAAGATATTACCGACATGGTGAACAGATGCAAAGGCTGTGCTTTGGCTGCAAAAACACCATCGATAACATATAACCTTGGCCTAAGGCTGGACAACAATGGTCGAGGATCCACATCGATTATGCGGACCTGTGAAGGATTTTTACTATCTGATAGTAGTTGACTCTTACTCTAAGTGGCCAGAAAAAACCGACCACAGCAACAACGACAAATTTTTTTATTGAAATTGTTTGCTCGGTTTGGGGGTTGCAGACTGTTTGGTTAGCGACAACGCTACACAGTTCACCTCGACAGAGTTCAGAGAATTCTGCGAGACGTATCAAGTCAAGCATATTACGACACCCCAGTACTACGCCAGAAGCAATAGCCGGGCCGAACGCTTCATCGATACGTTTAAAAGGGCATTAAAAAAGGCGTCCGGTACACCGACAGAAAAGGACCTTCAGCAATTTTTGCAGATTTACAGAATCACGAGAAATCCGAACAAACCAGATGCGGGATCCCCAGCAGAAATCATGTTTGGACGGAAAATAAAATCCGTATTTAATAAACTGCTACCCAAACACATAGTACACAATACCTCTATAATGCCAACAAAACGGTTTAACAGCGGAGATAACTTGTATTTTATACATTTTAGAAATAGCGTTTCTTTTTGGGAACAGGGCACATACATCATTCAGGGTCTAAAGTTCTAACATAAGTGGCACCTGAACCAAATCAGGAAACGCTTCTACGAGGATAAAGAAGAACCAGCACAGGACGGCAGTGAGGCGATTGAAACTGTATGACTGTTTTGACATAGACCCTCCAAAAGGGATGTCAGAGCCGAGACGCTCCGACAGAAGGAGGAAGGGAACAGATCCCTTGGTGGTCTGTCCTAAAAGGAAGAAATACTGATTTTCACAACCGCGGAAATCAGCTTGGGAGGGGGTGTTGTGTGGGAATCACCTTCCAAATGGACTGTTCTATCCATTATATAAGCCATAGACCTATTGATCCCAGGTGTGGATTAAACACCAGAGCGACCCTCGCCTGCTCGGTGACGTTTACTACTCTTTTCAGTTGTAATCTTCTTACCTTGTTGTTCCAGTAATACATTGTTTAAACTCTATTCCGTTGTTCTGTTTTCTTTGTGGCTTATTGCAAGCCATAGCAATATATCATGTGTGTATATATTACTCTTATTCAACCTAAACAAGGTGCATATTTCAGCTTGGAACGTAATGGATTACTATTTAGGACCATGTCCACAGAGGCACTCTGTAGGGAGTTAGGACACGAGATCTGTGTTCTCATAAGAATTAAATTATATCTTTACATCATTAACGCTCTGATCCCCATCTGGCATCAATTGAAATGGACTGCTCTCGTCTTGGGGAGGCTCAATGTTTTGACAAGCTTCTGGGATTGACATTTGCTCCTGATCTGAAATTGAACACGTACATCAAGTATGTTACCAAGGTTGCTTGAAAAATGGTAGAATCCTTCTACCGCTCCAGAAGATATCTCACTGCTGATGCAATTCTGTATCTATAGAAAAGCCAAGTGCGTCCAAGGATGGAGTACTGCTGCCATATCTGGACAGGAGCTGCTAAAACAGCCTATCTTGCCTTGACAGAGTTCACAATAGACTTCGTTGCTTAGTGGGGGATGCCCTTTTCTCTTCCCTGCAACCTCTCTCTAAGAGAAGAGACTTTGTGAACCTGTCTTTGTTTTATCGTTATTTCCATGACAGGTGATCGTCTGAGCTCCAATCTCTGGTCCCTGGTCAATCTTTCACGAAAAACACCGTCTAGCTGAAACCAATGTCAATAATTTTCCCCACTCTTTATCTGTGCCTAAATATAAACCTAGATTCCATGAACAAAGCTTGTTTCTTAGAACTGCACGCCTGTGGAACTCTTCTGTTAGCCTGCTTCCCAGCTGACTACAACTTGGATGTCTTCAAGTCCAACATAAACAAATTCCTGATAAACCGCCCCCTTAAGTAAGCCACTTAATCAAATCTTTATTACTAACAATTAGAACGATATTATCCCATTGATTACTGTACATGCAATAACCCTTATCCCCGAGTGGTTTCCGGGCCTTGATAAGTGGTTACTACACTGTAAAATAATCTTAGTACAGTCAGGGAATAAAGAAACAGAAAGTCAATTTCAATGTCTAGCAGTTCGAGGGAAAACTTTACTAGAGTAAATGACTTTCCAGCATCTAAGAACCTCTATAATAAAGAGCTGAGATTTCGTTGGATATCGGTTTAGTTTGGAACACAACTACTACGAGTTCGTCACAGTACATTCCATTAACGTACTTGTGAAACATGTATGGGGATGTAAACTTGGTGGTAGATTAATAGTGTGCGGGGTATTAGATTGAATATTCGTTTTTGAGTCTTACGATTGGCAACCTAGTGGTAGATACACCAGCCCAGATGTGACAATGATACTTTATATATGGGCGATTGGTTGCTGTGTATAAATACTAGATAATGTAATGGACGAATAACAAGCAAAAAAAAATGGCTCTTTCTACTTGTATTCGCAATCGGAACTGATGATTGCCAAAAATATGCAACATTAATGTATGTAGATATTAAAATGATAATGATGGTAATAAGTATGTCAGTCCTTTTAAGAATTCGAATCTTATTGTTAGGCAATCTAAGTTGAAATAAAAGTCGATCACTTAAGTGAACCTGTGTAGATTATATTAATTAAATTAAAGTCGATCACTAATGTTGTAATAATATCTCTCTCGTTCGTTTTGAACTTTACGCTTTATATGAATGTTAATTTCAACTGTATGTCTCGCAGTTAACGTTAGCAACGTCGTTTCGTCCTTGCTAATAGTCAGAAATGGCTTCATGTCCGGGTTCAAATCTCCCAACTGGTTGTAATTGTTACCCTCTGCACTGATGATTCCCGAAAGTATGACACGCTAGTATCTGTAAGCATTAAATAATAATTATAGTAATTATATATATATATATATATATATATATATATATATATATATATATATATATATATATTTAAAGGGGATTAGAACAGAAGTCTAAAGAGCAGAGTGTATTTTAATGTGATAGTAAAATTACGAATTTAATTAAAATACAAGAAAAGAACAATGCCCGTAGTAATTCAGATATATAATAAGCTCGATATGAAAATATCCTAGAGCTACTTTAATAATTATTGCCCGTGACTTAATGTCTATCACAATAAAAAACATCGTTTCCGAAACGATCGTACAAATTATTGACTTTGTTGTTGTTCCTTCTTATGAAACAGATTTTTAATTTTTAATTCTAATTTGAATTTTAAATTATCAATCACATTACTATATATATATATATATATATATATATATATATATATATATATATATGAGAGAGAGAGAGAGAGAGAAAGAAGGGATTATTATTTTGCCCCTTTAAGAACTAAGCTTCTTAACAGTTGAACACTCTCTCTTGAAATGTAAAAGTCGGTCATTTAGCCTGCATGGAGATCGCGACACTTTAGTCGCTTGATCACTATAGACATTTTACGGTATAACGTTTATGCTTTTATAAAGGTTCCACTTCCACTTGAATATCGTTGTGGTTGAGAGTGGCCCTGAAGGTTTGTTCCTTGCTAATTATGATGAAGATAGCGTCATTGCTGGATGCGAATACCATGACCAGAGGCAATAATAACTTTCTGCACCGATGATTCGGAAGCAATACATGACGGAGACAAAAAATAATGAGTTTGTTGGGGAAACAATCAAAAAATATTTCATACGAAATTGTGCATTTCCCACGGATACGAACAAGATGTCTAAACAAAAATAAGAGACACATAAACACTAACGTTTCGTATGTGATCGATGAAACGGTTACGTTCGATTAGAAAAAAGGCGTGTTATATTAAGTGTAAAAACAAATTGAACACATTGCCAAGGCATATATATAAATATACATATATCTAGCTACTTTATGAATAAACAAGAAAAAAAACCGACGTGGCCCGGGATTAAATAAAAATCAAAGGATGTTATCCGCTTTCATATTAAATTGTCATTGAAACCAGTGAAATCGCAAATTTTTTAAAAAATATTTTTTTGTTTTTTTTTGTGGTTAAATTTTTACATTAGCTTCGCCGCCACAATTTTCTTTGACGACTTTTGTAAGTTTCAACTATGCTGATTACGAAAATCTCATTTAAATTTGGAAGAGACAAGGAAATTTTCGATGGATCGGGGTGTCTATTCCGAAAGCCGTATTAACAGTTGTCGTCGTTCTCTACATATAACAATCGTGCTGAAAATAAAAAAAACAAGATTAAACATATTACCCGATTACAACATTAAACATATTAATGCGAATGTTGGGGGTGCCTATTTTGCAAGCCGTTCTTAACATGAGGAGGTTGGGAGTTGGCCATCAATAACAAGCATACTTTATTTTTTATGGGGTGGAGGCCTACGTCAACGAGGCAACGCCGGTTGAGGGTACTGCTAGTATATACTATTTTGATTGTAGAAATCCCCTCTGGACTAAAGTACCATACGTTTTCGACAAAAGATGCCACATACAAATGTATTACATCTACCTGATAGCCACTATGTTATGTAGCTTACAACCACCATTTGTGCCACATTAACTCGTGATAATAAAATGCTACATTATATCCAATGAGCAATACCATCACAATCGCCACATCAACAAAGGAAGTAGTTCCTATTTTTCCTCCTCGATATTCAGTGCTCTCACCGTTACCAGTGGATGCCGGGAAAAATTCTATATTTTCCTAAGATATTGTGCTTGTGCTACCATTAACTGGTTATTACATACATACACATGTTATTTCCATTTTCCTTATCACAAATAATAGAGTCCCCCGAACATTATTCCAGCAATTCTGATTGGCTAAGCTCTTTACATTCTTATACTCGAGATTAACAGTATTATCACCATAAACGAACGCTAACCTACCATTCAAATTTGAGTGAATTCCTGAATTCCTTTTCTTTGAGGAATACACGGACAAAAAACACAGGCAGCATGAGACAACGGCGAACGAGCAAGAGAGAGATAGGGAAATAAACTACTTCATTTATTCACATAAAATTAATATACGAAAGTATAAATTCATGCGTAAACTTTAAGTATTTACTTCAAAAGTGCTCAATACGTAGGTAGAGCTAGTTAGTAAGTTATAAAATATATATGGCGATTAAGCTACACTGAATATTCCGCGTTTCATCAACTCTATGACTCTTCAGGCTCTTGCCTATAAGCCTGAAGAGTTCTTCAGTTGATGAAACGCGGAATATTCAGTGTAGTTTAATCGCCATATATATTTTATAACTTACTATATATATATATATATATATATATATATATATATATGAAGAGAGAGAGAGTGTGGAAGAATAAGGTAGTTGCCTGTCTACCCGCACTGATGAGCTGTGATACAGCGAAACAGTACTGTATGTGGATGACTATAATGCTCCCTATCTTGGGTTGAGAATTTCGGGAAGCGATATACAAAAATGCCATTAGCGTATTAAGCGATGCTCTGTGTAAACAAATCGATCTTCGGCATTTGGACCGATATCAAAACATCGGTATCACACTACCCACACAGCAGCAGCCGTATAGCGTAATGGTTAGAAGCTTTCGTTTGGGCAGTCGGGTTTCGATCCTAGCTTGAGGAAGTTGCCTGTCTAGACTCACTGATGAGCTGTGATACAGCGAAACACTACTGTATTTGGATGACTATATATATATATATATATATATATATATATATATATATATATATAATATTTATTACGATACTATATATACATGTTTCAAGGTCGTACCATTAGTTTCATTACCATAAGAGGTTGGAAAAAGTCAGCGTAAATTCATCAGCGACATTGAAAAAAATAAAAACAATGCAAAGTGAACAAACAGAAGAAAAAAAAAACGTTAAACGAGCGTTTAAGACTCAGTTTCAAATTTTAAAACCATAACTAAATAATCGACGCCAATAGAATATGATTATGGAAGGAAGAAAGCGCGTGTGTGTGTGTAAGTGTATGAGTGTGTTTGTGTGTGTGTGAGAGAGAGAAAAAAGAGAGAGAGAGAGAGAGAGGGAGCGTGTGTGTGCGTGTATGTGTATGTGTGGGCGCCCACGCGTGTGTATATATGTATGTTTAGCGGGTAGGGGTGTTATGGAAAAAACCTTTGTGAAATGTAAATTTCCTGTTTAAACGAATACATATCCCTTGATGCTTGATGGCCAATGCTTTTAAAAAAGATGATTGGTCTCAGCAATAACAAAAAGTGCAGGTTCTGCCACACGGAAGTAGAGAGCGTGAGTCACCTGACATCCAATGTTAAAGTCCTGTTGGGGATGGCACTTATACAATGTGACACAATGGAGTGTGTAAATATCTCCACTGGAAAATCTGTAAAAAACTTAATATCCCTTGTAATAGCAAATCTTGATAACATGTTTACCAGAAAGAACAATTGGAAATAAGTTATACACCATCCACTGTGACTACGAAATATCTACAGCTACATATCTAGAAAATGGGGCTATTAAGCCTGACATAGTTATATGGGAAAGGAAGGAGAATGTGGCAACCCTAGTTGAAGTCAGCATCCCTAATGATGCTGGCCGTAACAGAACAGAGAGGGATAAAATAACAAAATACCAAAGACTTATGTACGACATGAAAATAAACTGGAATCGTAGGAAGGTATCAATCATACCAATCATTATAGGAGCAACTGGGCTAATTAAAAAGAATTTCAACAACTATCAGGCGATATACCTGGTGAACCAAGTGCAAAAGAAATACAAACAATAGCACTTAAGGGGACGGTCAGAATCTTTCGTTTGGAGTAACTAAACTAATGGGAGAATGTTTGGCATAGGGTAGCATGCCCCGTTCCCAGGAAAAAAGTGATAATAAAATTAAAACAAAACAGAGAAGATCCGTTACATGTTGAAAAAAAACTGAGGATTTGATATTTAAATTGAAAAATTTGCTTTCGTACGAACTGAAAGGAGTCTCTAGTAATTAGTAACTAGCTGATCGAAGCTCATAATTGTAGCAACATACTACTGTTTATCATTAAACAAATAGAAAGTATAGGTTGCCGTTCTTCAGTATTGAGCACTCTTGTAAACCTCGTTATACTTCAATGGTTACTTTACCTCTGAAAATATTAACCTTGTATTATATATATATATATCTATATATATATATATATATATATACTTACTTCAGAATAAAATTATCTAACAGTCAACTGGTATGGCAACCTGTGATTATTTCTCATGTCTCACTGACTTTAGGAAATAAGGTGTAAACCATTATAAGTATTTGCTAATCTCCTCTGAAGAGATGATAGACATCGAAATCCTATAGGATAAAGAGTTATAATATTTCAAATGTATTCTTTGTCTTACATAGAATAATAAGTCTTTTGATTTGAAATTTAAACATTTCACGTCATAAATTTTTAAATTCATCTGAATGACTAAAATTCGATATATATATATATATATATATATATATATATATATATATATATATATATATATATACGTTCAAATACAAAATGGGCGACTTTCTAAGAAAAACACCGGATCTCCGAGGCGGAGACGTTAACCTTATTATCTTTTAAAAAAATCAACAACAAAAACTACGTAAACAGATAAACGATAAAAATAACTAAGCAGTAAATTGTCTATGACATCATAGCGTAATGGGTTATGGCGCTGGACTGAAATACATAATGTCCGGGGTTCGAATCCCAACAACAGCCAATCTACGCTGAAGGAGAGTAGGGCTCCGAAACACGCGTGTCCGTAGATCACTGTTTTAAAAAAATAATAAATTAATTAAAAAAAATACTTCCAAATAAAAATAGGGCGACTCTCTAAGAAAAACATCGTATCTCCGAGGCGAAGACAGTAGCCTTAACATCGTTTAAAAATCAACAACAAAAACTACGTATATATATATATATATATATATATATATATATATATATATATATATATATATATATGGAGAGAGAGAGTATCAGTAAAATAAAAAAAGACGACAATATAAACATATATACTAGTGTATACAGATTTATTCATTTATTCAATAAGGCGTGTAGGTTTAGTAAAACTTTTTATTCCATGGTACTGGCATTTTGAGGCCTAAGGCTTATCACTAGAAGAGGAGAGAACATGCTACGCCACATAATAAGAATGCGACGTCTAGCAATAACTACATTACGTCATTAACAATAAAATAATTGTGCAGTGAGAGATAAAATATTGCGACTTTTTTGGGAGGGAATAGAAGAACAAAAGTGAGATCTTAAAAGCTACACTTCTCTTATATCGCATATATCTTATTATACGGCTGTGTTCAAAAGTGAAAAAAAAAGCTTGGTTATCATCAGCTAGACTCGAAACCGAAAGCAAAGCTGTAGCATTTAAGCTGGTGACGTTATCACTCTACCAACGGGACACATATATAATCTGATTAAAAATTAAAAATAAACTAAGACGAAATGTGCAACGATTTTTCAATTCTTTGACCCCTTAAAAACTATTTCAACCGGCGAAGGACCCATAAAAGAACGGTCCATGAAAAGTTCAGTTATTTGAGGCCCCTATCGCCGCTCTGCGACTTTTAGATTTTTTCTGTTTTTTACTTAGGGGTTCATCACATCAAGGCTCGAAGCCAGTCGAGGATAAGGGTTAATGGATGTAGTGAAGTAATAGGTAATGGTGCAAATTAGGTGTAAGTTGATTAATAATGAGGACGACCTAACAGGAACTTGGTTTCGGAGGAGATAATGTTTGAAAATATGAAAACAGACAAACAGGCAGGCATATATCCTTTTATATATATTAGATTTACACACACACACACACACGCATATATATATATATGCATACATATATATATATATATGTATGCATATATATTTCAATGTAGAATTTTAGGTTTATATATATATATATATATATATATATATATATATATATATACTAGGTGCCTTAAATGTTTCTAGACTTTTCTCGTTTATCCACTTTTATCCATAGTAGACACATGAAACTTTATCCCCTTCGAAGTAATCTTTTCCAGCTGCAATACACTTGTTCCGTTTCAATACTTCTTGAAGAACCCTTGGAAATCCTCTTGGGTGACGATCTCAATGATCTGCATCACAGCCTCTTTCCTCTACTTAATCGTCTCATAACGACAGCCTGGTAAGTTTTCCTTGAACTCATGGAATAAGCAAAAATCACAGGGATCAAGATCTGGGTTATTGGAAGGGTTAGGAACTGTGTTGTTTCGCATCTTGTAAAAATCAGCAGTGACAAGGATGAAGTCGCGGACTGGTGCATTGTCTTGATGGAAATTCCACCGACCGAATTTGAAGAGTGCCGGTCTTTTCCGATGAAATGTCTTCCCGAATTTTCTTAAAATATCAACATAGTATTCCTTGTTGACTGTTCAGTGGAAGATGTAGATCAATACCCGTTCTATCCAAAAAGGGATCATCTTTCTAGACTTGCTCTGTTTGACCTTCTTGAGTCCGGGAGAGCCAACAGGCTTCCACTGGGAACTTTGCTTTTGTCTCATAGTATAGATCCTGCTCTCATCCCAGGTCACAGAATATCAAGAACTACAGTATCCGATCAGTTCAGCAATCTCCTCGCTATCCCGCCTTTCTTTTTGATCTTCTCTGAGCACCCTCGTGACAAACTTTGCGCAAATCTTCCATACCTTCAGTTCCATACAAATAATTGTGTGTGCAGTTCCAACTCTGATATCAAACTGTGCACTTTTCCAATCATCGGATATTATTCATGTCAAAACGCACTTTATTTGTTTTGATGTATTAATTACTGCTATTTCCTCTGATTAGTTAAGGGAAAAATAGATTCCCGAATTGACATGATAATTAAGCGATTAAGTTTGTGCTACAAAACAGATATTTTCAAGAATTGTAAATGTCAACTGAATCAAAGAAATAAATTGTAAGATAGTCTACATCATAAACTTTGGAATATAGACTTTTGTCATTCATTCACTATATATATATATATATATATATATATATATATATATATATATATATAATTTTTCAAAACAAAAAAATATTATTTGAACAAAGATTACAATTCAAAGTAATTTCTTTAATCCATAGATTTTCGATGTAGCCTCATCACATAAGAGGTAAGTCATTAACAAAATATTAAATCTGGTTTGATATAATTTTACTATCTAGCAAATACACAGACAATATTCTATTCCTTGCATTGTGATGCCTTCTAAATTCTTTCTATATACCTATCTCACATAATGCTTCAAGCAAACTGCATCTCTTATATATATATATATATATATATATATATATATATATATATAATGTGTGTGTAATATAAAGCTGAATGTGTGTGGGGGGTCACGAATAGGCTCCTATATGGTTGACTATTTAAAAAAAAACTGATTACATATAATGATAGAAGATGTATCAAGACAGGTGAATGGGTATGCTTGATCTGGCAGAACGGTGGTTCATTAAAATTGTGGGGTCTGCGTTCGCGCCTGGTCCACAAAGTATGGAAATAAAAAAATTAAAATAAAAAAAAAACGTTTACAAGTGTTTTTGATATAGATGTACATAAGAATACTTTGATAAGTATGTTTTAACTTAAATAGGGATGGTATAATAAAATTGTGGGGTCTGCTTTCTCGCCTGGTCTCCATAGAATGGAAATAGGCACAAACTTTAATAAAATCTGCGTAAGTATACTTTGATAATTATGTTTCAGTTTAAAGAAATATGGTATAATAAAATTATGGGGTGTTCTTTCGCTCCTGACCTCGATAGAATGTAAATTTAACAAGTTTAACAAGTTTTTTTAATATAGATCCACAGAATATTGTGATAAGTGTTTCAGTGTGAACAGGTATGGTATAATAAATTATGGGGTTTATTTATTTTATTTTTACTTTCATTATATTTTGCTTTCGTTTTGATACTCACAAATTCGAAGATATCTCTTTACAACCCTTCCTTTTCATAACCTATCATACTTTCAAAAATCAGAGTCAATTTTCTGTAGGCTGTTTTTGAACCCAATCAACGACGGGTACTTTTGCTAGTATATATATATATATATATATATATATATATATATATATATATATATATATATATATATATATATCCTTGCTTGAGGCAGTTGCCTGTCTACCCGCACTGATGAGCTGTGAAACAGCGAAACAATACTGTATGTGAATGGCTTTTATATATATATATATATTTATATATATATATATATATATATATATATGTGTGTGTGTATGTGCATAGAGAAAATATGGAGGGGGTGAAGATCACAAATTTGCTTTGGAAAATATGAATTTCAAATTAATTGCTTCTAATCCGACTCATGTTATGTAAGTGATTATGATGACGTAAAAAGAAGTTTCAACGAATAAACAATTTACTGCGTTATTGAATCAGTTTCTATTTACGTCATTTTAAAACCTGCGCGACGCCAATTAAAAGGGATACAAACAACTTCCGGATTTCTTTCCAAACATAAGCTATCAAAGATATGATTTGGATGCATTGGGTTTTACCGGTTATTTAATATTTCTCAAAACTATGAACGTTCATAATGATTTAAATTATTATTTTTGTACTAGCAGGGAGACCGGATGTTGACTTGGATTAAATGTTGATCCACGGATAAAACATTTTTAGGTGCGCCGTGAGGAAGCTTCACGTGGCTCGTCGCAGTAACTTAGTCCACAATCGATTGTAGTTTACATTGCACTGTAGAGAACCTATTGTTGATTTTATAAAATTATTTCATATCTAATGGCTTGAATTAAATTTTAAAATGCAAAAATCAAACCTCATTGTTAAATAGAATTAAATTAATTTCTTATGGCATATCCAGGACCAGGAAGTTGTAAGAAGTTTTGTGGTTCCATCTAAATGTTTAAAAAGAGCTCCAAATGGAAGTTCATTTTAGTGTTGAGAGAAACGAATGGCGTTTAATTTTGGCTGTCGTTTTCTCTCGACTAGTCCAGCCTTACAAGATGTATTTGTATTCGTATTGTCTACAAAAATTATTGATACACTTTTGTCCTATTTTGTTCAAGATTGGTTCTCGTCGGCTATTTGCATAGGTTCATAAGAGTAGTAGTTGAGGGGCAAAAATCAGAAGCTCACAGTATTAATGCCGGTGTCCCTCAGGGATCCATCCTGGGCCCAACTCTTTTCCTGATCTACATTAATGATCTTCCAAATCATATCCTTACATCATTTGTAGACATTTATGCTGACGACACTACCATTTATGGTACCACATCTAAGACAGTAAACGACCAAGTTCTCTCCAATTCTCTCTCCTCTGATCTTGAGCACGTAGTACAATGGGGAAAGGAGTGGCTGGTTACTTTTAATGCATCTAAAACCAAGCTTCTCTCTTTACATCATCAACATTCTAATCCACATTTGTCATCAATTGAAATGAATGGCTCTCGTCTTCAGGAGGCCTCAAGTTTTGACAAGCTTCTGGGCTTGACCATTACTCCTGATCTTAAATGGAACACGTATATCAAATCTGTTGCCAAGGCCGCTGGAAAAATGGTGGGATCTTTCTATCGATCCAGTAGATATCTCACTGCTGATGCTATTCTCTACCTATATAAGAGCCAGGTACGTCCAAGGATGGAATACTGTTGCCACATCTGGGCAGGAGCTGCTAGAAAGGACTTGTCCTGCCTTGATAGAGTTCAAAATAGACTTCGTAGCCTCGTAGGAGATGTCCTTTTCTCCTCCTTGCAACCTCTATCTCACAGAAGAGATGTTGCGAGTTTGTCTCTGATGTATCGTTATTTTCATGGAAAGTGTTCAACTGAGCTTCAATCTTTGGTCCCCCCTCGCCAAACTTTCACAAGAAACACTCGTCTAGCTGTAAACACTATCAATAATTTCCCCCACTCTTTATCTGTGCCTAAACCTAAACGTAGATTCCATGAACAAAGCTTCTTTCTTAGAACTGCACGCCTGTGGAATTGTCTTCCGTTTTCCTGCTTTCCGGCTGACTACAATATGGTTGTGTTCAAGTCTAAAGTAAATAAGTTCTTGATGAGCCGTTCCATATAAGTTATTAAATTTACCAAATTTTCATTACTAATGATTACTATATTGACCAATTTCTACTGTACACTCTTTAACCCTTATCCTTGAGTGGCCTCTGGGCCTTGATAATGTGGTGATGCCT
This sequence comes from Euprymna scolopes, assembly GCF_053919585.1. NCBI lineage: Eukaryota > Metazoa > Mollusca > Cephalopoda > Sepiida > Sepiolidae > Euprymna > Euprymna scolopes. The sequence goes on along the minus strand of NC_136516.1, from coordinate 23,957,881 downwards.
TTGTAAAAAAAAAAAAAAAAAAAAAAAAAAGAATAAGCAAATATTAAGAATCTTCTCACTGACAATACTACGCGAACGATATATTATATACCCTACCAGCTGAATAGCGACACGCCCCGGTAAATAATTAAAAATAAACCGTCAAATCAAACTGAGCCTTGAATTTAAAACTTTCGATAAGCGGGACAGACGTGTATGTATGTGAAAAAAAAACTTTATATAACAACTATTACTGCTAATATATCTCAAGGGGATTTTTTAACAAAAATATTTTGCAAATAAATAAACTTTACGAATCTACAGAAAATAACTTAATACTCGTTTTTTTAAAAGGTAGTCACCACTTATCAAGGCCCGGAAGCCGCTGTGGGATAAGGGTTATTGCGTGTACAGTACGTTAGTATTGGAGATTTGATAAAGTGTCTTACTTAAGGGGGCGGTTCATCAGGAATTTGGTTATATTGGACTTGAAGACATCCAGGTTGTAGTCAGGTGGGAAACAGGCAACCGGAACAGAGTTCCACACGCGTGCACTTCTAATAAAGAAGCTTGTTCATGGAATCTACGTTTTGATTTTGACAGAGATAAGGAGTGGGGAAAACTTTTGACAGTGGTTTAAGCTAGACCGCTGTTTATCGTAAAAGATTGGCGAGGGGGGAGCAGCGATTGGAGCTCAGACGAGCACCTGCCATGGTAGTAACGATAAAACAAAGACAGGCTCGCAACGTCTCTCCTGTCGGAGAGAGGTTGCAGGGAAGAGAAAAAGCCATCACCCACTAGGCCAGGAAGCCTATTTTGTACTCTGTCAAGGCATAATAGGCTGTTTTTAGAAGCTCCTGCCCAGATGTGGCAGCAGTATTCCATCCTTAGACGTACTTGGCTTTTATATAGATAGAGAAGTGCAGCGGGGGTGATATATTTTCTGGAGCGGTAGAAGGATCCTACCATTTCCCCAGCGACCTTGGCAACTGACTTGATGTACGTGTTCCATTTCAGGTCAGGAGTAAAGGTCAATCCCAGAAGCTTATCAAAACATGGAGCTTCCCCTAGACGAAAGCCACCCATTTCAGTTGATGCCAGATGGGGATCAGAGCGTTGATGATGTAAAGGTAGGAGCTTGGTTTTAGATGCATTAAAAGTAACCAGCCACCTCCTCCCCCACTGTAACACGCGCTCAAGATCAGAGGAGAGACAATCAGAGAGAAATTTGTCATTTACGGCCTTTGATGTGTTGCCATAGATGGTCCTGTCATCAACATTGATGTCAACGAATGAGTTAAGTATGTGTTTTGGGAGATCATTAACTCCAGCATTAATATTGAGGGCCTCTGATTTCTGCACATCAACCACTACTCTTATGAGCCTATCAGAGAGAAATGATTTAATGATTGAGAAAACATTTCCAGTTATATCGTAGCTGGAAATCTTGTGAAGTAGACCCTTATGCCATACCTTATTGAAGGCCTTTGATATGCCAAGAGCAATTGCCCTAGAGAGGAAACCTTTGTCAAGAGATTCGCTAATCCTACGAGATATAACAGTTAGCACATCTGCTGTAGATCTGGCAGAACGGACACCATATTGCATGTCACTAAGAATGCTATTTCTGCTGAGGTGGTTGACTAATTCTTTATTTAATATGGATTCCAGCAGCTTACTCATGACACATAGGAGACTTATTGGTCTGTACTGAGAGGGAGATGACTTATCGCCTGAATTTTTAAATACAGGGCATACTGATGAGGTATTCCAGGGTGTTGGGAAGCACTTCTCTTTAAGGCAACGCTAAAGTATGGGGGCAAGTTCTGGTTGAAGCTTTTTCAGCATTATAATTGGAATGCCGTCAAGGGCAGTTGCTTTACTCGAATCCAGGTTCTTGATTTGCTTGACGACCTCACGCAAAGATATTTGTATGTTGCAGAACGTGTTGTCCGTTATAGGAGGAAATACGAGGAGTTGATGGCCTTCGTCGCATAGGGTAGAATTAGCTACAAAGTTATTGGCAAATAGTATGGCATTGTCTAATGCTGACGAGATGACTTCATGCACATTGATAATGGTTGGGATAGAACGCACGGTTCTGTTCAGAATCCTGTTTGCTATTTGCTAGATCTGGTGGGAACCAAGCCGTTGGTCAGCTACGTTGGATTTAACAGACTAGGCATATAGCTCTCTAGCATTTTTTATTACTCTTTTGCAGGGGTTTCTGGCAGTCCTGAAGGCAGCTTTAGTCACAGTACATCTATTACGTTGGTGGCTATGGAAAAAGTGATTTCTGTGCGCAATGGCAGCAGCACATTCTGGGGGAGAACCATTGCTGGCTATTAGGTTTTTGTTGGAAGTTTTTGAATGGTATGGATCGGTCTATGCCTACAATTAGCCATTCGGTCAGGTCTGATACTATAGAGGACACATCCTTTTTAAACATGGAATGCAAGGGTAGATCAGATATAAATGTACGGAAGCTAACCACAGTCAGCCGTAGAGTATCGATATACAGTACAGTGGAGAGGTACATCTAAAGACTTATTGCATTTTGTTTTTATCCTAACTGATACAACGGACGATCCCAGAGGAGAGAGAACGGAACTTGAACATAGCTCAGGGGAAGTTGTGAGAAAAAGGTCTAGAAGGCTAGCATACTAACCGGAAGTATCGTGCACACGGGTGGGTTCGTGAACAATCTGGGTGAGGTCATAGGCAATGACAAAATCATGACAGAACCTCCCCTCATCATCTGTCCTGTTAGAGTGGGTCAGCCATTCCACATTGTGGACATTGAAGTAACCACAAATGTGGATGTTAGCTGAAAGGTGAACAGACAGGATGTGGTCAATTTTCTCAGATATCCTCTTAAAGATTGTAACTCCGCTGTTGTGGGGGCGACAGACAGCAAATATAAATGCAGTGGTTTAAGCAAGTGAAACCCGAAAGCACATATGAGGTAAATTAGGGTCTTCACTGGAGATATCCCTACCACACGGAAAGCCATCTAAAGATGTAGGCACATATGTCCATGGCGATCTTGGGGGTCAGATTTAGCTGTTAAGTTAGAGTATCCTTTAAAACTCCAGAAAAATAAGCTCAACGGTTTCTAGTAATAGTAAAACAAAACCCATGCATAACAATTTTGTAAAATACAAACTTATTACAACTTTTGTGCCATCGTAATTATTTTTGTAATGAACTATAATTAAAGTCATCTTTGTGTACATGTGTTTCAGAAATGCTTATGTTTTTTTATTGATTTTATCTAAGAAACGGTCGAGTCGAGTTATAATACTTCATACACGTGTTCTGCTGTACACAGCGGAACATCGCTAAACACTCCTCTGAGGGGAACAGATGTTCCTCAAGAAACAGCTAGAATGTTTATTATATGGGACAAAGACGGTAAACAATTTGACAATTTTATGATTTTCCTCATCAGCACAAGAATTCTTCCTCAATTCTGATACACTAATATAAAATTTGTGTTATGTGGTGGCCCTTTAGCCTTGATCACAGCATAGTATCTGTCTTATGTTGTGCAATAGGGTTAGAACGACTATTATGATTAATTGTTAAATTATTTACGTTAACAAATACATTCAGAAAAATGTTTTAATAGAAAAGAATGTTAGTTAAAATATTTTTGTTAAAATATTTTTGTTAAAATATTTAACGGGGATTTTGGCTCAAGGAAAATGTTAATTATAGTATAAACAAAGCTGATGTGGCGTACGTGACAAACAAGATTGTCGACTATGGCTGACGTCAGAAACACGTAAGTCAGGAGGAATCAGAAGTAGGAATTAACGGGAAGTCGAGGACCAGAGTTGTGAGACTGGGTCACCTAGCGGACAGGAGTTGCCTCAGGGTCTTATGGAAGCATCTAGGGACCAACTAAGTAAAATATAGAAAAAAAGACAAGAGCTACAAACTCCAAGTCGTGGAAAGTTTTGGAAATAAAGACCTAGAAATGATAACTCGCCGTTTTTGCTGTTCCATTCAGAAAAAAAGAATGCGTTCATTTCAGGTGCCTGCTGCCAGAGCAGAGTAAAGCAGAGAGAGAGAGAGAGAGAGAGAGAGAGAGAGAGAGAGACAGAAGGAAAGAAAGAACGAATACGGTATGTGTCAAGCAGACAAGGGTTCATTCGTTCTTTGTTAAATTCTATCCAATATTATCCCGTTTGTCGTGAATATGTGAAAAACATCTACATACACAGAAATACTTTATATATACACATCACAATCGACACGTACACGCACCCAGTATACAAATAAAAGTAACTGTCCTTTATAATTCTTACCACTAGACGACACCTGAGCATCGATTACCGACTAGACATACATAGAGATGGTTATATGAACTCGAAATAGAGCATTTATGCAATATAATTTCCCATCAAAAGTTAATATTTCATATCGGCCTGATAGAAATATATGTGTACTAGACCACGAATGCCGTTCAGTAGCATGGCGTCACACATTTTTGTGTAATTAACACATGGAAACTGGTAAGATGTCATTAGTCTCTTTAAAATGAGCATTAAAATGATAAATGATTTACATTTAAAAGAAAACAAAAGATAAGTTCGTTTAAAATGGAACGGCCAAAAATATATTTTCAACTGGAAATAAAAAGAGGTCTTTTTTTTAAAAACCACGCGATGATAATAGTTAATTAGTGCACGGTAAGCATTGGGACAATATCATAGTAATCTTTAGTACTGGAGATTTTGTAAATTGGATTACTTAGTAAGTTAGACTGGGTTAGCTAGCGGACAGGAGTTGTCTCTTGGTCTTATGGAAGCATCTACGGACCAACTAAGCAAAATATAGAAAAAAGACAAGAACTGCAAACTCCAAGACGGGGAATACTTTTTAAATAAACATCTAAAAATGATAACTCGCCGTTTTAACTGTTCCATTCAGAAAAAAGAATGCGTTCATTTCAAGTGCCTGCTGCCAGAGAAAAGCAAAGGAGAGAGAGAGAGATAGAGAGAGAGAGAGAGAGAGAGAGAGAGAGAGAGAGAGAGAGAGAGAGAGAGAACGAATACGACATGTGTCATCTCATCAAGAACTTGTTAACGTTGGATTTGAAGATAACTATATTGTAGTCAGCTGGAAAGCAGGGGAATAGAACAGTGTTCCACAGACGGGGATTCTAAGAAAGAAGCTTCGTTTATGACATCCACGTTTGGGTTTAGGCACAGATAAAGAGTAAGGAAAATCATTGATAGTGGTTTCAGTTAGGCGAGTGGTTTTTGTAAAAGTTTGGCAAGTGGGAACCATAGATTGGAGCTCGGGCGAGCACTTGCCATGGAAAAATGTGGAGCAAAGGCAGGAGAGCAATGTCTTTTCTGTGGGATAGAGGTTGCAAAGAAGAGAAAAGTGCGTTCCCTACTAGGCTACAAACTCGGTTTTGAACTCCGTTAAGGCAAGATAGGAAGCTTTAAGTAGCTCTGCCCAGACGCGGAGACATCTCTTTATCTCAGATCGAAGTTGGATTTTATACAGGTAGAGAACTGCATCAGCAGAGAAATATCTAATGGAGCGGTTAGATGATCCCATCATTTTTCAAGCAACTCTGGCAACGGATTGGATTACGTATTCCATTAAATATCAGGAGTAAAGGTCAGACCCAGAAGTTTGTCAAAACATGCAGTCTCCCTAAGACGAGAGTCATTCATTTCAATTGATGCATAAAAGGGGGCAATTGTTGATGATGAGAAATTAAAAGCGTGTTTTTATCTCCATTAAAATTAACTAGTCACCCCTTTTCCCATTGCACCACGTACTGAAGATCAGAGGAGAGAGACTCTGTAATATCTTGATCATTTACGGCTTTTGAAGTATTGCCGTAGATGGTAGTTTCTTCAGCATAAATGTCTACGAATGATCTAAAAATGTAATTTAGAAAATCATTGATGAAGATCAGGAAGAGAGTTCGGTCTAGGATGGCCACCCAAGGGACGCAAGCGTTAATACCGTGAGCTTGTTTCTATCCATAAACTACCTCTCTCATAAACCTACGAGAGAGGAATTATTTAACAACTGCGAAGACATTTCCAGCTATTCTGAGCTAGATATCTTGTGACATAGACCTATATGTCATACCCTACTAAAAACCTTTGATATGTCGAGAGAAATTACCCTAGAAATGAAGCCCCGTCGAGATACACGCTAATGCTATGTATAATAGTTAGCACATCTACTGTAGATCGAGCAGAACGGAAACCATATTGCATGTCACTGAGCAGGTTATTTTTGCTGAGGTAGTTGGCTACTTCTTTATTTAACACATATTTCAACAACTTACTCATGACGCACAGGAGTCTGATTGATCTGTATTGCAAGGGAAATGGCCGATCACCTAATATTTTGAATACGGAGCAGACTGATGAGGTTTTCCAGGTTGTTCGGAAGCATTTCTCATTAAGGCAACGTTTAAACAGCTTTGTAAATTTGAGAACAAGTTCTGGTTGAAACATTTTGAGCAGCATTACTTTAAAATAATAAAACTATAACTAAGTTCATCAAACCAAGAAGAATGATAAGTTGCTTTAAAATAATTGGAAACAAAAACAAAAACAAAAACAAAACAAAATGATATCCACAAAACGTGAACGGTGAAACATGGTCTATAATTACAAGCTTATTAATTTAGATAAATAAATAAAAGCAAATATATACATTTTAGCATGATATCGAATGTTTAATGGGATATGACTAGCTTAAAACCGTTTATAATATATCTTGTTCCAATAAACCGAAGTTTAATTACTTAACAAGAATCATTAATAAATCTAAATAGCAAATAGCGATCTTTATCCAATAGTTTCCGATTGCCAAATACTGAAATCCATGATTTACTGTTGCATATTATAACTCTCGGTCGTTGTCGAGTCACCTAAGCAATACGACGACTACTACTACTACTATTATTATTATCATCATCATCATCATCATCATCATCATCATCATCATCATCATAATAACAATAATAATAATAATTATTATTATTATTATTATTATTAAAAAGAAAAAAAACAAAAGAAAAAAAGAAGGAAACAATAAGGAGAAAAAAGGAAAAAGGGAAGAAAAGGAAAAGAGGAAGAACGAAAACAAAGACAAAAATAAAATTTCAACGTTTAAATGAATAACAACACAGGAAAAAGGGATTTTTTTAATGTGTTTGAGAAAAGTCGGGAGGTGATCTTTAACCTGGGTGAGTAACCCTCCTAGAGATGATGTCTCAATAAAACTATCAGTGGTGGTGTAACCTAAAATTCACTAACCCCATTTATGGGAGAATGTCAAAGCAAAATATTGAAAATAATGACCTGAATGAGGCTGGAACATCTTGCGAAGGTCTCACGTCCGGCAGGTGTCCCATTGGTCAACAGGGTGGGTCGTGTCGTTATCATAGAGCTGTTGAAAAGTCTGAGGATGTGGGTGGATCTAGGGGCAGTGAGACTTGGCAGAGAGGGTCCTAAGACACGAAGGGAGTTGGAACAAGAAATGTCAAAAAAACTTTATATTTTTAAAATATAAATTTATTTCAGCTGTCTCAAATGGTCTTCATAGAGTCTGCATTTAGTCTACATGCTTATTCTTTACAGCTTCGCTTCCTGGCTTGATGTACCTCTGTTCACTTCGATGAGCAAACTCCAAGTCTAACCTCCTGACCTCAGTTTCGTTACGTCATCATTCATATCACACACGTATCTCTAACGTATGACCTTTCCACGTCTGCCTGCCCAAGGTTATTTTGTTTATTTAACCTAGCTAATATATGCAAACATCCTAAGCTAAACCCCATTAATACACTTTATTCTATAAACAATAAATAACTCCCAATATAAACTATTTAAGTATGTCATTGAATAGATAGATAAATAGATAGATAGACAGATAGATCGAATATAACTTTTAAAAATGTGGCAAGATAGATAAGAAATTCATTGTTTTGTTTAACCGTTTGGGTAAACAATAATATTCCGTTAGCAAATGGAGCACCATCCTCATCAACAGATGCTGCAGCTATTTTCATGTTTATTAGACTATTAAATCTTCTTGTATCTGAACCAGTGTTAAAATGCATCGAGACTCTCCTTGGCTGTACATTTTTCTTTATAGCACGTGCTTCCTTTTCTAATTCAATGGCCTTCATATTTTTGTAAGCTTCAGCGTAAGGATTTTCTATTATAAATTTTAATACACTTGTTATTTTCTAGTAAATTACACCTTAGTTGAGTTGCTTCAGATGAGTCTAAGATGTAAATTTGTTCATATTTTCTGTCTTCTTGGTTATTTGCGTGCAAAGTACTGGAATAATGATAGGTTTGGGCCTTGTAAGCGAAAACAATAAGGATGTCTTCCAGGAGGGCGGACTATATTTGCTCCAAATGATGCAAACGAAAATGGTAAGTTGTAATTAAGTGCTTTTTGGTCATTGCCTTTTAGTAACCTTCAGAGTTGAAGAGGATAATCTTCTAAGGGAGGAAGATAAACTTTTCCTCCTTGGAAACAATTCAATGCTTATCTTAGAAATCTAAGTGCTCTACAAAATAGGCAAATGGCATTCCTATCACATATAAAATAATACGGATATTTGGTGTTTCTACTTCATACATATTGTTTCTTCTTTCCCATTGTCTGGCTCTTTTATTTTCCTAATAAATTTGTCTATCTTATTCATTCATGTTATTTATTGGTTGTCTCATCATGTTTTTCCTTTGGAATCTGATATTAACCCTTTCTTTAGCTTGTACCTCCTGACGTCTCCGTCTTTGTCGTTCTCTTGCTGCGCTTATTTCATCTTCCGTTGTAGGGATAGTGATTTGGTATATTCTATGAGAAAAGTAAACTCAATTTTGTGCTGAGATGTTGACCATATGTTAATTAATGACTGAAAATGAGTTCAGAGCAAAATATTTTACTTTTTTGGTTTATGTGGTCTAAGATGTTTATTTCTGTATTGTGTTTAAAATTTAAAAAAAAATAAAACTGAGAAAAAGACAGCATCATCTTCATTATTTTTTTTTCATTTTAAAAAATTAATGGCGTATTTCCTTCAATTATGTAAAGAAGTTTTTCAATTTTTTATTTGGTTTTAGCTGGGGATGCTGGATAATTCCTTATCTTAAACATTCTAACCAGGAAATCTTTTTGGGATTCTACGCATCTCTTTAAGATCAATGTTTTTTTTAATTTCTCTTGCAATTTGTTTATAAAGTATGTTCTTGAAATTCTTTTTCATGAGTCAGGTTGCTCCTATAATTACGGGAATAATTACGGGAATGATTACTGGAATAATGGAGATCTTCCAAATATTCCAGTTTCCTCTCATGTCGTACATAAAATCTTCGTATTGTGTTATCATTTCCCTTTCAGAATTCTTTAACCAGCATCATTAGAGACACGTTCTATTGAGATTCTCCTCATTCTTTAATCTTAAACTGTCACTCTTACCGCAAAGCTCTAGCTTCTACCCCCTTTTTTTACACAGTGATCACCACTTATCAAGGCCCGGAAGCCACTCAGGGATAAGCGTTATTGCAAGTACATTACGTTAGTGTGGAGATTTGATGAAGTGTTTAATTAAGGGGGCGGTTCATTAGGAATTTGTTAACATTGGACTTTAAGACATCCAAGTTGTAGTCCGGAGGGAAGCAGGCAGAGGGAACAGAGATCCACAGGCGTGCAGTTCTAAGACTTAACTAGTTTGTGTCCAAATGAACTTTCAGGAAGGGTGCAGAGGAGACGCGCATGTGGATAACTTAATTAAGAATCGTCGAAGTGTCATTTGTCACCATATTTGGTTGTCACTTTGCTGAATTTGGCGTGTGGGTGGGGGTAAACAGTCTGTCTAGGCTAATCAGGGGAGAGTGTAAGAGGAGAGGTGGTTGTGGCCTCTTTTTGTTTTGAATGGACATACACACATAAACACCAACACAAAAACGCACACAAACACACACAAACACACACAAGCACACATAAAAGGACACACACAAACATACAAACACACACACAAACAAATACACACACAAACACACACACAAACACACACACAAACCCACACACAAACAAATACACACACAAACACACACACAAACAAATACACATACGCACACAAAAAATACACACACAAACACACAAAAACGCACACACAGACACACAAACACACACACAAAACAAATACACACACACATACACACACATACACACAAACACAACCACACAAAACACACAAAAACACACACACACAAACACACACACAAACAAACACACACATACAAACACACACACAAACACACACACACAAACACACACAAACACACACACAAACAAACCCAAACACACACAAACACACACAAACACACACACACACAAACACACAAAAACACACAAACAAACACACACACAATCACACACCCAAAGAAATACACACACAAACACACACACAAACAAATACACACACAGGATACACACACAAACACACAAAAACACACACACAGACACACAAACACACACACAAAACACAAAAACACAAACACACACATACACACAAACACAACCACACAAAAACACACAAAAACACACACACAAACACACACAAACACACACAAACGCACACAAACACACACACAAACACACAAACACAAACACACACACAAACAAACACACACAAACAAACACACACAAACAAACACACAAACACACAAACACACACAAACAAACACACACACAAACACACACACAAAGAAATACACAGACAAACACACACACACAAACACACAAACACACACATACAAACAAACACACACACAAACACGCACACAGACACACACGCATGACTGGTGGCACTTCTTTTTCTTTGTCCTACATCACTATGTCACATTCAATAGCTCCATTTTCTGGATATATAGCTAAAGTAATTGCTTAGTAATATTTGATTCTTTATGACTTACTTTTAACTGATTGGGAAACGAAAAAATATATATTTCACTTGGAATAAAAAGTATTTAATCAAAAATATAAATTATAGAAGATAATAATATTTATACTCATTTCCTGATGTAGAAAATATCTTTTACAAATGAAAACCATAACATATTCAATAATTAAAAAAAGGTTTTGATATCTATGAAATATAAGTTTTGTTTAATTAATAAAACAAAATTTGATGAAAAAGTTTAAATTCGGAAGAAACATTTCTTTAAATCTTTATTAATGAAACAAACAGTTCTATTTTATATTAAAAAGTAAAGTTGTTAAAAGGCTCTGTTATCATGTAAGTTTTTGTTTAAAAAAAAATTCGAAAGTCAATATTTTTATAATCTAGCTCTGTATAAAAGGGATATTAAGATAAACATTTTCTATATGTTTTAATGATTTCTGTTTTGCAAATTAAAAAGAAAAAAAACTACTATAATAATTATTAAAAAATGTCCTTGTTCTAATGTGTAAATTTTGTTTTGATATTATTTTTTTTTTATAATCTTTGGAGATACCATAGATTTGTTTCATGTAATCTTCCGGATTTTTATCATGATTTACGTGTCCTTTAAAAACGTTTCTTTTTAAATTTTTTTTTAAATAGACGTTATTTGTTAAGACTCTAAAACTTATAATAAAAATATTTGAAAAAGTGAAATCTATCTATTTTCAGTTTATCTTGTAAACAAAGCATGCGATTTGTAATTACTTACTGGTCATTGATTTTCATTCGTTAAGTTTTTAAATATTAAAAAAAGGACGGATCAAAAGTACATTTGTTAAGTTGAACATCAAAAGATGATGTGAGAAATTAAATTTAAATTTTTTAATGACCATTTGTAAAATTAAATTTTTTAATGGCCATTTGTAAAAATAAATTTTTAATGGCCATTTGTAAAATTTAATTTTTTAATGGCCATTTGTAAAATTAAATTTTTTAATGGCCATTTGCAAATTTAAATTTTTTAATGTCCATTTGTAAAATTGCTGAAAATGCTACCACTTTTTGTAATGAAAAAATACAAACGAACATTAATCCATTCCAAATTTAATTTATATAGAAGTCAATTTATCTATAAATAAAACTATTTGGTGCACTTTTTTCTTCTCGTCTTTTTTCAACAATGCCTGCAGATTATTACTGAGTAGATACTAAGCTACAAGATTATAATAAATTGTGGAAAAAATCCATAAAGTCTTGGAAGAGTGTTCAATTCCACGTATAACGTTCTTGTAAATCGACCCCCATTTCTTGAACCAATTTACGATTGCATCGTTTTGAGATCGGATCCTTCAGACCCCGCTCATTATTAATATTATTAATTTGCAATTCTTTTAGTTTGGGAAAAGTTCTGTCTGTTTCCCCCCTCACGGTCATTATAGTTTATTTATTTATTTATTTACGAGTTTTAGTCCCCACTCACGGCCATTATTATTATTATTATTATTATTATTATTATTATTATTATTATTATTATTGGCTCACCTGGAGCCTTCACATGAGTCAGCAAACGATCTGATTGGAGACCTGTGGTGTTCTCTGGAAGCTGAGTGACAACAAGTCTCTGCAGACGTCCAGCTCTCTCCTCCTCCTTCGATAGCATTTTCAAATAAATTTGCCTCATCGCAACAGCCTCTTAGCATTGATTTCTCGCTGGTAGTGGCCATTGGCTTATACTGGAATTTGAGTGGCACTAAGCCTCCCCAAGATTCCAGTTCTCTTCGGACTTGCCCAACGGAGGTCTGGCCAGTGCTCCTTCGTCGGTCTTTCCATCCTACTTGACCCTTCTCGGCTCATTGTTATCACTTTTTTTTGGGGGGGAACGGTGGTGAAACAATGAAGAGATTCATGATGGGGGGTGTAGAACATGTAGATCTGCAGCTTCGGTGTTCTTCATTTTCTGTAACGCTTCTTCGTTATATTGTCTTGTGTTATTCTCCGCAT
>NC_136516.1:23912450-23939950 GCF_053919585.1 Euprymna scolopes | reverse complement strand
TTTGTTTTTTTCGCAGTTTATACTTCTATGTATTTGTTTTTTTAGCAGTCTATACTTCTATTTTTTTGTTTTGCAGTCTATACTTCTATGTATTTGTTTTTTTCGCAGTCTATATTTCTATGTATTTGTTTTTTGGCAGTCTATACTTCTATGTATTTGTTTTTTAGCAGTCTATACTTCTATGTATTTGTTTTTTTGGCAGTCTATCCTTCTATGTATTTTTTAGCAGTCTATACTTCTATGTATTTGTTTTTTTAGCAGTCTATACTTCTATGTATTTGTTTGTTAGCAGTCTATACTTCTATGTATTTGTTTTTTTGGCAGTCTATACTTCTATGTATTTGTTTTTTTGGCAATCTATACTTCTATGAATTTATTTTTTTGGCAGTCTATACTTCTATGTATTTGTTTTTTTGGCAGTCTATACTTCTATGTATTTGTTTTTTTTGGCAGTCTATACTTCTATGTATTTGTTTTTTAGCAGTCTATACTTCTATGTATTTGTATTTTTGGCAGTCTATACTTCTATGTATTTGTTTTTTTAGCAGTCTATACTTCTATGTATTTGTTTTTTTGGCAGTCTATACTTCTATGTATTTGTTTTTTTAGCAGTCTATACTTCTATGTATTTGCTTTTTTGGCAGTCTATACTTCTATGTATTTGTTTTTTTAGCAGTCTATACTTCAATGTATTAGTTTTTTTAGCAGTCTATACTTCTATGTATTTGTTTATTTGGCAGTCTATACTTCTATGTATTTGTTTTTTTTAGCAGTCTATACTTCTATGTATTTGTTTTTTTGGCAGTCTATACTTCTATGTATTTGTTTTTTAGAAGTCTATACTTCTATGTATTTGTTTTTTTGGTAGTCTATACTTCTATGTATTTGTTTTTTTAGCAGTCTATACTTCTATGTATTTGTTTTTTTGGCAGTCTATACTTCTATGTATTTGTTTTTTTAGCAGTCTATACTTCTATGTATTTGTTTTTTTGGCAGTCTATACTTCTATGTATTTGTTTTTTTAGCAGTCTATACTTCTATGTATTTGTTTTTTTGGCAGTCTATACTTCTATGTATTTGTTTTTTTAGCAGTCTATACTTCTATGTATTTGTTTTTTTGGCAGTCTATACTTCTATGTATTTGTTTTTTTGGTAGTCTATACTTCTATGTATTTGTTTTTTAGCAGTCTATACTTCTATGTATTTGTTTTTTTAGCAGTCTATACTTCTATGTATTTGTTTTTTTGGCAGTCTATACTTCTATGAATTTATTTTTTTGGCAGTCTATACTTCTATGTATTTGTTTTTTAGCAGTCTATACTTCTATGTATTTGTTTTTTTGGTAGGCTATACTTCTATGTATTTGTTTTTTAGCAGTCTATACTTCTATGTATTTGTTTTTTTGGCAGTCTCAACTTCTATGTATTTGTTTTTTTAGCAGTCTATACTTCTATGTATTTGTTCTTTTAGAAGTCTATACTTCTATGTATTTGTTTTTTTAGCAGTCTATACTTCTATGTATTTGTTTTTTTAGCAGTCTATACTTCTATGTATTTGTTTTTTTGGTAGTCTATACTTCTATGTATTTGTTTTTTAGCAGTCTATACTTCTATGTATTTGTTTTTTAGCAGTCTATACTTCTATGTATTTGTTTTTTTTGGTAGTCTATACTTCTATGTATTATTTTTTTAGCAGTCTATACTTCTATGTATTTGTTTTTTTGGTAGTCTATACTTCTATGTATTTGTTTTTTTAGCAGTCTATACTTCTATGTATTTGTTTTTTTGGAAGTCTATACTTCTATGTATTTGTTTTTTAGCAGTCTGTTCTTCTATGTATTTGTTTTTTTTGGCAGTCTATACTTCTATGTATTTGTTTTTTTAGCAGTCTATACTTCTATGTATTTGTTCTTTTAGCAGTCTATACTTCTATGTATTTGTTTTTTTAGCAGTCTATACTTCTATGTATTTGTTTTTTTGGTAGTCTATACTTCTATGTATTTGTTTTTTAGCAGTCTACACTTCTATGTATTTGTTTTTTAGCAGTCTATACTTCTATGTATTTGTTTTTTTGGTAGTCTATACTTCTATGTATTTGTTTTTTAGCAGTCTATACTTCTATGTATTTGTTTTTTTAGCAGTCTATACTTCTATGTATTTGTGTTTTAGCAGTCTATACTTCTATGTATTTGTTTTTTTAGCAGTCTATACTTCTATGTCTTTGTTTATTTAGCAGTCTATACTTCTATGTATTTGTTTTTTAGCAGTCTATACTTCTATGTATTTGTTTTTTTAGCAGTCTATACTTCTATGTATTTGTGTTTTAGCAGTCTATACTTCTATGTATTTGTTTTTTTAGCAGTCTATACTTCTATGTCTTTGTTTATTTAGCAGTCTATACTTCTATGTATTTGTTTTTTAGCAGTCTATACTTCTATGTATTTGTTTTTTTAGCAGTCTATACTTCTATGTATTTGTTTTTTAGCAGTCTATACTGCTATGTATTTGTTTTTTGGCAGTCTATACTTCTATGTATTTGTTTTTTTGGCAGTCTATACTTCTATGTATTTGTTTTTTTGGCAGTCTATACTTCTATGTATTTGTTTTTTAGCAGTCTATACTTCTATGTATTTGTTTTTTTAGCAGTCTATACTTCTATGTATTTGTTTTTTTGGCAGTCTATACTTCTATGTATTTGTTTTTTTGGCAGTCTATACTTCTATGTATTTGTTTTTTGGCAGTCTATACTTCTATGTATTTGTTTTTTTAGCAGTCTATACTTCTATGTATTTGTGTTTTTTGGCAGTCTATACTTCTATGTATTTGTTTTTTTAGCAGTCTATACTTCTATATATTTGTTTTTTTGGCAGTCTATACTTCTATGTATTTGTTTTTTGGGCAGTCTATACTTCTATGTATTTGTTTTTTGGCAGTCTATACTTCTATGTATTTGTTTTTTTAGCAGTCTATACTTCTATGTATTTGTGTTTTTTTGGCAGTCTATACTTCTATGTCTTTGTTTATTTAGCAGTCTATACTTCTATGTATTTGTTTTTTTGGCAGTCTATACTTCTATGAATTTGTTTTTTTTGGCAGTCTATACCTCTATGTATTTGTTTTTTTAGCAGTCTATACTTTTATGAATTTATTTTTTGGGCAGTCTATACTTCTATGTATTTGTTTTTTTAGCAGTCTATACTTCTATGTATTTGTTTTTTAGCAGTCTATACTTCTATGTATTTGTATTTTTGGCAGTCTATACTTCTATGAATTTATTTTTTTTTTGCGTGTAGTGATATTCATATTTAAAATCTTTTTTCCATTTATTTTAAAAGAAAATACAACTTTGTTATATATGGGTCGTAGAATTTTATTCATCTGCAAAAAATCTAGTTAATTTGCATATTCTTTTAAATAATTCCCTATTATGTTTTTTGTTTGGTTTTCTTATGAGATGATCACCTTTTGGTTACTATTACGTGTAATTACACCCACGCAGATATCCTACATGCCTTATATTTCCGTAATAATTGCAAAAAAAGGTTATATTAAACACAAACCTCTTTCTATGTATATTTGTTTTTTTTAATTACCTACCAAACTCCTCTGTCAGTTTTTGATCTTTGGTCTATTGTTTTTGGTTTTTGGTTTTTGGTCTAGAAAACTTGATATACAGGGTATTCAAACCCATGAGAAACTATACTTTGCTTTTAGCTGGGGAAAATCGGAGCAAAAGTGTTAAAATTGGGAAAAAATGAAGTTGCCAAGTGAATGTCGAACAACAGCATTACGAATATGAATGTGTAATGTAATATCTATTGATCTATGCTATAATTTTAAGCCTTGCAGCAAACACGTCTTTATTGCTCAGGAATTAACGTCAAAAGGAAAAAGTAAATCTTAAGCTAATCGTATTGGTTTCGAGTCTCGGTAATAGCGCACGAGTAATTAAAAAAAAAAAACTTTAAAAATAATTACTATATATTGGGAACAATATAACATAATAACAAATACGAAACCTGCTTAATAAAAATATCATATTTAAGCGTATTTTACGACCGGGTAATGTCGGGCGGCCTGCTAGTATTACAATAAAATGACGCTTCTCAGATTTCTTCGAAACGATAAGTAGTAACATTATTCACCCCCTATAAAATATATACTGCCACTAACACCACTCTACATCGACTTCTTGACGTTCTGCGGAACCTCATTAAGTTTAAACAAATATATGCACCATGAATCACAAATAACTTTTCAGTGTTTTTTTAATATATTTAAAAAAATAATAACTTTACAGTTTAGCCTTTTTTTATGTATTTTAAAAATTAATACAGACATAATATTTCTGTACAGCCTTCTTTAAAACACAAATATGTAATTTCCTTGTTTTGCAGATACGAAGTGTGGACATTAGTGCTATCGCAACAAAATTAAAAGTTACATTGCTTCATAGGTCCAACGCTGAGTATGGAAATGTCATAGTTCATATGTCATAGTTCATATGTCATAGTTCACTCTGTATCTGTGCCTAAACCTAAACGTAGATTCCATGAACAAAGTTTCTTTCTTAGAACTGCACGCCTATGGTATTGTCTTCCGTTTTCCTGCTTTCCAGTTGACTACAATATGGTCGTCTTCAAGTCTAACGTAAACAAGTTTTTGATGAGCCGTTCCACTTAAATTAACACATTTACCGAATTTCCCTTACTAACGATAACCATATTGTCCAATTGTCACTCTTTAACCCTTATCCTCGAGTTACTTCTTTACCTTGATAAATGGTGATGCCTATGTAAAAAAAATATATTTTTTTGAAAAACTGTATTTTCTTTGGAAATGCTACCAAAACAATTCTTTTCTTTTTCCTATGCTTTTTTTTTTCGATTACCTATAATTCATAGGTATAATAGGGGATTCATAAAGATTTTATTTGCTATCAACTGCGTTTGGTTAATAAGAGTTACATTAGGATGGAAGAAAACCTGAACTCAAATTGTGTCAAAAGACAAATAAAGCTTACTTAGTTTTATTAAGTTCCAGCTTGTGAATATGACAAAAAAAGCTATTAATTTTACTTTGACAAAATCCGGTTTGTTTTAGTCCAACTTATGTAGAAGTACTTATAAACACACACACACACACACACACACACACACCACATATATATACAGTGGGTAGCAAAAGTATTTGGTACATTGTTCTTTTCGTATTTCTCAAAAAGTATCAAGTTAATCTGAATTAAATTTACACTCAATCTTTGGACAGAGATTATCTATCTATAAATAAAAGGGAAAAGAGGATATATTTACTTGACAAATATTTATTAACGAAAAATCAAATTACCCATTTGCAAAAGTATTTAAAACATTTACTAATATTCAGTCGTATATCCTCTGTTCTGCCTTACAGCCTCCAAATGCTTTCCATAACTTCTTACTAGTTTCTTACAAGCACTTGCTGGTAGTTTCAGCCATTTTTCTTTGCAAACTTTCTTCAATTCCTTGATATTCTTGGGATCTCTTGCATGCACCCTTAACTTCCAAGTTCTCCACAGATTTTCGATGGGATGATGGCCAGATGACTGGCTAGGCAACTGTAGAACACTACTCCTATTTCCCTTAAACTATTTTATAGCTATTTTAGCCTTTTGCTTGAGATAATTGTCTTTCTGGAATATAATGTCATGCAGAGATGTTGCGTAATGTTGTTTAACATCTATACAAATGACCTACCATAATTTACAGACATCCGTAGATTCATCTATGCGGATGACACAAGACAAGAGCTTTGAAGTAATTGAGAAAAGAATCTCCAGTGCCTTAAAAACCCTAGCCTCCTACTATAAGAAATGGTTCCTCAATCCCAATCCTGGGAAAACAAAAGTTTGTAGTTTCCACCTTAACAACCACATAGCCAACAGGAAGCTGAAGATCCAATGGGAAGGTAAGGAGCTAGTAAATGAACCATATCCAGTCTACCTTGGCATCACACTGGACCGAACTCTCTCCTTTAAGACACACATAGACAAGCTCCGAAAGAAGATCGCGCCTCGAATTAACTTAGTCAACATACTGGCTAACTCGAGTTGGGGAGCAGACCCACACACGCTAAGGACAACATCATTAGCCCTATGTTACTCCACAGCTGAATATGGCGCTGCAGTATGGTCTCGCCCAACCCATGCTCACCGCATTGACGCAGATCTCTACAAAGCTTGCCGGAGCATAACCGGAAATTTAAAAAGCACACCTCTACCAGCCCTATACCGATTAAGTGGCATACCACCACCTAAAGTCCGCCGGGATATAATTGCGAGAGTTGAGCGTACTAAACAACTCGAAGACCCCAGACACCCTCTCTATGGCTACTCGGAGGTGGCTAGACGACTTGTGGTCCGGCGAAGCTTTGCCACAGTGGAGGAATTACCGGACACTCCTACATCCTCTTACCGGCTGCAGATGTGGAGAGAGGTAGACCCTCAGTCTACAAATATAGCACTGCCAGAGCCCAGTGAAACCTTACCACCTGGCAAACACCTGTCCCGTTCAGAGTGGGTCACTCTGAATAGGGCAAGCGCAAAAGTTGCAAAAACTGGCGACAACCTCCTCATGTGGGGTTACTCTACAACTGCTGAATGCCCCTGTGGTGCCCAAGTTCAGACCATCGAGCACATTTTAACATCTTGCCCACTGGGGCCCAACTGCACGGACGAAGACTTCAGTGTTGGTAATGAAACCGCACGCCGCTGGTTGAAGAGATGGAGCGACAAGATATGATGATGATGTCATGGCCCAATCCTAAATTTTCGGCACTCTGAAACAGATGTGTTGACAAAATCTTTGTGTATTTTCCATTCTTCCAACTCCATTTGCAGAAAAGCAGCCTCAAATAATCACACTTCCACCTCCAAATTTTACAGTGAGAATAGTATTAGATGGTTTAAATTCTGTGCCTTTTTTCTTCCATACACGAGTGTGCTTAATTCTTTTTTTTATCTAATCAAATAACTGTTTCAGAAGTCATCCAATTCACATTGATATTCATAAACACATTTCAAAAAATCTTTCAGGGGTCTAGGACTAAACAATGGAGATCTAGAATAAAGGCCTGTACGATTTAATGATCTCTTGATTGTGTCCTTACTTACTGTTGTGTAGGGGTACATATGACGGAGACATATATAACGGGGCGCATGTACATCAGACATAACGATAGTGATGATGAGGGAGAGAAGACATTTATGTATCAGTTCTTATAACACATCTTGGAGAAGGGGAGACATTTCTTGTGATAGAGGAGATGGGGACATACCTTGGAAGGGTATACAATGTTCATTGTAATATAATGAACACGTTACCTGTTCTATTGTAACTGAATGACGACACTTACAAAACATAATGGTGATTCTTTTATTCATCTGATCGACCGGTCGAATGATGTCAGGAATTTAAATGGTTTACTCCTCGCCACTCGCCTCCAAGGGTCTCTGACTATGTCAACTCTTGGCTGATAAACTCTCTCTGACTGACTTCTGACTGACTAAAATCCAAACCCATAATATGGAGAAATGTCCTTTGTCTATAACGTCAGAAGTGTATTTTTCAAACGTGTCCAATTTTAGGTGGCTTTACATATGTTTGTCCAACACACTTTTGGCAAACAAAAGAATCCTCAGTATATAACTCTAACCTATTTTATAACAATATAATTTAATTTGCATTGTTCATTCTTTTACTGACATATTTAACATTCAGATTTTCAAAGAATTGATAATCAGCTCTTTTTTTCCGATATAAACAATATTTAACAATTCTAATAGAATTTAGCAATAGACTAAATTTCTAACATTACATTTCTTAACTTTGCCTACAGGGTTCGATTTTAGGATTATCCTAATCTCATTTTCACTTATCTAATATTCTTTTAATTTATATGGGAAGGGGACAGCCCTTCGCTTTAACATTACTTCAATACTGGCTTCTCGCAAATCCTTCCAGATTTCTAAACGTAAAAAAAAATGGCCCCTTTCCTTACATTACGAGCAATCTAACAAGCATTAACATCATTTAAATTACGTTGCACACCACTTATTGTTTGTATAACACAGTGCATATGAGCGAGTGGAAAAATATCAGCAGCAGCGAAGCATGACCAGCTTGTGAAGAGATTAGCAGCAGCAGCAACAGTAGCCAAAAAAAGCGCATATGTAAATTAAGAAATGTACGAGAGAAGAAAAAGGAAAAGGAGAAAAATGCACCACCGGGTAGGGGAGAAGCAAAGTGTGCGTCGAAAAAAATAGACGTGTAAAATCGAGGACGAGAATGGGCTGGCTGTGGCGTGCTGCGGTTTAAATGTAGTATAAACGCATAGAGACTAGATGAACATGTGGCTGCGAGAGACTTGGTTAGTGTTGCCGAGTCGGGAGAATAACGGTAATAAAAATTTTTGTTTAATAAGAAAAAATCCGATCCAGATAGTTATTTAATTATTTCCAGTTTTATTTTTATGAGTTACTAAAGTAAAGTGTAACACCACATAACGTGATACTCTGCTACTTGGTTTGATAGTAGATTTGTAGAGATAGAGAATAATCTCACGCGTGAGAAAGTGTTCGGAGCGATAGACTTGATTATCCAAGAGAATGGCTGAACAAGTATTTGTTTACATTAGATTTTAAGCCGTACATGTTGTATTTAGTCAAGAGTCGTGGTATTTTTTCCACAGATGAGCTATTCTAGCAAAGAAACTTTGTTCAGGGAAGTTCGGTTTGGTTTTTCGTACAGAAAGAGAGATAGAGAGAATGATAGAGAGAGAGAGAGAGAGAGAGAGAGAGAGACAGGGGAAAGAAGAAAGAGCGAAAGAGAAAGATTAAAGAACGTTCTTTACATTAGTTGAAACTTAGTGAGTTTTTGCTGTCAATGTTGGATAGGGGAACAGGGGATTAAAGCTCAGTCGAAAGATCTGTCCGTTCAATTTACGCGTTTAGCGATTCAAATACTCCTTTTAAACTTAAGCGTGATGCGTCGACCATCAGACGGACACAGGCGCATGTAGTACTGCACAGGCACATCTCAAGATGCTATTTTCAATTAAACTGTGACTAGAACCCCAACTCCTATTACAAGCTTATTCTTGTCAAATCATGTTAGCTGTATAGAATCTTTAGAAATGAGTGGACGCATTTCCAATGTAACGTGTATCACAATGTAACGTGTATCACAATGTAACGTGTATCATAATGTAACGTGTATCACAATGTAACGTGTATCACAATGTAACATGTATCACAATGTAACGTGTATCATAATGTAACGTGTCTTTTCAATCTTGCAATCTAAATCTTTTATCAAATGTAAACATGACCAACAAACGAAGTTACCAGTCCACAGAGTGTACAGTTTAACCCTGATATAAGATACTTTTATATGATCCCACAACGCTCTTATATCGGGGTTACACTTATATACGGGGTTCTTATATCCGGGTTATACTGTACATTAACACGGGCTCTAATTTAGCACCCGAGAAAATCTCTCTTGTCTCCGTTTTTCTTATATTCGAGTCTCTTATATCCGAGTTATACTGTATATTATTATACTAAATGTATGTTAATCAAGACCTCTCTGTTGGAAGATATGAGTTAGCGGGTGAATGCCTGGAATCCGGTAGGATGCCTTATTTACAGCTTGAAGAAAATGGTTTAAAAAATCCAGCAAAGTCGTATATCAAATACAAACATGATTGACAAATGATGAGACCAAACTAGATGTGTGTTAATCAACAGCCTATTTTTCATAAGATATTTTTCATACATATTTTAACAAATACATGCTAAAATCCATTTTGCTTCTGAGATTGAGTTATGTTGTAAAAATAGCAGTTTTTTAACACTATTTTGTAGTAATTTATTAGTTGTTGGTGGGATCCTTCTACCGCTCCAGAAGATATCTCACTACTGATGCACTTCTCTATCTATATAAAAGCCAAGTACGTCCAAGGATGGAATACTGCTGCCATATCTGGACAGGAGCTGCTAAAAAATAGCTTATCCTGCTTGACAGAGTATAAATAGACTTCGTGGCTTAGTGGGGGATACTCGTTTCTCTACCCTGCAACCTCTCTCCCACGGAAGAGACGTTGCGAGCCTATCCTTGTTTTCTCGTTATTTCCATGGCGGGTGCTCGTCTGAACTCCCATCTCTGGTCCCCCCTCGCCAATCTTTCACGAAAAACACGCGTCTAGCTGAATCCACTGTGAAAAATTTTCCCCACTCTTTATGTGTGCCTAAATCAAAACGAAGGTTCCATGAACAAAGCTTCTTTCTTAGAACTGCACGCCTGTGGAACTCTGTTCCGTCTGCCTGCTTCCCACCTGACTACAACTTGGATGTCTTCATGTCCAACGTTAACAAATTCCTAATGAACCGCCCCCTTAAGTAAACACTTCATCAAATCTCCACACTAACGTACTGTACTTGCAATAACCCTTATCACTGAGTGACTTCCGGGCCTTGATAAGTGGTGACCACCGTGTAAAAAAAAAAAAAGAAAAAAAGTTGAACGATTAACGCACCTTTCTCATTTCGTTGTATTTCTAAGTATTTCTAAGCCTTCCCAAGCTCTTATAACAACCCTTATGTCTTTATACCCACATGAAGATGTAAAATATCTCTAATTCTGTTTTTCAGCGTTGCTCATCTAATCAACATACGTGTGTTCTCTATCACAGGATTAGCCAAATTCTCGACGGAGGCGACCTTTCTAGGGCAATTGTCCTTGACATATTAAAGGCCTTTGATAGAATATGGCATAAAGGGTTACTTCACAAAATCCCCAGCTACGGTATAGCTGGAAATGTCTTCTCAATTATTAAATCATTTCTCTTGATAGGTTCATAAGAGTAGTGGTTGATGGGCAGAAATCAGAACCTCTCAGTATTTATGCTGGAGTCCCTCAGGGGTCAATCCTGGGCCAAACTCTCTTCCTGATCTACATTAATGATCTTCCAAATCACATCCTTACCTCATTCGTAGACATTTATACTGATGACACTACCATCTATGGTAGCACATCTAAGACCGTAAACGACCAAGTTCTCTCTGATTCTCTCTCCTCTGATCTTGAGCAAATGGTACAATGGGGGAAGGAGTGGCTGGTTATTTTAATACATCTAAAACCAAGCTTTTATCTTTACATCATCAACGTTCTGATCCCCATCTGGCATCAATTGAAATGAATGGCTTTTCTCGTGTTTTGACAAGCTTCTGCGCTTGACCTTTACTCCTGATCTTAAATGGAACATATACATTAAGTCCGTTGGCAAGGCCGCTGGAAAAATGGTGGGATACTTCTATCGATCCAGTAGATATCTCACTGCTGATGCAATTCACTATCTATATAAGCCAGGTACGTCCAAGGATAAGGTACTATTACCACATTTGGGCAGGAGCTGCTAGAAAGGACTTATCCTGCCTTGATAGAGTTCAAAATAGACTTCGTAGCCTCGTAGGGGATGCCATTTTCTCTTCCCTGCAACCTCTTTCTCACAGAAGAGATGTTGCGAGTTTATCTCTGCTTTATCGTTATTTTCATGGCAAGTGCTCTGCTGAGCTCCAATCTATGGCTCCCCCTCGCCAAGTTTCACAAGAAACACACGTCTAGCAGAAAACACTATCACTAATTCCACCACTCTTTATCTGTGCCTAGACCTAACTGCACGCCTGTGGAATTGTATTCCGTTTTCCTGCTTTCCAGCTGACTACAATATGGTTGTCTTCAAGTCTAACGTAAACAAATTTTTGATGAGCCGTTCCACTTACATTAACAAATTTGCCAAAGTTCCATTACTAACGATTACTATATTGTCCAATTTCTACTGTACACTCTTTAACCCTTATTCTCGAGTGGCATCTTGGCCTTGATAAGTGGTGATGTCTATGTAAAAAAATACCATAAATATACCATATGTATATACGCCATAGTCACGTTTGACACACCGGTTCCCGTCAGATCACGTCGAAGTTAAGCAACGATGAGCCTGGCTAGTATCAGATGGGTGACCATTTGGGACTTCCAGGTGCTGTATGTGCTCTCTGCTTATCTCTGCATTGTTTCCAGTCGTCCTGGTCTTCTCCTTGTCACTGGACTCAAACAATGCCGATTCAGGAGAGGTGTGGTTGGTGTTTGCGCAACCCTTGCTGCATAATTACACGCTCAACTGCCCCTACAGGGGGTATCCTTTGTCTTTCGAGACTGAACGGAGGCATCGGATATATGCAAGATAATGTTTTTTTTTACATTTGTATACGATATTATTTGTTTTAATTTGAATAAAATAAAATACGCATCAAGTACGCTTGAAAGCCAATTCACAACGTAATATTAGGAAAATAAACAAATATTTTACTTGTTGTAAATTTATCACAAATATATTTCGGAGGTGTAGTCTACATATTTGTTTATTTTCCTAAGTATATTATGTCTTCTTCACGTTCAACCCCTTCGAACATTAACACGACCCGACACGGATATAAATATAGAAGCAGCAACCCCGATAAAATGAGTTCATTTTATATATATATATATATATATATATATATATATATATATATATATATATATATATATATATATATATAGATGTTGTTTTTGTTTTGGTTTTAGCGATATGTTTTGAATGAATTCAATTATTTACGAAAGTGCATTTTTACCTAAATGCGAGTTGGGAATAATTTTCCCTTTTAACCAATTTGGTACCTCCACATGGGGAGCGGTATATATATTATTTTTTAAAATATAATTTTTTTAAAATCTAATTACGTTGTATATTGGTTTATATTGAAGGGGATGATATATTAAAACGTGTCATGTGTTATCTAGTGGATGTAAGATATTGTTCTTTTAACAGACAAATAATAAACGTATAAATCGTATGTATGTTGTTAGCCAGGAGGACATGATATTGACGTGTAAACTGAATAATGTTGTATCAGACTTATCACACGGGATATTTTTACGGTTCATATGTAAGAAGAATAATATATGCCTCATACCTTTTGTTTTCTTGAAGAGTTCTTCTGTATCTTCCCGCTGCTCCGTGACGAACCATGAAGTTATCAACACTATCTAATTGAGACATCTGTTCTTATTTGTGAAACCATTAAAACAACTCGTTATATTTTTATAATATAAATTTATTACAGTTGTCTCAAATGGTTTTCACAGGATCTGCAGTTCGTCTACATTTTCTATTCTTACAGCTCGCTCCCTAGCTGTCTGTCCACCCCTGTCTAGACGTCTGTCCGCTTTGGTAGTCAATCCTCAACTCTCTAAATCTCTCCAAAACTAATTACATCACGTGCTCTCTTACGTCACCTAATTACGTATCTCAGATCAACCTAATCCACAACTAGTTATTTGTTTATTGAAAACCCCCAAATAATGTTTACATATATTTTCTATTTTCACATACCTTTTGCTATTCACAGGTCAATCATTTCTTCCGCAATTTAATTGTTTATTCTTCTAATCATAATAACTGATCCAGCGACCATCCGTCGCTCAAATCAATTAACAAGAATACAATAACAATCATAATAATGTTTTGACCCTTGACCCCGCTTGCCACAGTTAACGGATACTACGCTATGATCACAGCCTAAAGGGTCATAACATTATATATATATATATATATATATATATATATATATATATATATATATATATACGTATTAGTATATTTGGACAGTATTTTCTCCTTTATGCACGTTTCATTGCAAAGCAGATACAACTCTTGTTAGTTTCTCTTACAATCCGCTTTTCTTTTGGGCGAACTAGACTAAATGCCCCAGAAGAGAATGTGTCTCCAAAAATAACACGTAATATTGGCATGATTCGAACCAGCATCTCTCGTCGACTAACATGTCACCTATCTTCCCCGAATGACTCGATTTATAAGCACCTTGCAGCACACGACACCCACAAAACTGAATTCAGAGACATACCAATAAAAAACACTGCCATTTATGCTGTGTCACCCTGTGATGAACGCCTCTCGATTATTGAAGCCTTCTAAATCCGTATTAAAAAAACAGCCATTACGCAGGCTCAATATGAAACGGATGGTACGCTTAAATGCTTTTAAGTATTTTTAGTATTGTGAACGATTTTAATCGTCCTTACATTCAACTCGCTATGTTTAATATTTTATTTTTATCACTCGCCTCAGCACGCCATATTGAAGGTCGAGAATGTTTGCGAATGCGGCAAATTTTATCTGATATGCTTTACATTTTATGTAATATATTGTTGTAACATTTAATGTGATACGTTGTAACACTTAATGTGATATGTTATAAAATTTTATGTGAAATGTTGTAACATTTTATGTGATATGTTGTAACATTTTATGTGAAATGTTGTAACATTTTCTGTGATATGTAGCAGCATTTTATATATGTTTTTTTACATTTTATGTGATATACTATGGCATTGTATGAGATATATTATAACATTTTATGTGAAATGTTATAACATTTTATGTGATATGTTGGAACATGTTATGTAAAATTTTGTAACATTCTGTGTTATATGTTTTACCATTTTATTTGATATGTTATAACATTTAATGTGATGTGTTATAACATTTTATGTGATATGTTATAACATTTAATGTGAAATGTAGCATTTTATGTGATATGTTGTAACACGTTATGTAAAATTTTGTAACATTTTGTGTGATATGTTATAACATTTTATGTGATATTTTATAACATTTTATGTGAAATTTTTTGTGTAATATGTTGTAATATTTTATGTGATATATTGTAACATTTTATGTCATATGTTGTAACATTTTGTGTGATATGTTGTAACATTTTATGTGATATGTTGTAACGTTTTATGTGATATTTCGTTACATTTTATGTGAAATCGTGTAACATTTTATGTGAAATCGTGTAACATTTTATGTGATATCTTGTAAAATTTTATGTGAACATATGTCTTTTTTTAACTCTGCATCCTAAATAACAACAACGCGAAATACGAAGCCAAAGATTCAACAATTTTAGTATTGTCTGGTGATCACTTCCCTGAGACACAATTGTCTATTGCGTGAACGATGTACTTTTATCTACTTTGTTTTACAATAAAAATGAAACAATGTGTTTTTGTACTTTGCGTAGATTTCGGCTCAAGTTCTTAGGTTTCCCATTTTAAATAGATTCATCATTCTGTAAACTTGTTCTATATTGACATGTACTTTAACGTTCAATCAGGGCAGACAGTTCTCATTGTTAAACTAAAACAGGTATAATATAAATGATACTGTATCGAAAAAACTTCTGGATGGGCTAGTTAAAGTGTTGTTTTTATTAATCATTTTCACAGTTTGTTATTTTCTTATCTTTTAAATCATTTACCAGAATTCATTCTAACATTATATTATCGAGTGCCATTCTGTTGTGTATTGCGGTGCTTTGTATTTTGTTGTTCTGGAATTGAACAGTTGCATTTGAAAAAAATCATTTGATTTTAACTGATTATTTTATGGTATTCAATTTTGTTTTGGATCATATATGTGAACTGTAACGTATCGGTCAGTAAAATAAAGACTGAGAATGTATGAGAATTAAATAATTCAGCATAAGATAAATCGGGGTCACAGGTGTGACATTTGAGCGGACGTTTACTGAAGCTACGCCACTGCCTTTACATGACGTGAATAATTATAGTCCAAGAATTCGGGTTTCAATCCTCGATCGAGTCGTACCGAAGACTTAATGAAATTATACTTAATGCCTTCTTGCAAATAAATCTTCATTATCAGTAAGTTAAGTAATCATGAGAACGAATACTATCCGTTTTACTTTAGACTGTCAGGAAAGCCCGATGTTGCCGGGGAGTAAATGAGGATCAACCAATGTTCTACATTTTCAATAATTTTATTGTCATTGAAATCGGTTTAATCGCTAATCAATCAATCAAATAGATTGATTGATTTCTCTAATCACTAAGATCACTAAGGAAGCTTCATATGCCTCCCCCTAGTGACATAATTCACAATAAATTGTAATCTACATACATTAGATTGTAGAGATCCTACTGTTGATTTTGTAAAATTATTTGTATATAATGGTTTGAATTATAGTTTTAAATGCAAAAGCCAAGTATCGTAGTGCAATTATACTCTAGGAATACACATTCATTCCGAACGCTCCTCCGTCTTATCAAAGAACCCATGTTTAATATTGTACGCCGGGCACTAATGCTTGTGCGCTGATGAAAATTCTTAAATGATTTGTAATGCTAGGCTTTCTAAGGGCGTTAAATTTAGTAGAAATTTGACTTTCTTCTTTAATTGTATTTTTTCGCTTATCGATTTTGAATACTTATCGCAGTCATTCCGATACAAAACAAAAACAACCCAAAACACTCCCAGACACATAAAGTACATATATGCGCGATTTCAATAATATTTGACCCAGCCAATTCGGAGTTTATAGTGAAACGAAACAAACTCGAACACAATGACAAGCCGAGAAAAGTTATTTCAGAGTTATGTCTTTTTTTTTTTTTTTTTGTAAAACGAGTTTTCTTGGATCTCATAATACACGTCAGTTTCCAACATAATTTCTTCATTATAGAGCGTTATAATAGCCTGCCCGAGCAACTCCGAAGAGTTGCTGATCGATGATTATTATGTGTAAAGAGAAATCTTAAATTCAACATTAAAATTTTTAATCGTGTAATAGATAAATAAATTAGTAGATCTTACAGATGTAGGAAATAAAATAATTATAACGAAATAGAAGAAATAGAAATACGTTTGGCTTTAGTAATCGTTATCCCTGTATATATAAAATTAACTCATTTCCCCCCTCTGATTTTGACCTTAATAGGATTAAAAATCAAGACATTTCATGCAAATGCAATACGCACAAACTGCAGCACAATATCTGAGATATGTTATAGACATATTACCTATCCACTTCCTTGATAATGCTAGATTCCTATATTCTATCTGCTGAGAGTTCACTGCCAAAATTGGTTAAGATCAATAGAAGTGGTAAAATATTTTCTCTCTAATAAATTCCTCCTTCCCCCGCTACCACTTAACACCGTTGCGGGATCGTCCACAAGAAACAGTTACGAAGAAACAACGGTGTGGGGTTTCTTTACTTCGTAGTTGCTTAAAAACTTGAACGGAATTTTAATTCTACTGGGTGAAACGTACCATGGAGTAAACCGAATTTATTTATTTAGTTATTTACGCCATTTTTTCGCTTTCTTTCGTTTTGTAGTTGATTAATAACACTGGAATGGACTAGGTGAAACGCATCATAATTTCTTGACTTACAAGATAAACATAAATGCCTACAGCAAGTGATTGGATATATTTTTTCTTTCCCTTAAAAATGAGGTATAATCCAAAAATTTGGGAACTTTACACCACATTAACATCCTGCTGTAACATGTTATGTTGGTAAATAAATATTTCACAATTGAAAAATTATTAAAATCATTCAATATTGTTATTATTCTTTTTACTTCCTTGTCTCATATTCAATATTGTTTTCCTACAAGACTGCATTGCCACAGCCTTCGAACACAACAACTATGCACAACATCCTTCTTTTACTTTTTATCAGCATTTTTGGCATCGAATGGAAGGGTTATTTATGCCATTTTTTTCGCTTTTCGCTGAGTTTTATTTTTGTTTTAAAGAAGTTTTACATCGTTTTTATTTTTATTTTTAATATTTAAACAGGTTTATTACTTCGCTTATTCTTTACTTACCCCCTCATCCACACACCTCTAAACAACCGGGCAACGCCGGGTAACCCGCTAGTATATAATAAAATTACACTCGAGTAATTTCGATAAAAACAAAAGAAAAAATTCTAAAATAAAATAACAGGCATGGTAAGATAAAGTAAAATAAATTTAATAAAAGTAATAAAAATACAAAGTAAAAAATATAGAAAAAAATTAAACTGTGATTAACATAAACAAGTTAATGTTAGGATTATTAGTTTAAAAATAAATGTTGATTAATAAATCATAAAGTCAAAATATTAAAACTTAGTGGAATTGGATAATTGATAAAATTTAATAAACACAGTTATCTCCCTTAACACATTAAGAATTTAAGAATGTTACTGAAGAGAAAACTAAAAGAAATATGAAAATCGATTTTTTACAAGTGTTACATGGAAAGGCTGTACCCTGTAAATAAGAAGAGTATTAGATATGTGAAAATGAGATTCGGATAAGCTGAGATTCGAACCTTGTAAGCAAGGTTAAGAATTTGAATGTTAGAATGCAATCTATTGTTAAATTCTATTAGAATAGTTAGATATTGTTTATATCGTAAAAAAGAATTGACTGTTTATTCTTCTAGAAAACTGAATATTAAAAATGTCAACTAAAGAATGAATAATACAAATTAAAAATATATTGTTAAAAATAGGTTAGAATTATATGTTGTTAAAAGTGTGTTGGGGAAAACATG
The DNA here is from genome assembly GCF_053919585.1 of Euprymna scolopes. Taxonomy (NCBI): domain Eukaryota; kingdom Metazoa; phylum Mollusca; class Cephalopoda; order Sepiida; family Sepiolidae; genus Euprymna; species Euprymna scolopes. The sequence goes on along the minus strand of NC_136516.1, from coordinate 23,921,435 downwards.
CATAGCCACGTGAATTGGTCACGTTTGGGAAACATACTTCTGACGTCATAGATATATGAGCTAGAGTTAGTCAGTCAGGGAGCAGATCAGAGGAGTCAACAGAAGAGTAAAGTCGAGAGCGTTGAGTTGGGTCGAATTGGAGAGTCCTTTGGAAGCGGAAAGGAGAACGTTTAAACTATGTAGATCCAAATGTGAATTCCTGACGCCATCAACATTTGACCGGTCCAACGAAGGTATATTGTTATATTCTATTAGAAATAGTTACATATTGTTTATATCGTAAAAAGGATTGTTCGTTCTTTTATAAAACTGAATATTAAAAATGTCAGCTAAAAAGAATGGACAAGACAAATTAAAAATACATTTTTAAAAATAGGTTAGGTTAAAAAATAGGTTAGGAGAGGATTCTTTTTTGCAGAAGTGTGTTTTGGACAAACATGCATCGCCACGTGAATTGGTTACGTTTGGGAAACACACTTCTGACGTCATAGACAAAGGAGGACTATCTATATAGTTCTATAGGTTCGAATTTCAGAGTCAGAGTTCTAGTCAGCCAGAGAGAGAGAGAAAGAGAGAGAGAGAGAGAGAGAGAGAGAGAGTTGAGAGTCAGTCAATTGGCAGTCAGTGGTCAGCTGACTCTTTGGAAGCGAAAGGAAGAAGAGTAAACTATGTCGATCCAAAATTTGAATGCCTGACGTCATCATTCGACCGGTCCAATGAATAAAGAATCATAAAGAACATTGTGTAACCCTTACAAGTTTGTTACACTCTCCAAATGAGCATTTGAACTTATATATGACCTTTCGTTCTAGTGGTTTGAGGATAGGGAAGAATTGTTTTTTACGACAAGGTCTTGGTTTAAAATTCTTTTATAATATATAAGTCTAAGTTTATTTTTATCAGTGGGGGAAACGTATCTCTGAATAATAATTTTTGTCCTTTTCCTCTAATTTAAATCCTGGTTGCATTTGGTTGCAATTAAAAACGTTAATTGTATTGAGACTTTAATGGTGATGGGTATCACTATTTGTGGTGGTGTTTTTTTAATTTCCGAAGCATTGATTTTATTTACTAGTAGTTTGAAAATCCGTTATTGATAAAGACATGCTTGATATTTTAAGCTCGAGTAGTGGTGTTTTTGTTTTTGTCAGAGGAATTTGGTTTGCGCGATTAAGAAGGTTTTTGATTATTACTTTCTTATATCGATGGGGGCATTCGCTATTAAAATTCAGGAAGCTGGAGTTAAGGCTAGTAGTTTTTCTGGTAGGTTGAAGTGCTGAATGTGTTGCCAGTAGTATAAATAAGGACGTAAAAAAGGAATTTCTATTGTGAATTTTAGTATAAAATTATCTTGAAGAGCTACTTTAGTCTTTAGTATTTGTTCGTTGTTATCGGATAGGATGATAATAATGTCAACAAACGGTACATAGATAATAGGGGTTTGCTTGTGTAGTTAAACATCCGGGTTTCGAGGTCACTCATGTAAAACTCGTTAAAAAGCGGATCGAGGACAAAACCTATTGAAACTCCCTCTGTTTGGTGTAAATATTCCTGTTATAGTCGTAAAAGGGTACCTCAGTAGTACAAACTAATAAAACATTTATGTATTTTTTTGTTGATTTTAAGGGGACGAAGAGACGGGTTGTTGTATATGTTGTTAAGGATTATGTCAATGAGTTTTTACAGGGGCATTTGTAAATAGACTTTGTAGGTCAAGAGAGGCGATGACTTTGTTGTTGGGTTATTTGGCTTTTAGAATTTGTAGTACTTCATGTGTTGATTTAACACTGTATTTACGAGGTAAATATGGGCTAATATTCTTCAATATGTATATATATATATATATATATATATATATATATATATATATATATATATGTTGAACCATATGTGGAAGTAAGGTTTGGAAATGTCACGGGATTAAATCTTTGCAATTCAAAATTATTTTGGGGGGAATAGTATCCATGATATGTCAATTGGGCGGAATAATGCAATTATTCCCAGTCCAGCAGTATACACATGTTACCTTAAGCTTAGAACATATAATATTTCTTACACCATAGTATAACCCTAACGAGATATCGCCCATTAGTCCAGCTTACGTCTTTCACTCTCATTTTTCTTGCGCACAGAATTCTAATGTTTTACTACAAATGGCGACGGTTTCAACGACATTCTATTTGTATGTAAAAGCAGACATACGATCTTCAAAAACGTTTCTTTTTTTTGTATTCAGAATATCAAGGAGAATTCCCGTTTTATCTTACAGATAAATTATCGCTTTTTGAAATTGTTTAGGGTTTCTGTTTTTTTCTGTTTTATGTAAAACAGGAAAAGTGTTTACAGTAGCGTTGTGTATTTGCTGTTTGTTTAGCGTTGGTAAAATGATATCTTCTTCATGGATTTACGTTTCCGGTGGAAAAATGATGTTTCCGGTGGAAAAAGCAATTGTTTTAAAAAGAGATGGAAGCTCTTAAAACATCTTTTTATAAAGTCGACATGAAATCAGAAAGATAAATAATACCATAACTTTTCAAAATCAAAAACATTTTAGAATATATATATATATATATATATATATATATATATATATATATATATATATATATGCCGACCCTTGAAAATCGGGAACTTTTAAACAATCCGATTATACCAAGAATTATGGAATGGAAACAAATATTTTATTTAATAGTAAAAACTTAAAACATGCTTTTGAAGAAATAATGACGGAATTAAAAAAATGTCCTATAGATTGTGTCTTCCTGTACGAATGTTTCTTAGAAATATTTAGTTGGGATTGCTCATCGACTGCTGCAAAATCAGGCATTCTCTGTTTTAACTCAGTTCTTAGTTGGGTAAGCTTTACTCTTGAGATAGCCATACAAAGCAAAAATCAAAACCGTAAATCCAATAACCTCGGGGCCCATGCCTCAAGTTTTGACAAGCTTCTGGGCTTGACCATTACTCCTGATCTTAAATGGAACACGTATATCAAATCTGTTGCCAAGGCCGCTGGAAAAATGGTGGGATCTTTCTATCGATCCAGTAGATATCTCACTGCTGATGCTATTCTCTATCTATATAAGAGCCAGGTACGTCCAAGGATGGAATACTGTTGCCACATCTGGGCAGGAGCTGCTAGAAAGGACTTGTCCTGCCTTGATAGAGTTCAAAATAGACTTCGTAGCCTCGTAGGAGATGTCCTTTTCTCCTCCTTACAACCTCTATCTCACAGAAGAGATGTTGCGAGTTTGTCTCTGATGTATCGTTATTTTCATGGAAAGTGTTCAACTGAGCTTCAATCTATGGTCCCCCCCTCGCCAAACTTTCACAAGAAACACTCGTCTAGCTGTAAACACTATCAATAATTTCCCCCACTCTTTATCTGTGCCTAAACCTAAACATAGATTCCATGAACAAAGCTTCTTTCTTAGAACTGCACGCCTGTGGAATTGTCTTCCGTTTTCCTGCTTTCCGGCTGACTACAATATGGTTGTGTTCAAGTCTAAGGTAAATAAGTTCTTGATGAGCCGTTCCATATAAGTTATTAAATTTACCAAATTTTCATTACTAATGATTACTATATTGACCAACTTCTACTGTACACTCTTTAACCCTTATCCTTGAGTGGCCTCTGGGCCTTGATAATGTGGTGATGCCTTTGTAAAAAAAAAAAAAAAAAAAAAAAAATCATTACATTATCTTGAGATCATACGATTATCGAACAATTTTCATAGACCCTTCAATGATTGTCGTGTAATGCCTACTGTTAATTCCTCCTGTTGTAACCAGTGATTGATGGTTTCTAAAATGACGAAATGCTTACTTGCTCAAGATCAATATACCGCAGTGTTTCAACTTGATCATGACTGGCAACACGCACGTTAAAAATCCCCATTTGAATTCATTTAAATTCTCATAAAAATTCACATGTGGACTCTATTTATTTGCCTCTTTACGTCGGTTTTTAATGCAAATGAAATCCCTCCCTCCAAAACACAGACACTCTTGATTAGAACAAAAGTTGAAATCCCTTTAAATTGATAATTATTATTTATAAGAAGCGCAGATCCAGCAAAGAGATTTAATATTAACAGACCCATCAACGACGTAATTAAAAAAAAAAGATTAATATTGTCTGGTTGTGCTTCCCGGTCACCAGGCTCCAGCTTTGTAAAAAAAAATCATATCAAGAAGATTTCATTCAAGAAAGATTAAGGTGAAAATCATCAAAGGAGGGAGACAACCAGATAAGCTTTGAACCATATCACACACACATACATATTCATACACCTTTACCTTACATATATATTGGTTGAAGTTTTCTTTCTTTTCTAATACAAGCACATGTTCACACATGTATTCAGTGACTCAAACATAAGTGCACGTACACACACAAACAAGATGGAGGATAGATAACAGATGATATATATATATATATATATAAACACGTATACACAATCACACACATACACGCATACATACACATACACGCATACATATACATATGTATAATGTACGTACATACACATACACATACATACGTATAATTTCTAATTGTTTTTTTAGTTAAGGGAAATGGAACTATACTGGATATGAATGTGCGCACCCGTGAAAGTGTGCGCGTGCTTTATTGTGCTTCTTTTGTTTCGTGTGTGAGGGTACACATTAACCCAAGTATCCATGCGTGCAAGTGCATTTTGTGTTTTGCCTTTTTATGTGTATAATTATTGAGAGACGTTTAAGGCGGGGTTGAACATTGCTATGAAGTTTTTTTCTTGTGTTAGTAAGTAGAAGTAGTTGTCAGTTTGGAAGATGGGCATTATCTCGAATCTGCCTCCACTGCATGTGTGTATATGTTGTGATACATGCAAGTGTCTATTTTCCGCAATTTTGATGTTGGATCGGTGTAGGGCTACTCTATTACTAAGTTTTTTTTCTCTTGTTGGAACTACACAACCATCGCTTTAAATATATATATATATATATATATATATATATATATATATATATATATATATATATACATACATACAGAGTGGGAGAGATGTAATTAGAGATGTTTAGATATGTAAACAGATTAATTTATAATATATATATATATATATATATATATATATATGTGTGTGTGTGTGTGTGTGTGTGCAAATATGTATGAATAAAAAATCAATACGAAAAATATATAAATGTTTATATCTTTTCTGTATTTATTTCCTATGTGTTGACGTGTAGGAATACAAAAAGTCTTTTGAAAAAAAAAAACAAGAATGTTTCTTTCAATATATATATATATATATATATATATATATATATATATTTGTTTATTGTTATATAAACATGTTTACATCCCGCTGCTACAAACAGCCATTTGTTTCAATCAAACAACAGATATCATCAGGCAGCGACTTGACAATTAAAATGTTCAATGAATAATAGACTTTTTTTTTATTAGGTAGGAACTCTTTAAAGGTTGGAGTTAAAAAAAAACTTAAAACACAGAACTTTAATTATAAGATGTAAAGAGAGAGGGGCAATCTAAAGAAAACTAATAAAAAAATATATAATGGAGAAAGAATGATGAGGAGGAGAAAAAAGAAATAGAGAAAGAAAATAAATAGAGAAAAAAAATATGGGGAAGAAAAAGAAAAGAAAACGATATAAAGGGTTATTATAAAGAAAACAAGGGATAGAAGAGAAAAGAGAGAATGATGAAATATAGTTAAAGAGAGAAAGAGTGAAAGTAAGAATTAATAGGAAGGGAAGTTTAAAATGTTAAGAGGATATAGAAAAAAGGAAAAGATCTGCGTTTCAACTAATTTATGGACAATTATACATTACAATGACGAGACGCGTTATTACAACAACACAAAAAAAAACACAATCTTAGCGTTAAAAGCGTACATGTCAAAAGTGACAGCGAATGTAAGCAACCAACATATTTATCATCTCACATACGTCCACGAGTAATATCAACGCAGTTTAAACATACGTCTTCAATTAATTAAGCCCTTTATACTAAATGATATAAATTTAAAGTTTTCACGTTTTTTTTAAATAATAAATAACCCTTTGTATCGGTTTTTTCTTTTTCTTCTCCATATTTGTTTCTCTATTTATTTTCTTTCTCTATTTCTTTTTTCTCCTCCTCATCATTCTCTCTCCATTATATTTTTTAATTAGTTTTTTTTAGATTGCCCCTCCCTCTTTACATAATCAAAGTTCTGTGTTTTAAGGTTTTTTTAACTCCAACATTTAAAGAGTTCCTACCTAATAAAAAAATCCATTATTCATTGAACATTTGAATAGTCAAGTCGCTGCCTGATGATATCTGTTGTTTGATTGAAACACATGGCTGTTTGTAGCAGCGGGGTGTAAACATGTTTATATAACAATAAACAAGTATTATCAGCTCTTTTTATTGAGCACTATTTAACTACCTCGTTGAATTCACTAGTCTATTACTTTTGAATAAAAAAGACCCGAGTATATATATATATATAATATATATATATATATATATATAATATATATATATATATATACTTGGGTCTTTTTTATTCAAAAGTAATAGACACACACGCACACACCCACACCCTACTCCACCCTAAAGGAAAAGAAAAACACATTAGCAGAAAGAGATAGCGACTGACAGCCAGGTCAAAATCTCCCTGGACAAACCAAATAAAAAAGCCATAAAAAGCCATAAAAAAGCAATAAAAATTCAGCATACCAATGTATAATAAACACTTACAAGCCTCCACCCCTTGGAAAACCTTTAAACTAACGAAAATCGCCATTTTTACACATTTGAAAATAATTTCTGACGAGGACACATCAGACCGTCTGAAACGTACGTAAACGATTTCAATGACTTAAAACATTATTACAATGATCCAAACATAATTCTCAATGAAAAACCAAGACACGGAATAATAAAATAATGTTAAAAAATACACATTGTTGGTTACTACTCCCTTATTTAAATATATATATATATATATATATATATATATATATATATATATATAAGGTTTGATTTTATATATATATATATATATATATATATATAATGAGTTACATCACAGAGTAGATTAGCAATTGTCTTATTAAATATTACAGATTAAAATTAAGACAATTCTAATAACACAAAATTAACGATTTCTAGGGGATTTTTTACAAAAATTCTAAAAAGTAATGTAAAAAAATCGCATCAAGAAGATTTCATTCAAGAAAGATTAAGAGGAAAATCATCAAAGGGTTGAGACAACCAGATAAGCTTTGAACCTGACGACTGAAAGAGTGTCCCCTTCCCACACCCTCACCCACACACTAGACTGGTCTTGTAAAGTGGTCGTTACACTTTAACTCGTAGATCTTTCAATGATTGTTGTGTAGTGTGTGATGTTACTTCATCCTCTAGTAACGAGTGATCCATAGTTTCTGAAATGACGAACAAGTTTACTTGTTCAAGGACACTATACCGCAGTGTTGCCAACTGATCATGACTGGCAATACGTACTTTAAAAATTCCCACTTTTGCGGGTCACTCTGTAGATAGATAGATAGATAGATAGATAGATAGATATACATATCTTATATATATATGTATGTATATATATATATATATATATACAGAGTGAGAGAGATGTAATTAGAGATGTTTAGAAATGTAAACAGATAAATTTATAATATATATATATATATATATATATATATATATATATGTGTGTGTGTGTAAATATTTATGAATAAAAAATCAATACGAAAAATATATAAATGTTTATATCTTTTCTATATTTATTTCCTATGTGTTTACGTGTAGAAATACAAAAAGTGTTTAAAAAAACAAGAAGAATGTTTCTTTCATTATATATATATATAAGATTTTATTTCATATATATATATATATACATATATAATGAGTAAAATCACTGAGTAGATTAGCAATTGTCTTATTAAAGTGTTGCCAATTGATCATGACTGGCAATAAATACCTAAAAGGTCGACAATTACATCAACGGAGACTTGTTAGAATAAAACTCAAGAGAGGGACAGGGGACTGCAGAATCCAAATAATACAAATAAAAAGTAAAAAAAAAAAATTAGAAATAAAGAAATAACGGGACTTCCCTTGGATTTAGAATAGATAATAATAGTGATTGTTCGGGGAGGGACGAAATAATTTTCACTGATCAAATTTGTTTCTTACAGAAAAAATACACTTCTTCAATTAATTCTAAGATTAGATCGATATTAATTTCCACTTATAGCAACGGCAAAAATCTTTTTCTCCACACAAACAACAATTATAATTTACCTTAACATTGATATGTTTGGCAGTATATAATTCAATAGTTCAAGGTTTTAGCATCATGTCTATTGAGATAATCTACTTTCTCAGGCAACGCCAGGACACGGATTAGCTAGATGAATTTTTAATTTTAGCATTGTGAAAATAATAAAAGTAAAAACCTAGTTCTAAATTAATTGTTATACGACTTGCACTTAACCGAGTGACATTACAATTAAAGCTACTCTAAAAGAAATCACAGCCTTTGTCAGTATTGACCTGATTGAAACTGTTCACTATTATGTTGCCGAAATGGTATTATTAATGATGTTTCGTGATTTTCTCTTACCAGTGTTCCTCCTCTACTGTTTTCTACTAGATCGGTTTCTAATCTGCCGAAAGCAGGTCAAGAGGTAACGTTGAAGACAAAAAAAAAAAAAAAAATAAATGATAGGCTACTCCCGCTTGACTTCAAGCCGTTTGCTCGTCTTGGACATTTGGGCGGATAGAAAAGGACATCATTTCGAACAGGAAATAGAAACGAACGAGTTATGTATCAAGTGTTCAATTAACTGTTTCTATTTTAGAATAAGTCATTTTTTTTTATTAATTCAACTGAACTCATCGAAGCTAACTTTTCTCCACTTGAACGCATGGACAGAAACTCATTCCCAAATGACGTGGATTTTAGAAAG